>NC_045439.1:60436699-60674799 GCF_002776525.5 Piliocolobus tephrosceles | reverse complement strand
TCAAAGTCATTCTCTGACCAACTTTGATCCGTTGCTGGCGATGGGCTGTGCTCCTTTGCAGGGGGAGATGCACTCTTATTTTTTGAATTTCCAGCTTTTCTGCCTGCTTTTTCCCCATCTTTGTGGTTTTATCTGTCTCTGGTCTTTGATGATGGTGACGTACTGATGGGGTTTTGGTATAGGTGTCCTTCCTGTTTGATAGTTTTCCTTCTGACAGTCAGGACCCTCAGCTATAGGTCTGTTGGAGATTGCTTGAGGTCCACTCCAGACCCTGTTTGTCTGGGTATCAGCAGCAGAGGTTGCAGAAGATAGAATATTGCTGAACAGCAAGTGCACCTGTCTGATTCTTGCTTTGGAAGCTTCCTCTCAGGGGTGTACTCCACCCTGTGAGGTGTGGGGTGTCAGACTGCCCCTAGTGGGGGATGTCTCCCAGTTAGGCTACTCAGGGGTCAGGGACCCACTTGAGCAGGCAGTCTGCCCCTTCTCAGATCTCAACCTCCGTGTTGGGAGATCCACTGCTCTCTTCAAAGCTGTCAGACAGAGTCGTTCGTGTCTGCACAGGCCTCTGCTGCTTCCCCTGTTATTTTTTAGTTGTGCCCTGTCCCCAGAGGCGGAGTCTACAGAGACAGGCAGGTTTCCTTGAGCTGCTGTGAGCTCCCCCAGTTCGAGCTTCCCAGCCGCTTTGTTTACCTACTTAAGCCTCAGCGATGGCGGGCGCCCCTCCCCCAGCCTCGCTGCTGCCTTGCCCTTAGATTGCGGCAGACTGCTGTGTTAGCAAGGAGGGAGGCTCCGTGGGCGTGGGACCCTGCCGGCCAGGGGTGGGATTTATTCTCCTGGTGTGCTGGTGTGCTTACGGCGCAGTATTGGGGTGGGAGTTACCCGATTTTCCAGGTGTTGTGTGTCTCAGTTCCCCTGGCTAGGTAAAGGGACTCCCTTCCCCCTGCGCTTCCCAGGTGAGGCGATGCCTTGCCCTGCTTCAGCTCTCGCTGGTCAGGCTGCAGCAGCTGACCAGCACCGATTGTCCGGCACTCCGAGTGAGATGACCCCAGTACCTCAGTTGAAAATGCAGAAATCACCGGTCTTCTGTGTCGCTCGCGCTGGGAGATGGAGACTGGAGCTGTTCCTATTCGGCCGTCTTGCTCCGCCCAACCGCATTTGTTTTATATTCTATTAGTTTTTACCAATTTTTCTCTCAATTTTTTAATAAATAAATTTGAAATTACTGCCAAAAAGAAGTCTGTATATTTCAGTTGTTTTAAGTGGAATGCTCCAAAATGTCTTTTTCAATTGCAGTGAAAATAATGTATTTTATCACTTTGCATTATTTAAATAAACACTTACCTCTTTGGGCATATATCTTTGTATCAAAATGTCAATGAGTGCCAAATGAGTCAGCACAGGGGTAGTCAGAATATTTTTAGAAGCAATTCCAGCACCAGACACACTAGCAATACCTCATCTATTCACCCGTGTGACTACAGAACACATAAACACACCCTATTAAATGCAAACTAAATACATTCTTTAATAACTTTTCCTTTAGCAGGATCCCCAACTTGCCAAGATAGCTTCAATGATGCCTACTCTCAGGGAGAAGTGTGAAGGAAAGTGGGAGTGCAAAACGGAGGGCAAATTTTATAAAAACAATTCATGAGCTCATTGCTAGGGCCCATCCTAGGGCCTAGGAAGCAACCTGTGTACATGAAGATTCCTGAATCCAAGGCTTTATTAATTTTTTTAGAAGTTAATTTTATTTCTGAGCAGGTGATATTACTGTTTTTTTAAATCCCTTTTTATTTTTGCCTATCTAAGTGATGTTCTTCTCCCATCTGCTTTCTACAGCCCCAATGTCTTCAGAAATCTCTGAAAAATATTTATACCCTAACTACCCTCAAGTCTTTTACTCGCAGTAAAGTTCTGTACTGTCCTAAAGTCCTTAACTCTCCTTAAATCCTTTACTCACAGTAAGGATTTGAGGGCAGATGGGGTATAAATATTGTTTACTCATGTTCTTTTATTTACTAAAATGTAGGTTATAGTTTTCAACTTTAAAGTGTTTCTCTCTTAAGATTTCCAAGATTAAAGCCTTACAATAAAATACATGGGTAATAATAGTAAATAATTTCAAGTAACCATGAATTAAGACAAATATTTTGGTGCATGGGACTATACAGATTCTTCTAAAATCATAGTTTATATTTTAATTGGTTGAAGAAATAAAACTATTTAATACATGTTGGTTTGTTATTTGAAAAAATCTATATACTTGCTGAATTTTTTATAATGAAATAGATTCTAGAGATATTAGTAATGATTTAAACGTTAGAATAAAATAAAACACTAGAAGAAAAGATACAGGAAGTTATTGTATTATTGAAGTGGGAAAGGCTTATTGAAGCAAGACACAAAGAATAGAACCTGTAAAGGAAACTTGTGACATCATAAAATATTTAAACATCTGCAAGATCAAAATATATATGCACACACACATACCTGCAGGTATATAGATATAAAGATCTCAATATTGAGACACAGAATCACACACACACACACACACACACACACAAACACACAAACACACACAGACACTATGTTAGTCAGTTTTATTTTTACTATATTTTTAGACAGTGGTTTCCTAACAGTGCCCTGGATTTGATCTTTGCCTGGAAGCTATTTCTGAATTTGAAAATTGTTTGCCATTCGGAGAATCTGGGAATGAGAAATGGTTTTATTTTGAAATCAGCAAATTTTGGCTCTTTTATATTCAACCATCTGTTCATTAGCTAATCTCTCTCTTCATTTTATTATAGGCAAATAGAAGAAGCCAGGTGACACTTTCAGCACTTTGCCTGAAATCCCTCTAGCCAGATATCCAGTTCATTAAGCAATTTTCTGTTTTCTGTGCTACCACAGGCAACAACGTTGCTAAACTTTCTGCCAGGAAATAACAACGGATTTCTTTTCTCTAATTTCCTATCACATTTTTGTAACTTTTTATTAGGTGCTCACCAAAAGCCTTTTCAAGTCCCTTCAGTATTCTATCAATCATCTCAAGGTACTTCCAGCATTTTTCCACTGCTGAATCTCAAAGACATTGCCACCTATTTAAAATTTGGGTCCATAGCATTCTACCTCTAGTATCCCAAATCTGTGTCAATAATCCGTGACTATGTGACATGAAGCAATAGTTCTTTACTATTATCACTAAGGTTTCTGAGAGTTGATTAGGTTCAGCTAGGAAGTCCTTGCTCAGGATTTTTCACACAGTTTTGTCAGATGGTGACTGAAAACAACTTGAAGGCCTTTCACACACATAGCTTTAGTTGCCTCTGGCTGTTGGCTGGGGTCTCCCTGGGCGCTGATAATAAAATTTTCTACACTTAGCCTCGCTATGTGTCCTGGGCTTCCTTGAAGCATTTTTTCTGTATTTCAAGGGATGGCATCTCAAGAGCGGAGCCAGACAGTTTTTATGTTGCCTTTTGCAACCTAGGCTTGGAAGGCTTGCAATACTGCCACTACATTTTATTTGTTAAAAGTTAGTCACTGAGGAGATTTATGGAATGGTGAAGAAAGGACTTATGAGAATCTGTTTCTCCATAAAGGCAAGAAGAACACTGGCAAAACTTGTTAAAATCAACTTTTTCAGAACTCTGGAAACTAAACTAAGACCTGCAACAGTCCATGGAACGTTTATTCTAGAAAACTTGCTTCTCCTCAAGGACAGTGAGCTTTGTGGTTAACTTGCCCTATGTCCATTTCCTTTTCTTCAGATCCATGGCTGCTGTGAAAGTCAGCAGGCAAGCAACCACTAGGTGGGGCTGACTGGGTAAAGAGCTTTTCCTAAGGCTCCATCTCCAGAGAATTGTCACAATTTGACTTGTTTGTTGGTACCCTGGTAAAACCTTATACACAGGGCTGTTGTTATTTGATCTAAATCAGAGCTTGCTCAGTGGGAAAAGCTCTATTCCTGAGTTGTTTGTTGCAAACAATCAATAAATAGCTATTGTTTAGTATCGCAGCTGCCTGAGGTGAAAAATACCCATTGGGAAAAACAAGAGGCTGGCCAAAAGACGTAAAAGAAAGCTCTTGGCAATGAGATATCTGTGGCGAACTTTGAAGAGCTCTGACATAATTCTGGGGGTATAGAAAACCACACACATGTAAAGGGCTGTGTACATGCTCAAGAAATCTTGAGAAGGCGCTAATCTCTTGCCTTTGGCTGGCCTTGGGTCCCTGTGTAAAAATAAAGCCTAAGACAGAGCTGTAAACTGTGAGAACATTGAAGGAATGCCTCAATATATATGTAAATCCTGGCCACATCCCAGTGTGTTTTGGTGACTTGAGGCCCTCCCTAGTTCATGGGATTAACTGGAAGAGACGTCCTCGCATTAATTGTGCAATGAGGAGGTGTCCTTGTGCAGGAGTTGTGACCTGCAGAATTATTGCTACTTGGACAAGCCTACAATTTACTTCTTTCATCCTTGGCTGAGAATTTGCATTTGTAATTGTTGGCAGAGAGAGGAAGAAAGTGCTCCACTCGGGTCTGAGGAGCATACAGAGAGAAGGCAGGGAAGAAGGAACATGTGCAGCCTTTCAATATGAGTGAAGTCAAGATTTGAAATGTACGTTCCCTGCCTGAGGGGCTTCAGAGTGTTTTGAGCCTCTGATCTTCAAGGTAAAACGAGGCCTATTGGAAGTTGGAGGTTGAGGCATGCATTTCTGCACTTATGGCTGGAAAGTTGAACCAGGTTTTCCAAAAACTGTCGTTTTTGCTTTCAAGTGTGCTAAAGGTAAGAAAGGGTTAGGCAGTAAATAGAAAGTAGTGCAGCCAGGTTGTGGTTAGCTAAGCAACAGGATTGTCATAGAGGGTTATTTGTCTGAAGACAAAAGTCTGGGGCTTTTGGGCCATGAGGAGTTGGGTTATTGAATTGCTTAGTTTAAACTGCCAGCGTGAGAAATGTCTCAGATGCTATTAAAGTTAGGCAGATCAGTTTAACTCTAGCTCACTGATCACCAACCACCTCCTTCTTCACTCCTTTCAGTGACTGAGTTAAAAAGAGAAGACGCAAAAAGAAAAGTGGTCTTTCCCTTTCCCTCCATTGTAATTAGGACTTAGTCCATCTTGGCTCACAATTGGAATTTTAGGATGGAAAGAAAAATCTTGTCATCTTTGCTCTTGACCCTGAAGAATAGAATCTCAAAGAAATACCTGAGAGGAAAACTCTTTCCTTCACTGAAATGAAAATTGGAGTACTTGCAAAACAGAACAAAGAAAGAAAAAAATTAGTAAGCATTACAGACAACTAGCAGTTATAGTTAGATTATTTTTCAATACATGAGGAGGATATACAATAAAAAAGGTGAGCGGGAGCCAGGAATAGAAATGGAAAAGAGATAAATGCAGAACCTTAGAGACTGCAGAAACCCAGGAGTTCATTGTCTTCTAATGGACATCCGGAAAGCTGCAATTGAAAAGAGGAACCAGGAACTTCAGTCAGGGCAAACACAGCAAGGAAATGTGAGCCCCAGGTCACAGAAGGAAGAATCAGTAAATGGTTGCAGTTTGACAACATGTACCACCAGTGGCTTCTGTTGCTTGAATGTTTTTTGTTGATTTTCATGATCATGACAGTAAGTTCATCATGTTGACCTTTAAAGATCCAGATGTGTACAGTGCGGGACAGGAGTTTCTATTCCTGACAACCATGTCAGAAGTGGGGAAGTTGCCAGAAGAGAAGCACTTTTTGAGGAGCTGAAGCCGACGGGGAAGATGCTTTTGGACAGATGGCTTGTTTAGCCCCTGGTCTACATGGAGCACATGGAATTCATCAGAAATATCTGCAGGGATTAAGCCCTGAAGAATCTCTTGTACACCCCTATCTCCAGGTTTGTTCTGGACTGAATATCTGTCTGTGACAAGCACAAGATTCTTTTCTGCCAGACTCCCAAAGTGGGCGTCACCCAGTGGAAGAAAGTGCTGATCCTTATAAATGATTGAAACATACTTCAAGTTTTTTATCGTAAGAGATCCCTTCGAAAGAGTTACTTCTTCATTTAAGGATCAAGTTGTTCACAATCCTTGGTTTGAACCTTGGTACAAGCATGAGATTGCCCTGGCATTATCAGAAAATAGAAGAGGAACCCGATGAATACCCAGGGGATCCACTTTGAAGATTTCATGTGCCACCTGGGTGAGCCAAACCACAGATGACTAGACTGTCAGTGTGGGGACCACATCATTCAATAGATGATGTATGTATACCTGTGTGCACCCTGTGAGATAATGTACAGTGTGACTGGACACTACGAGAGCCTAGAGGACGATGCCCCATACATCATAAAAGAAGCTGGCATTGACCACCTGGTATCATACCTGGTCATCCCTCCAGGCGGGGCGTTATCATGTATAACAGAACCAAATTGCAGCACTAGCTTCTGGACATCAACAAACAAGACATCTGATGCCTGTATGCACGTTTCAAAGGGGACTTTAAGCTCTTTGGGTATCAGAAACCTATTTATTTATTTTGCTAAACTAAGGCATAGAACCTACAAATTCAAATATCTTTGTTAGACCAGGGGCTAACCAGGTGGAGATCTGAGCACAGAATGACACTTCCTCCACCACACCCCCTCCTTTTAGGATGTCTGAGGTCTCCCATGGGCCTGTGAGCACTTCGACCTATGACACAGGGTCCTGACTGTTACCACTTAGTTTGGATGTAAGATACTCTGAGGACCCTGCCCCCTCCCCTGTCATCGTCATTAGGATGTCACTCGCTTCTGTACACATCAGAGGGGGGAAAAGATTTGCAGTCTGACAGCCCAACAGGAGGAGACATTACACAGCATTAGGAGCAGAGTGAGCCATTTCCCACAGTTGTCAAAGAAGGGAATGCACTTGAGGCTCTGCTGGCTGGGGTTAGGGATGGTCTTGCCTACCACTGGTGGATTGCAGGAATAGCACCCAGCACTTTCAGGAGGTATAGAGAAGCAAGGGGACTGCAAAATCACAGAGGCTCATGCAGCATCAAATCTGATGAGTAAAATGACACCTCTGGCTTTCATCTTGGCACTCCTATGATCTTTTAGGCAAATTGTTCTTTCTGTGATCATTTTGTTCCTGCGGATGTTCGGCAGTGACCAGAGGGTCGGGTTCGGGGGTTCATCTTTTCAGAATCCATGCTCATGCAATGCTGGTCCATGCTTCTGAACCTCTGTCTGCCAAGCACCTACTTCATTTGACACAGGAGATATGATTTTGGAAAGTGAAGGGGGTTAGGCTTTTTCCACCTAAGAAGGGGAACATCTTCTTTGGGGGCCTTAAAAGGAACATGGCTCAGGAAAGGGAGGGCTGGTTGGGCTTAGAGCTCAGGCCGCTGTGGATTTGGGCACATCAGCCCTGACTTGCCCCACTTGGGTGGTTGGCAGTGGGTCTCTACCTGTATCCTCCAGGAACCCCCCACCCTTGCCCCTTAGGGATGAGGACTAGCAGGGGGAACATGCCAGCATCACAGAATTCAGTGCAGTTTACACATTTTCATTCCTTTCATCTCAGCAAAATGGGCACCATCAGACCTAGTTCTGATCATGCTACCATCCTGGACCACGTGACTGGAAGGTAGATAAACAAGTTCACCAGCAAGAAAATCCTGGGCCCAGGTGGCCTCCGACACCATGGTTTCCAGGCACTGAGGGAGGCCCTGGTGCAGGGCAAGCCACAGCAACTGTTTTAGAGGCCATCCACAGCCAGGGCCGTTGAGACCCCAGACAATTTTCTGGGATGACTGCCAGCTTGAGTCTGCATGGTGCTGCCGAGATGGGGTGAAAGAGGGAGCCAGGCATTGCTAAAGGGTGGCCCTGACTTTCCTTTTTCAGAATGGTTTCCTGAATGTGTAAATGTGTAAGTAAAATTAAATTTAAAATATGTGCCGAAAAATATACATGTATATATACACAGCCACATAAATCCCTTCAGCCAAGAGTGGAAAGCATATTGGTTCAAAGAAATTAAGGAAATATCTGTCCAGTCATTGCACTCATTAGCAGATCAATAACTGAGCAGTGACTTTTTTGTTTTGTTTTTGTTTTTGTTTGTTTGTTTTTTTATTACTATACTTTAAGTTCTAGGGTACATGTGCACAACGTGCAGGTTTGTTACATATGTATACATGTGCCATGTTGGTGTGCTGCATCCATTAAATCATCATTTACATTAGGTATATCTCCTAATGCTATCCCTCCCCCCTCCCCCCACCCCATGACAGTCCCCAGTATGTGATGTTCCCCTTCCTGTGTCCAAGTGTTCTCATTGTGCAATTCCCACCTATGAGTGAGAACATGCGGTGTTTGGTTTTCTGTCCTTGCGATAGTTTGCTCAGAATGATGGTTTCCAGCTTCATCCATGTCCCTATGAAGGACATGAACTCATCCTTTTTTTTATGGCTGCCTAGTATTCCATGGTGTACATGTGGCACATTTTCTTAATCCAGTGTATCACTGATCAACCTTTGGGTGGGTTCCAAGTCTTTCCTATCGTGAATAGTGTCGCGTTAAGCATACATGTGCATGTGTCTTTATAGCAGCATGATTTATAATCCTTTGGGTATATACCCAGTAATGGGACAGCTGGGTCAAATGGTATTTCTAGTTCTAGATCCTTGAGGAATCACCACACTGTCTTCCACAATGGTTGAACTAGTTTACAGTCCCACCAACAGTGTAAAAGTGTTCCTATTTATCCACATCCTCTCCAGCAGCTGTTGTTTCCTGACTTTTAATGATCACCGTTCTAACTGATGTGAGATGGTCTCTCATTGTGGTTTTGATTTGCCTTTCTCTGATGGCCAGTGATGATGAGCATTTTTTCATGTGTCTGTTGGCTGCATAAATGTCTTCTTTTGAGAAGTGTCTGTTCATATCCTTTGCCCACTTTTTGATGGGGTTTTTTTTCCTTGTAAATTTGATTGAGTTCTTTGTAGATTCTGGATATTAGCCCTTTGTCCGATGAGTAGATTGCAAAAAATTTCTCCCATTCTGTAAGTTGCCTGTTCACTCTGATGGCAGTTTTTTTTTTTTTTTTTTTTTTTTTTTTTTCTATGTTTTGCTGTGCAGAAGCTCTTCAGTTTAATTAGATCCCATTTGTCAATTTTGGCTTTTGTTGCCACTGCTTTTGGTGTTTTAGACATGAAGTCCTTGCCCATGCTTGTGTCTTGAATGGTATTGCCTAGGTTTTCTTCTAGGATTTTTATGGTTTTAGATCTAACATTTAAGTCTTTAATCCATCCTGAATTAATTTTTGTATCAGGTGTAAGGAAAGGATCCAGTTTCAGCTTTCTACTTATGGCTAGCCAGTTTTCCCCGCACCGTTTATTAAATAGGGAATCCTTTCTCCATTTCTTGTTTTTGTCAGGTTTGTCAAAGATCAGATAGTTGTAGATGTGTAGTATTATTTCTGAGGGCTCTGCTCTGTTCCATTGGTCTATATCTCTGTTTTGGTACCAGTACCATGCTGTTATGGTTACTGTAGCCTTGTAGTATAGTTCGAAGTCAGCTAGTGTGATGCCTCCAGCTTTGTTCTTTTGGCTTAGGATTGTCTTGGCAATGCTGGCTCTTTTTTGGTTCCATATGAACTTTAAAGTAGTTTTTTCCAATTCTGTGAAGAAAGTCATTGGTAACTTGATGGGGATGGCACTGAATCTATAAGTTACCTTGGGCAGTATGACCATTTTCACGATATTGATTCTTCCTATCCATGAGCATGGAATGTTCTTCCATTTGTTTGTGTGCTCTTTTATTTCATTGAGCAGTGGTTTGTAGTGCTTCTTGAAGAGGTCCTTCACATCCCTTATAAGTTGGATTCCTAGGTATTTTATTCTCTTTGAAGCAATTGTGAATGGTAGTTCACTCATGATTTGGCTCCCTGTTTGTTATTGGTGTATAAGAATGCTTGTGATTTTTGCACACAGATTGTGTATCCTGAGACTGCTGAAGTTGCTTATCAGCTTAAGGAGATTTTGGGCTGAGACAAGGGGGTTTTCTAAATATACAATCATATCATCTGCAAACAGGGACAATTTGACTTCCTCTTTTCCTAATCGAATACCTTTTATTTCCTTCTCCTGCCTGGTTGCCCTGGCCAGAACTTCCAACACTATGTTGAATAGGAGCAGTGAGAGAGGGCATCCTTGTCTTGTGCCTGTTTTCAAAGGGAATGCTTCCAGTTTTTGCCCATTCAGTATGATATTGGCTGTGGGTTTGTCACAAACAGCTCTGATTATTTTGAGATACGTCCCATCAATACCTAGTTTATTCAGAGTTTTTAGCACGAGGGCTGTTGAATTTTTTCAGTGGCCTTTTCTGGATCTATAGACATAATCATGTGGTTTTTGTCTTTGGTTCTGTTTATATGCTGGATTACATTTATTGATTTGTGTATATTGAACCAGCCTTTCATCCCAGGGATGAAGCCACTTGATCATGGTGGGTTTTGATGTGCTGCTGGATTCAGTTTGCCAGTATTTTATTGAGGATTTTTGCATCAATGTTCATCGGGAATATTGGTCTAAAATTCACTTTTTTTGTTGTGTCTCTGCCAGGCTTTGGTATCAGGATGATGCCGCCCTCATAAAATGAGTTAGGGAGGATTCCCTCTTTTTCTATTGATTGGAATAGTTTCAGAAGGAATGGTACCAGCTCCTCCTTGTACCTCTAGTAGAATTCGACTGTGAATCCGTCTGGTCCTGAACTTTTTTGGTTGTTAGACTATTACTTATTGCCTCAATTTCAGAGGCTGTTATTGGTCTATTCAGGGATTCAACTTCTTCCTGGTTTAGTCTTGGGAGGGTGTATGTGTCCAGGAATTTATCCATTTCTTCTAAATTTTCTAGTTTATTTGCATAGAGGTGTTTATAGTATTCTTTGATGGTAGTTTGTATTTCTGTGGGATTGGTGGTGATATCCCCTTTATTGTTTCTTATTGCAACTATTTGATTCTTCTCTCTTATTGTCTTTATTAGTCTTGCTAGTAGTCTATCAATTTTGTTGATCTTTTCAAAAAACAAGCTCCTGGATTCATTGATTTTTGGAGGGTTTTTGTGTCTCTATCTCCTTCAGTTCTGCTCTGATCTTAGTTATTTCTTGCCTTCTGCTAGGTTTTGAATGTGTTTGCTCTTGCTTCTCTAGTTCTTTTAAGTGTGATGTTAGGGTGTCAATTTTAAATCTCCCCTGCTTTCTCTTGTGGGCATTTAGTGCTATAAATTTCCCTCTACACACTGCTTTAAATGTGTCCCAGAGATTTTGGTATGTTGTGTCTTTATTCTCATTGGTTTCAAAGAACATCTTTATTTCTGCCTTCATTTCGTTATATACCCAGTAGTAATATAGGAGCAGGTTGTTCAGTTTGCATGTAGTTGAGTGAGTTTCTTAATCCCGAGTTCTGGTGGATTGCACTGTGGTCTGAGAGACAGTTTGTTATAATTTCTGTTCTTTTACATTTGCTGAGGAGTGCTTTACTTCCAAAATGTGGTCAGTTTTGGAATAAGCACGATGTGGTGCTGTTGATTTAGGGTGGAGAGTTCTGTAGCTGTCTATTAGGTCCACTTGGTTCTGAGCTGAGTTCAAATCCTGGATATCTTTTTTAACTTTCTGTCTTGTTGATCTGTCTAATGTTGACAGTGGGGTGTAAAAGTGTCCCATTATTATTGTGTGGGAGTCTAAGTCTCTTTGTATGTCTCTAAGGACTTGCTTTATGAATCTGGGTGCTCCTGTATTGGATGCATATATATTTAGGATAGTTAGCTCTTCTTGTTGAATTGATTCCTTTACCATTATGTAATGGCCTTCTTTGTCTCTTTTGATCTTTGTTGGTTTAAAGTCTGTTTTATCAGAGACCAGAATTGTAACCCCTGCCTTTTTCTGTTTTCCATTTGCTTGGTAGATCTTCCTCCATCCGTTTATGTGTGTGCCTATGTGTGTGTCTGCATGGAGATTGGTCTCCTGAATACAGCACACTGATGGGTCTTGACTCTTTATCCAATTTGCCAGTCTGTGTCTTTTAATTGGGGCATTTAGTCCATTTATATTTAAGGTTAATATTTTTATGTGTGAATTTGAGCCTGTCATTATGATGTTAGCTGATTATTTTGCTCGTTAGTTGATGCACTTTCTTCCTAGCATTGATAGTCTTTACAATTTGGCATGCTTTTGCAGTAGCTGGTACCAGTTGTTCTTTTTCATCTTTAGTGCTTCCTTCAGGTGCTCTTATAGGAGATGCCTGGTGGTGACAAAATCTCTCACCATTTACTTGTCTATAAAGGATTTTATTTCTCCTTCACTTCTGAAACTTAGTTTGGCTGGATATGAAAGTCTGCATTGAAAATTCTTTTCTTTTAGAATGTTGAATATTGACCCCCACTCTCTTCGGGCTTGTAGAGTTTCTGCCAAGAGATCCATTGTTAGTCTGATGGGCTTCCCTTTGTGGGTAACCCAAACTTTCTCTCTAACTGCCCTTAACATTTTTTCCTTCATTTCAACTTTGATGAATCTGACAATTATGTGTCTTGGAGGAGTATCTTTGCAGTGTTCTCTGTATTTCCTGAATTTGAATGTTGGCCTGCTTGCTAGGTTGGGCAAGTTTTCCTGGATAATATCTTGCAGAGTGTTTTCCAGCTTGTTTCCATTCTCCTTGTCACTTTCAGGTACACTAATCAGACGTAGATTTGGTCTTTTCACATAGTGCCATATTTCTTGGAGGCTTTATTCATTTCTTTTTACCCTTTTTTCTCTAAACTTCTCTTCTCGCTTCATTTCATTCATTTGGTCTTCAATCACTGATACTGTTTCTTCCACTTGATTGAATTGGCTACTGAAGCTTGTGTATTCATCACTTAGTTCTCGTTGCATGTTTTTCAGCTCCATCAGGTCATTTGAGGACTTCTCTACACTGGTTATTCTAGTTAGCCATTAGTCTAATCATTTTTCAAGGTTTTTAGCTTCTTTGTGATGGGTTCGAACTTCCTCCTTTAGCTCAGAGGAGTTTGATCATCTGAAGCCTTCTTCTCTCATCTCGTCAAAGTCATTCTCCATCCAGCTTTGTTCCACTGCTGGCGAGGAGCTGTGTTCCTTTGAAGAGGGGTAGTGGCTCTGATTTTTAGAATTTTCAGCTTTTCTGCTGTTTTTTCCCCATCTTTGTGGTTTTATCTACCTTTGGTCTTTGATGATGGTGATGTACAGATGGGGTTTTGGTGTGGATTTCCTTTCTGTTTGTTAATTTTCCTTCTAACAGTCAGGACCCTCAGCTGCAGGTCTGTTGGAGTTTGCTGGAGATCCACTCCAGACCCTGTTTGCCTGCGTATCAGCAGCAGAGGCTGCAGAACAGTGAATATTGCTGAACAGCAAATGTTGCTGCCTGATTGTTCCTCTGGAAGCTTCCTCTCAGAGGGGGTACCTGGCTGTGTGAGGTATCAGTCTGCTGGGGGTGCCTCCCAGTTAGGCTACTTGGAGGTCAGGGACCCACTTGAGGAGGCAGTCTGTCCATTCTCAGATCTTAAACTCCATGCTGGGAGAACCACTACTCTCTTCAAAGCTGTCAGGCAGGACCATTTAAGTCTGCAGAGGTTTCTGCTGCCTTTTGTTTGGCTATGCCCTGCCCCCAGATTTGGAGTCTACAGAGTCAGGCAGGCCTCCTTGAGCTGTGGTGGGCTCCACCCAGTTCAAGCTTTCTGGCCACTTTGTTTACCTACTCAAACCTCAGCAATGGTGGGGGCCTCTCCCCCAGACTCGCTGCCGCCTTGCAGTTCGATCTCAGACTGCTGTGTTGGCAATGAGCGAGGCTCCATGGGTGTGGGACCCTCCAAGCCAGGCACTGGATATAATCTCCTGGTGTGCCATTTGCTAAGAAAAGTGCAGTATTAGCATGGGAGTGACCTGATTTTCCGGGTGCCGTCTGTCACCACTTCCCTTGGCTAGGAAAGGGAATTCCCTTACCCCTTGCACTTCCCAGGTGAGGTGATGCCTCACCCTGCTTCAGCTCACACTCGGTGGGCTGCACCCACTGTTCTGCCCCACTGTCCGACAAGCCCCAGTGAGATGAACCTGGTACCTCAGTTGGGAATGCAGAAATCACCTGTCTTCTGCGTTGCTCACCCTGGAAGTTGGAGGCTGGAGCTGTTCCTATTCGGCCATCTTGTTGGAAGGAGAGCAGTGTCTTTTAACTGGTACACATAACAGGGGATAAAAACTTGAAAGAATTACTCCAGAAATGCTATTAGTGAAATAAGGAGCAACAGTAGTAGCAACAGTAACAATAACAACAAATAGGAAGACAGAGACCTTATTTCTTGAGCTGCCATATGATATTTAACCCAGTTTTCTACTAAAGTGTATGGGAACTCAAAGAAACAGGTATTATCCATAGATAGAAAAAAAAAGAACACATAGAAACTGTCCCAAAGGAAGTTCACATGTTGGCCTTATTAGACAAAGGCTTAAAAGTAACTATTATAAGTATCTTCAAAGACTAAACAAAATAATGTCTAGAGAATTAAATTATGAGAATCACCAAACAGAGAATACCAACAAAAAGTTCAAAATTATAAAAACAACCAAATGGAAATTTTACAGTTGAAGTGTACAATAACTGATATAAAAATATTCAATGGAGGTACTCAATAGCATATTTGACTTTGCAGAAGAATCAGCAACCTTAAAAATAGGTCGGTTGAGATTATCAAGTCTCATTATCAGATAAAAAGTAATCAAGTAAAATGAACAGACTCTCAGAAGAGTGCGGGATACCATATGCATACCAACATGTACATAATGGTGGACTGAGAAGTGGAAGGAAAGAAGGGGACAAATTCCTAGAGAGAGATAAACTACTAAAACTAACTTAAAAAAAAAAAAAAGAGGAAATCTAAATGGACCTATAACAAGTAAAGAGATATAATTAGTAGTTAAATTGAATTCATAATCTATAAACTTCTTCCAAAGAAAACCTAAGCCTAGATAGTGAATTTTACCAATTACTCAAATAAGACTAAATGTCAATCCTGCACAAATTATTCTAAAATGTAGAAGAGGTGGAAATACTAGTTTGTTAGCCAGTGTTACCTCACTACCAAAATCAGACACAGATATCACAAGAAATGAAAACTACAGATGAATATCTTTATCAGTATAGACATAACATCCTCAACAAAACCTTAGCATACCAAATTCAGGAACATATAACAGTGATTATATTTGCAGCCAAATAAGTTTTATCCCCAAAATGTATGATTGGTTTAATTCAACATAACATACGAAAAAGAGAAAGACTAAATGTCTTTTATTAGACAGGAAACAATTGTTATCCCAAAAGACACGTATAAAAACATTTAACAAAATCCAACACCCTTTTATAATAAAAACTATTAATAAGCCAGGAATCAAAGGGGGAATTTCTCAACGTGATAAAGGGCATCTTTGAAAGCTATCAGTTAACATCATACTTAATGATGAAAGAATGATAATTTTATCCTAAGAACAGGACAAGTATATTTTATTTCACACTTCTGCTCAACAATTAATAGATATTTTAGACAGAGCAATATGGCAAAAATAAAATACAAGTAAATAAATAAAATAAAAGCATACAAATGGGGAGGAAAGCAGTAAAATCATCTTCATTTGCAGATGTCATCTTCTATACAGAAATCTAAGAAAGAAAAAGAAAATATCTTGGAACCTGATACCTAACTTTAGCAAGGTTGCAAGATACAAGATCAATACATAAATATGTGTCTCTTTGGATTGTGGCAAAGGACAATCCAAAAATTAGGAAAACAATTATATTACATTATATATTTGATAGCATGAAAACAGAAAATAGTTAGAAAAAAATAAAAATTTTCAAGGCTGTATACTGAAAATTGCAAAATATTGTTGAAAAAAATTAAAGATGTAAATTAGCAGAAAGATACCCATCTTTATGAATTGGAAGACTTAATATTGTTAAGATGATGATTCTCCCCAAATTGATAATTGATTTAAAATTTCAATATAGGCCTTTAACAAAATCATTGCTGCCTTTTTGGTGGAAATTGTTAATTAAGCTGATCCTAAATTTGTGTAGAACTGCAAGAGATCCAGCATATTCATTAAAGTCTTGAAAACGCTAAACAAAGTTGGAGAACTGACACTTCTCAATTTCATAACTTTTTGAAAAGTTACAATAATCAAGACAATGTGGTCCTGGAGTAAGGATAAACACACACACATGCGCGTGCACACACATACATATTTCAGTTGAATATAATTGAGGGCTCTGAAGTAAGCTATTTTATTTATGGGCAGCCAATTTTTGACAAAAGTGTCAAGACAATTTAAAGGGAGAAAGAACATTCTTTTCAACAAATGATTCTGAGACAACAGCTATACATGAAAAACGACAAGGTTGGACCTCAACTTCAAACCACATAAAAATTTAACTCAAAATGGTTTATAGACTTAAATATAAGAACTAAAAATGTAAGATTCTTAGAAAAAAATACTGTAGTAAAACTTAACGATTCCTTTTATACAGCATCAAAAGGAAAAATGACAAAAAAAATAGAAAAATTGGACTGCATCAATTTAAAAAAATCTTGCATGCTTCAAATGACACCTACAGGAAAATGTAATGATAACTCATAGAATGGGGGAAAATATTTCTTACATATACATCTTTTCACACTGATCAGCATATTCTAGCTAACTTCATGTATAGATTTAACTAGAGTTTGTCCTTTAATGTAGTTTTAAAAGACATAAACCAAATGGTAGCATACATTGAAAGTGTTTTAAAATGTACTTTGGAATAGTTTTAGCTATTACATTTATGCAGTTGAAACAATGTAAAAGATGTTCAGGTAGCCTTTATTAATAGCATAGCACAGGAGGAGCTGAACTGGATGCTTTGCATTTCTTTTCTGCCTTGCTATATTTAATACAAATAAAATGCCTATATTTCACAAAAGAAAAAAACATTATTTTGAAAAACTCTGCATGATGCATATTTTGTTCAAGCCCATTTTTTTCTAGAAATACACAGTAACACTTCAGCTTTATTTGGTACTTTTACAATAACAAAACGGGGATAAATTGAAACCTAAGAATAATCCCTTAGAGAAGTATAAAATATTAAAGAAATGGGTTATTAATGACTAATTTAGATTAGTGTGAAACAGTACTCCTAAGCAACTCTCAACTAATTTTCAAATGCAACTCTTACTAATTTTGAAAAACAAAAATCCAACCAAGCATTTCAGGACATGTGTTTTTCATAAAACATTATTACCAGAAGATATAATTCCTGTTATGCTAAATATTGCAGCATTTGTATATAGCACAAGTTATTTTCATGGATGATGTGATCAATTGAAATTATTATTATAAAGCAGTTAATTGGCTACTGTAGATAAATAATATCAATATAGTTAAAATGTGTACAGACCAGGATATTACAGTACATTAATTTTTAATTTCAACATTGATCTAGTGTTGGAATCCCAACTCATCTTTACTGTGTGATGGATATAGTTTCATCCCCCTGGAAAGTGGCTTATAAAAAGGATTTCATTTTGTCTGGCACATCAAGATTCACTCATCCTCTCCTAATTATAACAATGGCAGTTCTTCATCCAATCAGTAGCACAGTGAATCAGACACTATGTCTTGAGTACAGCTGCATGGATCTGTAGCTCCAAACTTGTTAAATCTCAGTGTTCTGACCGGTATTCTCTTCTCTATTTCTTAAACAAAGTCTAATTTTGATTAAGATTTAAGCTATGGTAAAACTTAGGTTGTGATTTATATGCTACTCATCTGTTAATTATCCAACAGGCAGAATGGATTTAAATTTTTGAAAGAGCAGAGGGCCAATGCTACTAAATTAATACTGTACACATATCTTCACAATAGAACTATTTTCATGACATCTCTGTTGGAAAATATTTTTTTTTCATTTCAGTCTACTATATCTGAATCAAATTGAAGTCTGTATAAATTTTTAATCCAGTCACTTAATGAACAAAGATCCATTGAATGCCAGATGCTCAATTCTGCTCTACTATTTCCCAGATGTATAGGGGGACATAATCAGGAATAGATGTGGGAAAACCTAATTTTGGGAGGTAAGATGTATACATATTAAAAGATAACTAAAAATTGAAGACACTATAATAATCATAATTTAATTGGTGTACACAATGAGAGATCTAAAAAAGTGGAGGAAAGTAATAATCCTTAAATTTAGATGGTGAAACACACCTTATGGAAGAGGTTTCAATTATAAATTCAAACACCATCCTTCTTCTAAGATCCTGCTAGTATCTGACAGGAAACTTGTTTTTTAATTTCTATTTCCACAGTCGCCCTTCTTTACTTGTCTTTTCCAGTGCCTTGTAACCTGCTAGAATGGATAAGTTCCACTTTGCAATACAATGTTTAGACAGAAATATTTATATCCATCACCAGTGAGGCACAAAATTAGACTCTCAACATATTTAATAATGATTAATGTTCAGGCACACAACGTGTAGTGACTTTTATCCAGGTAGTTCCTGAAACTTCAGGTTGAGACATTTAACAAGACTTAGCAGCTCTAATAGGAAGAAAGTGGAAGTCAGGTTTTCTTGTCAGTTATTTGCCCTAAAAGAGCAAATATATGTCTTTTATAAGTGTTTTCTGTAGTTTCTGTAACTACCTTAACTGGATAAATATTTCTTTCTTTGCAGGCTTGCAGGTCTGCAGCCCATGCTAATTTGTTTCCATTTTTAATTTTACATCACTTCTTTTTTTTAATGATACAAAATAGCTGTACAAGTATTTGTGGTAGAGGTGATGTTTTGATACATGTAAATAATATGTAATGATCAAATCAGTGCAGTTGAGATGTCCATTACCTTAACTATTTTTTCTTTCTGTTGGAAACATTCCAGTCCTCTTCTAGCTATTTTGAAATATACAATAGATTATTGTTAACTGTAGTCACCCTGGTGTACTATCAAACACTAGAACTTATTCCTTCTAACTGTATTTTTGTACCCGTTAACCAGTTTTTCACAATTACCCACCCCTTTTCAGCCTATGGTAACTGCCACTCTCTGCTTCCATGAGAATGACTGTTTTAGCTCCCACTTATAAGTGAAAAGGTGATAATTGTCTTTCTGTGTTTGGCTTATGTCACTTATAGTAATAACCTCCAATTACTTCTATGTTGCTGAAAATGGAAGGATTCAGTTCTTTTAATGGCTGAATAATCTTTCACCACCTTTTTTCTTTATCCATTCATCCACTGATGGGCACTCAGGTAGATTCCATGTCTTCTTGGATGCTGTGAACAGTCAATATATTACCTTTTGATGGAGAATTGAAAACTACTTCTACTTGTTTCTCTTGGTCTTGCCTGGCATATCTTACGCCCTCAAGACGTTTGGCATTACACTTAAGTCTTTCTGAGGAGGAAAAGATTGGACGAATAATCATAGTAAATTATTATCTGGCCATAACTTTCCACATGCACGATGCTTTTCACATTTATTTTACCTTATTCTTCAAATGTTATTCCTTTCCCTTGGCAATCTATTAATAAAAATTGAATCTAATATAACAATAATGTGATATTTCTTTTCTGTGGCACCAAACGTTGCTATTTTTATTATTTTTTCATATTGGTGTGTTATTAACAACTCATAGTATTTTAATTATTAATAACTAATAAATATATTCTATACACACCAGTCAGGTGTGGAATAAGTGATTTATGTTTAGAGATTAGCAAAACTCTCTACATATCGTTAAAGTTCATGTCACTAAAATTAGGTTAAAGGGGTAAGAAAACAATATTGCCTTGACCCAGTGCAGGAAAATAATAAATATTTCAGTAGATATAAAATCACATCAGAAGAAAAGTCATTTTTAACCTTGTTAGTGGGATAAATTTTACTGACAGGGGAGATTCAGCTGGGCACTTGGGAAATATAGGAGCACAGAGCTTGCAACTGGCAAGTGAAATAGGAAAGACACAAATCAGAGTTAAGATGCTGGGTCATCACCAGGCTGGTTCTAAGGTAAATGATAAGGAAGTCATTGAGATAAGACAGAGTACAAACTAAAAGGGGCCTTAAGCCAGACAGGTGAGAGGCCTGTGTACAGGCAAAAGGAAAAATACGGGCTGAGGAACTTGTTAAAGAATGATGATATAGAGCAGTTTAAAAATATTACATTTGATATTTTAATACTACTTTTTAAAGAAGTTGTTCTTAATAAATTAACATATCTCCTATTTAAGTACAAAAATAGGCAAAACTAGCCTATCAATCTAGAAGTCAGGATGGTGGCTACCTTTGTCAAGGAGCAGTTAATGATGGAGGAGGCATATGGGCTACTTCTGGGGGTGGTAATGTTTTTCAATCTGGATGTTCCTACAGGGGTGTGTTCAGTTGGTGAAAAATTTATTTTTGCATTTACCAGGTGTGCACTTTATATGTATATTGCAGTTAAATGTTATAACATTTATATATTAATGTTATATTTATGTTACCATATAAACAAAGAGGATTTTTTTTTAAAAGGTCATGAGTAGATTTAAAAGAAAGTTCACCTCTGCAGTGCATCAGTCCTGAGTGAATGGTTAGTAGTTACCTCTCAAGCGCCGGGAGATGAGCCAGTGCTGTCGAATGGCTTCTGTAGTAGCTGACTAGAGCTGAGAGAGCCTCTATGGGTCCTCTCTAGTCCACCTCTATGCTTTACCCAATGTTAGTAGTCTTAGCACCCAATCAAATACTAATAAGGAGAAAGCTTCATCATTGTGTGGTGGGGTGGAGTGGATAAACAAAATACAACAATGGCTTTGATGTGTCTCCACCCCTGGTACTGAGGTAGGATATCTTCAAATACTGGCTCATCTTGCTCAAAATAGATTTTGCTGACATTATATATTTGCAACCCCTGATGGACAAGAAAGTGGTGGTCTTTTGCCTCTAGATCCTTTTGTGGTCATGGTGGTTGTTTTAAATCATGGACACATGATTAAAATATTGAAGATGGGTCTTAGTAGCTGCACTGTATCACCAGGATCTGAGTTTTATCGCTGCTCTCTTCTCCCAGTGCTTGTGCTTTACATTACAGTGATGCATTCATTGATCCTATCTTCAAAATGCTATTATATTAAGAGTGAGGGCTTTATTTCTCATTAGTGTATTTCTTCAGATAAGATGAGATGTGGTGTGACAGTTAATTGTGTGTGTTAATTTGACCGGACAAGGGGTGCTGATATACCTGGTTAAATATTATTCCAGGTGTGTTTGTGTTTAAGATGAGACAAATATTTGAATTGACATACTGAGTGGAGAAGATTTTCCTTCCTAATGTGGTAATCCTTATCTAATCAGTTGATGGCCTGAATTGAACAAAAAGATTAATCTTACAAAAAGTAAGGAGGGAGCTCCTCTTGCCAGATCATTTTAACTGAGACGTGAGTCTTTTCCTGCCTCAAACTAGAATGGAAATGTTGGCTCTTTTTTGGTCTTGTGCCTACTGGCTTTTGAACTGGAACTTACAGCTCTCCTGGGTCTCCAGCTAGCCAACTGCAGATCTTGAAACTTCTCAGCCTTCATCAATGCATAAACTGATTTCTTATCCTCTCTTCTCTTCCCCCTCCTCTCTCTCTCAACAGAGAGAGAGCTCCTGTTGGTTGTGTTTCTCTGGAAAACCTTCACTAACACACATAGTCTATATGGTCTAGTAGATCCAGTCTTAACAACTACAACTATAACTTATTTATGTAGAGACAAGGGAGAAGAGACAAGTTTATGATAGCCAAAATAAAACAAAGTCAAAATATTATTCTAGCCAGACTGTAGTAACCAATGTTACTATGTTTTATCCATAATACCTTTTATTTTAAAATACAACTATATGAGCTATTTTACACAGGCAAAAACACAACAATACATTTAATAGGGAAAAAAAATCTCCCATACCTAGGTTCACACTTGTGTAAAATTGATGTCTTTTATCTCAACCAAGTTTAGAAAATCACTAACAGAATTTTAAAAAGACAATACTTTCCTCCAATGCACATGCTGCTAAAGGAAGGAGAACTTGGTTCTTCTGGCATAGAGCAGATGAGCGTTTGGTCATCCCTATTAAAAGAAGTTGGAGTGACAGGTAGAGTGACCTATTTGAGAAAGTTTCCTTTTTAGTTAGAACCAAGAGTGGGGTCAGGAAAGGACTCTGCAGGCTATTTAGACCTCACTAGCAGGGAGAGTGAGATTTAGTGGTGCTAGTTGTCTATTTTTAATAAAGTCAAGTACTTCCACCCTGGTGTGGGCAGTATTTATTCTATCATTTGGCTGTTTTAGAGTAAAAATGGCTTTAGTGTGTTCTTATTCAGGATAAAGAGAAGTCAATTTAAAATTTCAACTTATACTGGAAAGGCTTCAAATACAAAACCTAGAGAACTTTTTAGTCTTTTTAGGAAAAAAAAATTGGAAAGATGAGAGAATCACCTATTTGATATACGTTACAAAATGTACTATTTTGAATTTAGAGGTTATACAGGGAATGTGTTAGCTAACTTAAATAAATGCATATACATAAGGAGTGGTACATTACCTTGTTGATTTGTAAAAGTTTATAGCTACATGTTAATTAACTGAAGTCAGTGCTTTAAAAAGCTAACTCCCTGGCTATAGTACTGAATGCAACTACAAAAGGCAAAGAGCCCCAAATAGAAACAATCTAACCTCTAAGGATATCTAATCAAGTCTACTTAATTGTAACAATATCGAATGTTACACCAGTTTAATAGACTTTGTAACTTTTCAGTGAATGTTAATCAAATATTTTTACAGAAAACATGCTTAGTGTCATAGGATATATTGTATTCTTCAACTCAAAATAATAAAATGTTCTTTGGGTGGACAGCATAATTATTAGGATATAATGTTATAATATTTTCTCATTCATTTAGAGGCTTTATACCTGGAAATGCTAAGAAAATAGATTCCACTTAAAATATCTCAGTGCTTTTAGAACATAAGAGAGTGTTAGACTTTAAATTTTTGACGTGGATAATGTATGGCTTGGAAGCTATTTATAAGTATCACAGTAAAAACAATGGCATGCTATTACACTAGCAAGTAAGAAATATTTCTGTATCACACCCATAACCAATATCTTAAAGCAAAATTTTGGTCAATGGCTAGGAAAACACATTTTTCATTGAGTTTTTAATGTACACAATTATAAAAGGCACTCACATTAAAAAAGCATCTGGCTAAAAAAACAATGTGTTTTAGTAATCGTCTACCTAAGGATGACCTCTAAGCTTTATCTTTTGGACCAGCTTAAGCAACATGGGGGAAGGCTAGGCACCTTGAATTAAGAGTTTTGAAGGTACTCTGGCTTCAGGAAGAATGACCAACTGGCAAGACTGATTTACAAATATTTGCCTTGGAAAACTCAAGGTGGAGAAAGCATGGCAGCAATTTTTAAAATTATAGATAAATAAATTAAGTTATCTCAATTACTTAAAGAATCAGCTGTCTATGGCATTAAGTTCTTTGAATTTTCAGAGGACACCTTCAATGAAGACATCAGAGTTTCTTGAGGATTTGTGCAGAGGAATTGAAATCTAACACCCTAGTAGATGATGTGGTAAAGAAATAAATGGGCAATTGTCCCTTTACTCTGTAAACAGTACAGATTTAAAAGAAAAATTTAGATGAAGCTTGCAGAAGTTGATAAAACACAGCAATGGAAAAGATGTAGAGAAGCAAGTATTTGATTATTCTATTGGTGGGAGTATAAAATAGTACAATTTTTAGGGAGCATAATCAAAAGATATTAGTCAAAAAGTATACTGTGCAAAGTCTTCAACTCCATTATTCTATTTCTTAGGTTTTATTCTAAATCAGTAATAAACAATTTAATGTATTATTAATTAAAATAGTAAATATGCAGACAATTTAAGTGTTTCACCCCAGGAAATAGGAAACAAATAGTATAGCAACATGGTGTTATAAATCTGGTATATTGATAAGGATGTCAAAGTTATGTTATAAAGGGTAAGGCCACACTGACATGAAAGCTATTGGACTAGACTTAAAAATCAAAAGCAGGATAAGAAAAAATTCTTTCTGTATAGTGGGGTTGCTAGATATGCTCCTACTTTGCTCCTACTTATGCACTCTCTATCTGATTTCTCCAAGCACTTGAGGGCTCTCTCTGGCCTCGGAAATATGCATGGCAGACCTGAATTGCCAGGAAGTTAATACCCTTACATACACTGTCAGCCAATAGTGGGTAGGAATGTGTGAATAAATATTCCAGCTTCTTCACACATTGGGTGGGACAACTCTGAACCATGTTCTCTGCAATTTCCCAGACGTTTCCAGCAGGACTGATCCTGGGTCTCTCATAGTGGCAACTTATCCATTAATGCACCTAGTGGGCTTTCTTTTCTCTGAATGCCATTTTTCTATATATGCTTCTGGTTTACCTTCCAAATAAAATGATTTGCTCTTCAGTCCTCACTTAGGGTCTGCTTATGGAAAAATCCAAACTAAGGCAATATTTATATGTGTATGACATGGTGTGTAGGGGTGTAAGTGTGTGAGAGAGTGTGTGTGTGTGTTGTGTGTGGTGTAAGGCAGTATAAGAATATAAACCAAAATGTTAACAGCACATCTCTGTGCAATAGAATTAGAAGTCATACTTATAATTTTCTGTTTTATATTTTAACTCTTCAACACAAGGAAGATGTGTGGACAAGAAAAGCAGTACACTAGGCCTCCTGGGTATACTGCATCTTAGACTGAGCAGAGATATACTACAGATGGGGGAAAGAAGATGTTTGCAGTTCATATACTGCCTTCCTGCAGTGGGATTGCCCTTTCTGTTCTGCGACTTGGCAGGATGCAGGCTGAAGGTGTGGTCTCTCAGGGGTCTGCGGTAAGGAACTGAAGCAGGCAAAAGTAAAGGAAATGAGGTGGATCTGTCATGAAAGCAAAAGAAAATCAAACTTCCTGGCTCTCCGAAAGCATATCAAGTTAGCACACGGTACGAATTACTTGGTAAATTATTTTTCTGCTAGAGGACCCTTTCTGTCATCTTGACTGGTGTTTTCCATAATTGCTTTTAAAAAGGACTATGTGGTTCTTAAAAAAAATTGAAGTCTATTGAAATAGATGTAAGAATATACATATCAATATCATACTATGACAAAGGCATATTCATTAGTGCAGTGCAGGTTCACATGAAGAAATGTCAACACTGAATATATACAAATTTTAAGGAATAGAACTGCAGATTATTTAGACAACCTCCATTAATTTTCTTGATGTTGAAAGACAATGATTTATTACCATATCTCTATGCATATTATGTGTCTGTATAATTCTCTACTCGCTCCCTAAAGAGTTTTTTATTATAAAAATTAGGTATATATTGCTCAGAATTTGATTTTCACTCATTAAAATAACTAAAGAAAAAATTAAAAACTGTATATTTTTATTTATTACTCACAAATGTCATGGATTGGTAATTTTACCTTATGAAGCACTAATTCCCTGTTTATTCCACCTAATTCTAAATTAAATACAAGTTTGGCTGGACTTTTTACTAACTAAAATTACATATGATCATAATATCTATCATGTCCTACTCTAAAATTTAGAAATAACTGGAAAACACAGGTTAGTGGTGAGCCAGACTTGCTCTTGCATTACACCTGTAAACCATATGCACATTAGGCCAATTAGACAATGTTTGGACATTTATGTAGAAAATAAAACAGTAAAAATTGTGGTGTTTTGATAATGGAACAGAAAAATAATATCAACTGCAGAATAACATTATATTACCTTTGTCAGGGTGATTACATTGCACTATTCTATTTAGTCAAGGGGAGGTGAAAGTTTGATCTACATGACAGCAGAATAATTCCATAGGAAAAAATTGTGTTTTAGAAACATGATTCATTTAAAAATGTTTTGGGAGTAAATGGAAGAGGTGGAGCAAGGTGGCTGAAGAAAAGAAGCCTCCACCGATTGTCCTGCCTGAAGGAACACCAAATTTAACAACTATTCACACAGAAAGCACCTTCATAAGAATCAAAACTCAAGTGAAGGATCACAGTACTTGGTTTTAACTTCATATCACAGAAAAAGGCATTGAATAACCTAGGAAAGACAGTCTTAAATTGCCAATGCTATCCCTCCCCCATCCTCTGGCAGCAGACACATGGCACAGAGAATCTATGTGCTTGCATGAAGGAAGCACAGTGATTGAAGGATTTTGCACTGGAACTCAGTGCTGCCCTGTCACAATCAAAAGCAGTAGTGGGCAAACAGCTGGCACCTAATGAGGGAGCGTTTAGACAAGACCTAGCCAGAGGGGAGTTGCCCATTTCAGTGGTTGGGACCTGAGTTCTGGCAAGCCTTTCTCCTGTGGGCCAAAGTGCTGTGGGGTCCTAAATAAACTTGAAAGGCAATCTAAGCCACAAGGACTGTAATTCCTAAGCAAGTCCTGACCCTGGGTTCAGAGTCAGTAGACTTGGAGAACCATGCAACCTAGTGAGACCAGCCAGGGTGGCTTAGGGATTTCTTGTGCCACCCCTCCTTCAACCCCAGGCAACATAGCTCCCATCTCTGGGAAAGAATTCTTTCCTCCACCTCAGAAGAAAGAAGAGCAAAAGAAAGAAAACTTTGTCTTGCAACTTGGATACCAGCTCAGCCATAGTAGGATAGGGTACCAAGCAGAGGTGCCCTCTCCTAAGGCCCTCATTCCAGGTCCTAGCTCCTGGACAAAGTTTCTAGAAAAACTCTAGGCCAGAATGGAACCCACTTCCTTGAAAGGAAGAACCCAGTCCTAATAGCATTAATCATCTGCCAACTAGTGAGCCCTTGGGCCCTGAGTAAACAGCAGTGATAGCCACATTATAGTATTCGCCATGGACCTTGAGTGAGACCTTGAGAAATACTGGCTTCAGGAGGGACACAGCACATTCTTAGCTGTGGTGGCTACAGGGAGACACTCCTTCTGCTTAAGAAAAGGATAAGGAAGAGTAACTGAGACTTGGTCTTGTAGCAGAGGTGCCAGCTCAGCCACAGTGGGGTAGCACAGCAAGTGGGCTCTTTGGGTCCTTAATTCCAGGCCTTGACACTTGGATGGAATTTGTGGACCTGCCCTTGGACACAGGAGAGTCCATTGCTCTGAAGACAGAGTCCCAGACCCGATAGTATTCACCACAAACTGATTGAAGAACCCTTGGGCCTTGAGTGAACATAGGTAGTAGCCAAGTGGTACTTGCTGTGGGCCTGCAGTGATGGTGTCCACAGGGAGAGACTACTCTGCTTATAGAAAGGCGGAAAAAAGTGGAAAGGACTTTATCTTGTTCCTTGCGTGCCAGCTCAGTGCAGTAGAATAGAGCACTAGGTAGATTCCTAAAACTTCTGACTGTAGGCCTTGGCTGTTAGCATCTCTAGACTCACATGGGGCCAGGGAACTTGCCTCCCTGAAGGCTGGCTGACTTTACCACCTGCTGGTTGCAGAGCCCTAGGCAGTAGTCAGGTAATGGTTACCGAGGGCCTTGGGCAAGACGCAGTGCTGTGCTGGTTTCAGCTATGATCCAGGACACTCCTAGTGGTGGTGGACACCAGGGTGTTTTTATCACAACTGCCCTAGCTCCAGGCAGCTTAGCACAGAGAGAGACTACATTTGTTTGGGAGACAGTGAGGGAAGATAAAAGAGCCTCTGCTTGGTAATATGGAGAATTCTTCTAGATCTTATACAAAACGGTCAAGGTGATATGTCTATGAATCTGCAAAAACCACAGTGTTACTTGGCTTGGGGTACCCCTAATGCAGATACAGCTGCAGTAATCAAAAACGTAAATCACAGCACACAAGGACCTCTGAATACCTAAAAAGCCTTCCCAAGAAGGTGGGGTAGAAACAAGCACAGATTGCAAAGACCATAATAAATACCTAACTCCAACGTCCAGAACCATAAAGACCATCCAGAAACACAACCTCACCAAACGAACTAAATAAGACAGCAGAGAACAATCCCAGAGAAAGAGAGATATATTACCTTTCAGTCAGATAATTCAAAATAGCTGTTTTAAGGGAAACACAATGAAATTCGAGATAACACAGAGAAGGAATTCAGAATCATATCAGATAAATTTAGCATTGAGATTAAACTAATTAAAAAGAATCAAACAAATTCTGGAGCTAAAGAATGCAATTGTAATATTGAAGAAATCATCAGACTCTCTTAATAGTAGAGCAGAAGAGAGAATTAGTGAGCTTGAAAATAGACTATTTGAAAATACACAGTAAGAGGAGACAAAAGATAAAAGAGTAACAAAGAAAGAAGCATGCTTGCAAGATCTAGAAAATAACTTCTAAAGGGCAAATATAAAAGTTATTTTAAAGCCTTAAAGAGGAGGTAGAGGGAGAGACAGGATAGAAAGTTTGTTCAAGGGGATAATAGCAGAGAACTTCTCAAACCCAGAGAGATATGCTGGTATTCAAGTACTAGAATGTTATAGACCATCAAGCAGATTTATTCCAAAGATTACCTCAAGAAATTTAATAATTACTCACAGAAGTCAAAGTTAAAGAATATATACAAAAAGTAGCAAGAGAAAAAAACAAAACAAAACAAACAAGTAACATACAATGAAGCGCCAATATGTCTGGCGTCAGACTTTTCAGTGGAAACCTTACAGGCTGAGAGAGTATCATGACAAATTTAAACTGCTGAAGGAAAAAAAATTTACCCTAGAATAGTATTTCCTGTGAAAATATCCTTTCAACACGAACTAGAAATAGACTTTCCGAGATAAACAAAAACTGAGACATTTCATCAACATTAGACATATCCTACAAGAATTACTAAAGGGAATGCTTCAATGATAAAGAAAAGGACATTAATGAGCAACAAGAAATAAGGTAAAAGTACAAAACTCACTGGTAATAGTAAGTACACAGGAAAACATATTATAACATCGTAACTGTGATGTGCAAACTAATCATATTTTAAGCAAAAATAATAAGATAACAGATCAAAATAATAAGTACAACAACTTTTCAAGATGTATACAGATTGATAAGATATAAATGAAATAACAAAAAGCTAAAAATCAGGGAGACAAAGTTAAAATATAGGGTGTTTATTTGTTGTCTTTTTGCTTGTTAGTTTATGTAATTAATGTCATCAGTTTAAAATAATGGGTTACAAGTCATTATTTGCAAGCCTCAAATAATGAAAACATACAACAGATACATTAAATATAAAAAGTAAGAAATTAAAATATACCACCAGAGAAATCACCTGCACTAAAAGGAAGACAGGAAGAAAGGAAAAACGGAAGAGAGGACTGCAAACAACCAGAAAACAAATAACAAAATGACAAGAGTAAGTCCTTACCTATAATGACATTTAATGTAAATAGACCAAATTCTCCAATCAAAAGACATAGAGTGGCTGAATGAATTAAACAAACAAACAAACAAACAAACAAACACAAGACCTGTGATCTATTGTCTACAAGAAATACACAACCTATAAAGACACACATAAACTGAAAAGAAAGGGATCAAAAAAGATATCCCATGTTAATGGAAACCAAAAAAGCACAGGGGCCAAAATACTTACGTAAGACCAAATAGATTTCAAGACAAAAACTATAAGAAGGGACAATGAAGGTCACTATATAATGATAGAGAGGTCAATTCAGCAACAGGATATAATAATTGAAGATATATACATACACAACACTGGAGCACTCAGATTTATAAAGTAAAATTGTTAGAGCTAAAGAGAGAGATGCAATAGTAACTAGAGACTTCAACTCCCCTATGCAATAATAATCCCAATGCAATAATAACTAGAGACTTCAACCACTCACTTTCAGCATTGGACAGATCTTCCAGACACACAATTAACAAAGAAATACTGAACTTATTCTGTACTATGAAACAAATGGACCTAAGAGATATTTATAGAACATTTCACTCAATGGCTACAGAATACACACTTTTCTTCTCAGCACATGGATCATTATACTTCTGGCTGCAAAACAAGTCTTTACAAATTCAATAAAATTAAAATTATATCAGGTTTCTTCTCTAACCATGATGGAATAAAACTAGAAATCAATGACAAAAGAAATTTTGGAAACTGTAAAAACAATTTGAAATTAAGCAGTATGCTCCTGAGTGACCAGTAGGCCAATTAAGACATAAAGAAGAAAACTGAGAAAATTCTTAAAACAGATGATAATGGAAACACAGCATACCAAAATCTATGGGATAAAGCAAAAGCAGCACTAAGAGGGATGTTTATAGTTATAAACACCTACATCAAAAAAGTAGAAAAATTTTAAGTAAACCATCTAATGATGCAACTTAACTAGAAAGACAAGAGAGCAAACCAAAACCACAATTTGTAGAATAAAATAAATAATAAAGATCAGAGCATAAATAAATAAAATTAAAATAAAGAATACAACACAGAAGATTAGTAAAAAGTTGTTTTTCTGAAAAGTTGATCAAACCATCAGCCAGACTACCAAAAATAGAAGATATGAACAAAATCAGAGTTGAAAAAGGAAGATGTTACAACCAATGCCACAAAAATTAAAAGGATCATTAGAGACTATATTAGCAATGGCTTGTCAATAAATTGGAAAACCTACAGGAAATGGCTAAATTTCTAGACACATGCAACCTACCAAGATTGTACCTTGAAAAAATCCAAAACCTGAACAGACTAATAACAAGTAATAAGATCGAAGCCATAGTAGAAAAATTATCCCAGCAAAGAAAGTTCAGGACTTGATGGCTTCACTGCTAATTTTTACCAAATATTTAAAGAACTGACACCAATCCTACTCAAACTATTCCAAAACATGAAGGAGGTGTGAATACTTTCAATATTAGTATTCAATATTAGTATCCAATATTACTAGTAATAGGCCAGTATCACCCTAATGATAAAATCAAAAGTGTGTCATAAAAAGAAAACTACAGGCCAATATCCCTGATGAAAATTGATGCAAAAATCCTCAGTATAACACTAGCAATAAATTCAACAACACAATGAAAAGATTGCTCATCATGACCAAGTGGGGTTTATCCCAGGGATGCAAGTATGGTTCAACATATGGAAATTAATCAATGTGATACATCATATCAATGAAATGAAGGACAAAAATCATACGCTCATTTGAATTGATGCTGAAAAAGCATTTGCTACAATTCAACATCCCTCATGATAAAAATCCCTTAAAAAACTGGGGAAAGAAGGAACATACCTCAACATAATAAAAGCCATGTATGGCAGACCCACAGCTAGCATTACACTGAATGGGGAAAAACTGAAAGCCTTTCCTCTAAGATCAGGAATATGACAATAATGCCCACTTTCAACACTGTTATTAAGTGTGATACGGAAGTCCTACTTAGAGCAATCAGATAAGAAGGAGAAATAAAGGACATGCAAATTGGTAAAGGAAGAAGTCAAATTATCCTCCTTTGTAAATAAAATGATCTTATATTTAGAAAAATCTAAAGAATCTTCTTCTTTGTAAATGATATGATCTTATATTTAGAAAAATCTAAAGAATCCACCAAAAAACTTTTAGAACTGATAAACAAATTCAGTGAAGTTGCAGGATACAAAATCAACACAGAAAAATCAAAAGCATTTCTATAAGCCACCAGAAAACAATTTGAAAAAGACATCAAGAAAGTAATCCCTTTATAATAGTTACGAATATAACAACATACCTAGACATAAACTTGAAGAAGTAAAATATCTCTATAATAAAAACTATAAAACACTGATGAAAGATACTGAAAATGAAAAAATATTTAGTGTTCATGGATTAGAAGAATCCATATTGTTAAAATGTCCATACTACCCAAAGCAATCTACAGATTCAATGAAATCCCTATCACAATGCCAATGACATTCTTCACTGATAGGAAACAATAATGCCAAAATGTATATAGAACCAGAAAAGACTCAGAATAGCCGAAGCTATCCTGAACAAAAAGAATACAGTGTGACTGAAGGAATCACATTACCTGACTTCAAATTATACTATAGGGCAATCAAAACAGCTTGGTACAGGCATAAAAACAGACACATGGAGCAGTTCTCTCTATTCTTAGAGAACCCAGAAACAAATCTATATTTCTACAGTGTACCAATTTTCAACAAAGATGCCAAGAACAAACCTTGGGGAAAGTATAGTCTTTTCAATAAATGGTGCTAGGAACAATGGATGGAAAAACATTGAGGATGTCTCCAGGATATTAGACTGGGCAAAGATTTCTTGAGAAACACCTCACGAGCACAGGCAACTGAATCAAAAATGAACAACTGGGTCACAAAGGGAAACACTCAGCAAAGTAAAGATACAACTAATAGATTAGGAGAAAATATTTGCAAACTGTCCATCTGACAAAGGATTAATAACAAGAATATATAAGGAGCTTAAAAAGCTCTACAGGAAAAAAATGTAATAATTGAATTTAAAAATGGGCAAAATAGCTGAATAGATAATTCTCAAAAGAAGACACACAAATGGCAAACAGGTATGTTAAAAGGTGCTCAACATCACTGATTATCAGTGAAAATGTAAATCAAAACTACAGTGAGATAGCATCTCACCCCATTTAAAATGACTTTTATCCAAAGACAAGCAATAACAAATGCTGGCAAGGATGAGGACAAAATGGAAGCCTCATACACTGTTGGTGGGAATGTAAATTACTGCAATCAATATGGGGAACAATTTGGAGGTTCCTCAAAAAATTAAAAATGAACTACCATATGATCTCAGAGTCCCACTTGTAGGTATATACTCAAAAGAATGGAAATCAATATATCCAAGACATATGTATACTCCTATGTTTCTTGCAGCACTATTCACAATAGCCAAGATTTGGAAATAAACTAAGTGTCCATCAACAGACTAATGCATAAAGAAAATGTGATACATATCTACAATGGAGTACTATGTAGCCATAAACAAATGTGGTACATATATACCATGGAGTACTATGTAGCCATAAAAAAAGAAAAGAATGAGATCCTGTTATGTGCAACAACATGAATGGAACTAGAGGTCATCATTATGTCAAATGGAATTAGCCAGGCACAGAAAGACAATCTTTGCATGTTCTCACTTATTTGTGGGTGCCAAAAGTTAAAACAATTGAACTCATAGAAATAGTGTCTAGATTGATGGCTACCAGAGGCTGAGAAGAGTAGCAGAATGGTGGGAGGGAGGAAGTGAGGATGGTAAATGGGTTAAAAAAACAGAATGAATAAGATCTAGTATTTGATAGCACAACAAGGTGACTAGTCAACAATCATTTATTGTATATTTTAAAATAACTAAGAGAGTATATTTAGGTTTTTTGTAACACAAAGAAGAATAAATACTTGAGATAATGGATAACTCATTTACCCTGATGTGATTATTATGCATTGTACCTTTGTATCAAAATATCTCATAAACCCCATAAATATATAAACCTACAATGTAGACAAAAACATTAAAAATGAAAACTTTTATTTAAGAAGTGATGTTTTTAAAAGCTTTAGAATTTTCTGTTGTGTGTAGATCCACAATATTTGCTGAAATTTCAAATCAGATTCACAGAGATGTAGTCTAAACTTTAGCGTCAAACAAGCTGTTATTAGGCAGAAACTCAAAAGTACTGCATGTTTCAAGAAAGTGAAAATATAAAATACAGTTCAAGAATAGCCTTGCGGCTGGGCGTGGTGGCTCACGCCTGTTATGCCAGCACTTTGGGAGGTCAAGGCAGGCGGATCATGAGGTCAGGAGATCCAGACCAACCTGGCTAACATGGTGAAACCCCGTCTCTACTAAAAATGCAAAAAAGCCGGGCGTGGTGGCGGGCACCTGTAGTCCCAGCTACTTGGGAGGCTGAGGCGGGAGAATGGCGCGAACCCGGGAGGCGGAGCTTGCAGTGTGTCGAGATTGCGCCACTGCACTCCAGCTGGGGCGACAGAATGAGACTCTGTCTCAAAAAAAAAAAAAAAAAAAAAAAAGAAGAAAAGAAAAGAATAGCCTTGTATAAAATAGTGATTAAATAGGTTTAGTTATTTAGAATAAATTATTCCAATCTAAACATGAGATTTAGCTTACTGGTTTATATGTTAAATCTGATCTGTTATTTCTACTACTAAAACTATTAGGCAAAAAGCCTGAAGAAAATGTTCTAGAGAGCATTTTCTGTGTACAGCATTTTATTCAAAGTTTTTTCCAGCCAAAATTTGTAAAAGCTTTAAATATTTTATTTTAGGAGAACTCAAAGATTAAAATGTTTAGAGTAAGGTAAAACTAGAGCATCGAGTATTATGTCATACACTTAGCCATTTGTATGTCTTCTTTTGAGGATATACTCAATGTAAGTTTTTCTCAATATGTATATATTGAGAAATGTTCTCAGAATATTTTATTAAGCATAAGCATAAAGCTTAGCCTGGGGGAAATATTAGCTGCCAATCAAATTTATTTATTTAAATATGTATTGTAGAACTCCACTGAAAAATAATTTGGCAAGGTCGCCTTGTATATGTTGTGAACTGAAAGATGTATTCACTTAAAAGATAAATACAGTGGCCTGGTACAGTGGCTCATGCCTGTAATCCTAGCACTTTGGGAGGCTGAGGCGGGTGGATCACGTGAGGTCAGGAGTTCAAGACCAGCCTGGCCAACATGGTGAAACCCTGTCTCTACTAAAAATACAAAAATGAGCCAGGCGTGGTGGCAGGTGCCTGTAATCCCAGCTACGGGGGAGGCTGAGGCAGGAGAATTGCTTGAGCCTGGGAGGCAGAGATTGCAGTGAGCTGAGATTGTATCATTTGCACTCCAGCCTGGGAGACAAGAGTGAGACTTCATCTCAAAAAAAAAAGATAAACACAAAATTATAATTTTTTCCTGGTACAATATTTTATTCTCAAACCTAAATGAATAAACTGATATTTTGTGTGTTTCATGCATATGAATAATAGTTTAAAAGTATAAAGTAATTTCTCTTTTATTCTCTTCTTTATACCTATACTACTTTTAATTTTAATGTTAAATAATGGAATTGATAACAATTCAGTAAATGTAATATTTCAATACACTTTTTGCTTCATAAATGAACTTCTCATATTAATTTTTTCTGCCTGGTTCACCTCTGGAAACCACTCTACTCACTACCACCCTGATATCAACATTTATCTCCCATATACAAGTAGCAACAGGCAATCTTTGTCTTTCTGTATCTGGCACATTTAGTTTAACATAAAGACCTCCAGTTCCATTCATATTGCTGCAACTTACAAGACTTCATTCACTTTTATGGCTGAATAGTACTCCTTTGTGTGTACATACCACATTTTCTTTATCTATTTGTCTGCTGATGTACACTTAGGTTGATTCCATATATTGACTATTGTGAATAGTGCAGCAATAAACATGAAAGTGCAGATAATCTCTTCAATATACTGAGTTCCTTTCTTTTGGATATATGTACCCAGCAGTGGGATTGCTGGATTGCAGAGCAGTTTCATTTTAGTTTTTTGAAGCAGCTCTATACTGTTTTCCATTGTTTACATTTCACTAACAGTTCTTAAGTGTTCCATTTATTTGCATCCTTGCCAGCATCTGTGATTTTCTGTCTTTTTGATAAGAACCATTTTAACTGGGGTGAGATTATGCCTCATTGTGGTTTGATTAGCATTTCCCTGTTGTTATTATGTCATATACCTGTTAGCCATTTGCATGTCTTCTTTCGAGGCATACCTATTCAGATTTTTTGCCCACTTTAAGTTGGATTATTTATTTTTTGCTATTGAGTTGTTTAATTTCCTTATATATTCTGGTTATTAATTCTGGGTATATAGTAAGAGATGGGAATCTGGTTTTAATCTCCTACAAGTTGATAGCAAGTTTTCTCAGCACCACTTATGAAGAAACTGTCCTTTTCCTGATGTATGTTCTTGGCACCTATTTTAAAAATGAGTTGTCTATAATGCTTGAATTTATTTCTGCATTCTCTATTCAGTTCAGTAACATTCTCGATTGACTACTCTAGCTATGTAATGTATTTTGAAGTTGAGTAGTGTGATACTTCCAGTTTTGCTCTTCTAACTCAGGATTACTTTGGTTATTTGTGGTCTTTTTTAGATTGTATACACATTTTAGAAATTTTTTTTCTCTTTCTTTAAAGTATATCATTGGTATTTTGATAGGGATTGCATTAAATCTGTATATAGCTTTGGGTAGTATCGTTATAGTAACAGTATTGAGTTTTCCAATCCATGAACATATCTTTCTATTTTTGGTATCTTCTTCCATTTTTCTCATAATGTTTTATTGATATTCATTGTAGAGCTCTTTCTCTTCTTTGGTTGATTCCTAGGTTTTTCTTTTTTGGGGGTGGCTTCTGTAAATGAGATTGCTTTCTTGATCTCGTTTTCAGATGATCTCGATTGGTGTATGTACGTGCCACTGATTTTTTGGATGTTTATTTTGTATCCTGCAACTTGCCTAAATTTATTTATCATTTCTAACAGGTTTTTTTTTTTTCTTTTTTTGGTGGAGTCTTTAGGTTTTTCCAAGTATAATATCATGTCATCTGAAAAAAAAAGGAGCCTAATTTGAATTATTCCTTCCTGTTTGGATGCCCTTTATTTCTATGTTTTAGCTAACTGCTAAGCCTAGGACTTCTGGTATTATGTTAAATAAAATGATGAAAGTGAGCATCCTTGTCTTGTACAGATCTTAGAGAAAAGACTTTTAAATTTTTAAATTTTCCCTGTTCAGTATGATGTTAGCTGTGAGTTTGTCATATACAGTCTTAATCATGTTGAGGAATGCTACTTTTATACCAGGCTGGTTAAAAGGTTTACCATGAAGGGATGTTCCATTCCTGAGATGAATCCCACTTGATCATGGTGAATAAATTTTTTTGTACAAATTTATGTAGTACAGGAGAAATTTTGTTACATGTATATAATGTATAGTGATGAAGTCAGAGTATTTAGGATGCCCATCCCCCTAGTGTAATACATTTTTTAAGTGTATTCACCATACTCTGCTATCAAACATTGAATTTATTCCTTCTATCTTACTGAATGTTTGTACCCTTCTTCCCAGTTTTATTCATTTTCCTCTCTCCTCCACACTCTTCCCAGTCTCTGTTATGCATCTCTTCACCTCCATGTAATCAAATATTTTGGTTCCCACATGTGGGAGAACATGTAATAGTTGTCTTTTTATGCCTTGCTTATTGCACATATGATTATGACCTCTAGTTCCATACACATTGCTGCAAATGGTATGATTTCGTTTTTTCTTATGGCTGAATAATATTCTATTGCATATACCTATAATATTTTCTTTTTGCATTTATCTGTTGGTCAACACTTAGGTTTATTCCATATCTTTGCTATTCTGAATAGTGTTGCAATAAACATGAAAGTGCAGGTATCCCTTTGATATATTAATTTATATTCCTTTGTGTAGACACCCAATAGTGGGATTGCTGGATTTAATGGTAGTTCTATTTTTAGTTTTTGATAAATCTCCATAATGTTTTCTACAGTGAATATACTGGTATGCATTCACACAAACAATGTATAAGAGTTTCCTTTTCTCTGCATCATTGCCAAATGTGGAGGTTCAATCAAACTGGTGGGAAAAATTTTAGTTATAGCCATAAACCCCCTTGGCAGGCCTGAGAGTTTGCATAACTTCAGTCATAAAGTCTTCTTATCTTTACTAAATAATTTAGAGTAGAAACAAAGGAATGTGGGGAGTTTATCTAGCTAACTTGTTTACTCATGTGGTCTTAAGACTAACTTTTGCTCTACCCGGGTGCTTAACTGCTTTCTACTTGGGAAGTCCACAATGTCAATGGTGTTGACACCTCTAGTGGTGTTGACTCAAGCCTTTATCAATTGATCTTTACTGAATAAATGTGAGTCTTGCTGGCTGACTGGGGCCGTGGCTGCGACTAAGTGGTTCAGATGCTCAAACTGGCAAAGCAGAATATCTGTGTGTCAGTGTACTTTATTCATCCTTCGTTGAGTCAGGGTCTGCGGGCCAGACCCCCGCAGCCAAACATCTGTTATTTTTGTCTTTTTAATAGTAGTCATTCTGCCTAAGGTGAAATGATATATCATTGTGGTTTTGATTTGCATTTCTCTAACGATTAGTGAACCTTTTCCCCTCATATACATTTTGGCCATTTGCATGTCTTCTTTTGAGAAATCTCTGCTAAAGTCATTTACCTACTCATTATGATATTTTATTTATGTATTTAATTATTTGAGTTCCTTGTACATTCTAGATATGAATCCCCTGTCATATGCATAGGTTGCAACTATTCAATAGTGTCTCTTCACCCTGTGAATTGTTTCCTTTGCTATGCAGAGGTTTTTAAGTTTAATATTGTCTCATCTGCCTATTTTTGTTTTTGTCGCCTGTACCTTTGAGGTCTTAGTCATAAATTCTTTGCCCTGATCAATGTCCAGGAGAGTTTTCCCTAGGTTTTATTTCAGTATTTTCAGTTTCAAATCTTACATTTAAGTCTTTAATCCATATTGAGTTGATTATTGTATATGGTGAAAAATAAGGCTCCAGTTTAATGCCTCTGCATGTGGCTATAATTTTCCCAGCATGCTTTATTGAACAGGGTGGTTTTTTTTCCCTCAATGTAAATTTCTTGTTGGCTTTGTTTAAAACTGGGTGGCTGTAAATATGTGACTTTATTGCTGGGTTCTGTATTCTGTTCCATTGCTCTGTGTTTCTATTTTTATACCAATACTATGCTATTTTGGTTACTATAGTCTTATAATATATTTTGAAGTCAGGTAATGTGATACCTCCAGATTCTTCTTTTCATTCAGGATTTTTTTTTTTCTTTTTTTTTTGAGACGGAGTTTCGCTCTTATTGCCCAGGCTGGAGTGCAATGGCACGATCTCGGCTCACTGCAACCTCTGCCTCCCAGGTTCAAGCAATTCTCCTGCCTCAGCCTCCCTAGTAGCTGGGATTATAGGCATGTGCCACCAGGCCCAGCTAATTTTGTATTTTTCATAGAGACGGGGTTTCTCCATGTTGGTCAGGCTGGTCTCGAACTCTCGACCTCATGTGATCCACCCGCCTCGGCCTCCCAAAATGCTGGGATTACAGGCGTGAGCCACTGCGCCCGGCCTATTGTTCAGGATTGTTTTGGCTGTTCAGACGTTTTTGTCCCATATGAATTTTAGAATGCTTTTTCTAATTATGTGAAGAATGACATTGCTATTTTGACAGGGATGGTATTCAGTCTGTAGGTTGCTTTTAGCAATATGGTCATTTTAACAATTTTAATTCTTTTGATCTATGAACATGAGATGTTGTTTCATTAGTTTGTGTCCTCTTCAATTTCTTTAATCAACATTGTGTAATTTTCCCAATGGAGGTGACCTCCTTGGTTAAATTGACTCCTACAGGTGTTCTTGTGTTTGTTTGCCTTCCCGATTGGTTTCTCAGCTAAATCATTATTAATGTATAAGAAACGCTAATGCTTTTTGTATGTTGGTATAGTATCCTGTACTTTCCTAAATTCATTTATCAAATCTAAGAGTTTTTCAGTGAAGCCTTTCAATTTGTCTCAGTATAAGATCGTATCATCAGAAAAGAGCGACAATTTGACTTCCCTTTTTTTTTTTTTTTTTCCAGTTTGAATGTCTTTTATTTTTTTCTCTTGCCTGATTGCTCTGGCTAAGGCTTTCAAGTACTATGTTGAATAGGAGTGGTTAAAGTGGGAATCATTGTCTTGTTTCGGTTCTTAGGGAAAAGATTTGAACTTTTCCCCATTTAGTATGATGTCACTTGTGGGTTAGTCATATATAGCCTTTATTATTGTAAGTTATAATCCTTCTAAGCCTCGTTTGCTAGTTTATTTTCATGAAGGGATGTCAAATTTTATCAAATGCTTCTCTATATCTGCTGAAATGATAATATGGCTTTTGGTGATCTTTGACCTTGCACCTGGTTATCCATATCTTTCTCAAGATTTGGAAATTTCTGTGTTATTATTATAAAGTTTTTTTTTGAGATGCAGTCTCGCTCTGTCCCCCAGGCTGGAGTGCAGTGGCATGATCTCAGCTCACTGCAACCTCCACCTCCTGGGTTCAAGTGATTCTCCCACCTCAGCCTCCTGAGTAGCTGGGATTACAAGAACTTGCCATTGTGCCCGGCTAATTTTTGTATTTTTGTAGTGATGGGGTTTCACCATGTTGGCCAGGCTGGTCTCAAAATCCTGGCCTCAGGTGATCTGCCACCTCAGCCTCCCAAAGTGCTGGGATTACAGACATGAGACACTGTACCCGGCCTGTTTTTTAAATAAGCTTTCTACCCTTATCTCTTTCTCTGCTCTCCCTTTAAGGCTGATGATTATTGATTTGCCTTTTCTATGGTATTTTCTAGATCTCATACATGTTCTTTGTGCTTTTTTATTATCTTGTCTTTTTTTCTTTTCTGATCGTGTCTTTTCAAATAGCCTGTGATTGAGCTCATTAACTCTTTCTTCTGCATGATCAGTTCTGCTTTTGAGACACTATGATGCATTTTTCACTTCATCAATTGTATTTTTCAGCTCCAGGATTTCTGTTTGTTTTTTTAAAGTTATTTCCATCTTTTAAAACTTTCTCTGATAAATTTCTAAATTGCTTTTCTGTGTTTTCATGAAGTTCATTGAGCTTCCTCAATGCATCTATTTTGTATTCCCTGTACGAGAGGTCACACATCTTTATCTCTCCAGGGTCTGTTGCTGGTGACTTTCTTAGTCCTTTTTCTGAGGTCATAGTTCCCTTAATGTTATTAATTCTTATGGTTGTTAATTGGTATCTGAGCATTGAAGAGTTAGGTATTTATTGTAGTCTGGCCTTGTTTGTGTCTGTCCTTCTTAAGAAGGCCTTTCAAGAATTCAAAGGGTCCCTAAGCCTATGGTCATTGCAGCTGTTTATTGTGACTCTCTTGCAGACTCCTAGATACCCAGTACTGATGGGGGTTGAGAAAGATCAGGGAGAATTCCCTAGATTCCAAGGCAAAGTCCTCTATTACTTCCATTTCTTTCAGCAAAGTAGAAGTGCCTCTCCATGCTGAGCTGCCTATATTTGGGGGAGCGGTAATGAAGGCACTCCTGTGGTTACCACAGCTGGCACTGTTTTGGGTAATACCTTCAGTCCATGGCCTGACTACTGCTGCTTCACTTACTCAGCTACTGTCTGACTGCCACTGATGCTTATTCAAGGTGCAAGGCTGCTTTATTCAGCCACATGGGAAGCTTCTGGGACTCTGCTGTGTCCTGTGGGGTGCTGGACTCTAGAATCATCCAGGAGCAATGGCCTGGAACCAGCTTATCCAGGATTCTGCTCAGTGCTGTGTTTTACTATGTCAAGGCTGGTACCGGTTCCCAGGCAAAGTCCCTTGTAATCTCCCTTCTACTTCATTGAGTGGAGTTGGGTGAGGGGTGACAAAGGCAACCCATCATTCCCATAGCTGGTGTCACACTGGGTCTCACCCTGAGTTCACAGCCTTTCAGACCACTGCAGCACCAGGGTTCCCCCAAGGACTGTAGTTACCACTGCTTAGCTGCCACTGAAATTTATTCAGGGCTACAGGCTACTTTAGTCAGCTAGTGGTGAAGCAGGTCACAACTCAGCTTTCTCTTGCCAGTGCAGTGTATTTCCCTCTGGCCCAGCGTAGGCCTAAATGTTTTGTCTGTGAAATCAAGGACTGGAATTCTGCCCCGTGCTGTGTTCCACTGTGGTGGGAGCCAGTACTGAATTCTAATGCAAAGTCTCACACTAACTTCCGTCTCCCACATGCAAGCACATAGATGCTCTCTCTTCTCTGTGCTGCCTGGGGTTGGGGAGAAGAGTGATATAAACAGTGCGACCGTGTTTATTTTTTACCCTCTTTAATGGGTCTTCTTATTACTGTGCTAAAACCAGGCATTGTGATTTCTCATCTGAATTTTTACTTCTGGTGAAGGTGTTTTCTTACATGAGTAGTTGTTCAATTTGGTGTTCCTGCATGGGGACAATTGCTGAGGGCATTATTTTGCCATCTTACTCTGCTGAACCTTTAATTATTTGCACGTTCATGTTTGACTACAATGGAAAAATGAAATTGGTACCTATTTTATTGTTTGTTTTTAACTATGGTAGTGGTTGTTTTAATAGCTTGCTATTTGTCATGTATTTTGGCTAAGCATTCAACATATATTAACTCATGCAATTGTCAAAGTAAACCTACTAAATAGATTAATTTATTGTTCCCATTGAACAGATGACATAATTGAGACTTAAGCAGCTCATCTGAGTTCGCATAGCTTCTATATGGCAAAACTGGGACTTGAGTAGTCTAATTCAGAACCTGGGCCCTGATTATTTAGGTAACTAATAAATTATCTTCTTATTTCTTTACAAAAAGTATGCAGCTTACCATATTCTTCTGTCTATAACCTTGTCTAAAAATTTAATATTTTATAATGCATCTGTTCATTTCTAATACACACTTATTTTTCTATATCCTTTAGAAGGATATGATACAAGACATCATCTCAAAACTACAAACAATGTAGTATACCTATAATGTACATCTTGTACTCATACTCCCTTTCTACTATTCTTAAATTAGGAAATAATTGTTTTTAGAATATGATTATATTATGTAAAATTATTTTGTAGTTATCAGGCCCATCATTGATGAGTGGTAAAACAAAAAAGTCCTGCAATTAGACTGGTGTCACATCCTTGTTCTACCATTTACTGACCATAGGGTCCTAGGAAAGTTAGTTATATGTTCTTTGCCTCTGATTCTGTGTTTGTAAAATGAACAAAGCATTAACACTTTGTGGAAATGCAGTGCATTGATGATTAATGTATGTACAATATTTAGAGTAATGACTAGTAGATAGTGCTCAGTTAATATTAGGTATTGTAATGAAAGTAATGATAAGTAATAAAATGTTTAAGGTGCTCAAGTCTTTTCCTCCTACCACTGGTCCCTATTCCTGTCTATGTCTTCCTTTAACTTATTATCTGTTTCCTATGCATCTTGATGACTTTTGTTTTTCTGGAAATATATTATTTTACATTATATTGCATTTAAAAAAGAGCGGGATATTTTATAGCAGTTTTTTATTATTTCTGTTCTTTTGGCCAAGTGCACAAAGTACAAACTCAGTTACTTCCTAATCAATCACTCCAAGTATGTGGGTTTGGCATTGCATACTGGTTGGTTAGTAGCTCTAATGATGTTCTCAGCAGTAGGATGGCTTTTTTAGCACAAGTTTCAGTTTTCACTAACATTCCTGTGGAACATTCTCTTTTATCATTTTGTCATTCTTCTGATGGAATTTCTTACACCAAGATATTTGTAAAATCTATCAACTCAATTTTAGGATTACATTTTCATTACAAAAGGTAAGCTTTCTAAATGTTTCATTTCAAGCTTACAAATGATCACTTATTTCCTTTTTATGAGAATCATTTCCTTCTTATTATAAAACAGCTTATAAAATCTGAATTCATTCTAAATGTCTTCTTCCACAAAGGTAGGCAAAGAGAAATGTCTCTAGGGTATTTTTGAGTAACTCTATTCTCCATATTCATTTATTATTTCAGTGAATTAGTAAAGCTGAAAATTTAGTTTTGAAACTTAAAGAAAAATCCTTTAAAAATTCTTAGAATCAGATTAAGAGGATACGTCTCTGGAAAATTTCTAATTAATATATTTATTTCCATAGAATCTTATTATAAACATTTAAGTTATTTATAAATAAACTTTGGAGCAATTACATTTATATAATTAAGGGAGAATATAAGAATTTTTTAATATTTATTTTTGACAAGGTACTTTTGGGTAGTTTCTGATAAAATATATTCACATAAATAAACTTATCATACCTTCCATTAAAATTTGGTGTTTTACAGAGATAGTTTTTTCCTCTGTCAAGCCTAATGCCATATTCCTAGAAAAAGAAAGCTGACTGTTTATAAGAAAAGAGAAAAGCAAGTATTCCTATACCCTGCTCAAAATTGCTTCTTGAAACTTGCTAAGGATGACAAATTAGCTAGAGTACATAGCAAGTCAAAGGCAAAAAATAAGATCATGATAGTCAACATGTAAAAACACAAACACACAAAAGGAATTTGGAAATAACATTTTCATTAAGTGTAGACTCACTTAATCATCTAATTTGCCTTATACTTAATCATCTAATTTACCTTATACTTAATCATCTAATTTGACCTTAAAATCTGGGGTCTTACCATGTCTTTTGAGAACCTTATGATAGTTATTAATCATCTTTCTAGAACTGTACATCCTGAAATCTATCTACTTAAGAACTAAAGATTAAGAATACTCTTAGTTCTATCAACTAATCAAATAACTACACTTTACTATCTCCAACTTTAGCAGTCTATACTCACAACCATTCTTAGAAAAACTGTGACTTTCTTAGAATTTTTGCTGTTCTAAATTTTTTCATATCTGTATCCCAACAACTAATAAAAATCTTTTATCAATTTGATTTTCTCATCGGTATCATCTTATTCTACAGGGTTTAAGTCTGCAAAGTTGATAGAAAGGCAAGAGCCCATACTGTCTAATTATATAGTTTCACTGAGATACAGTAAACTTTGAGAGAAGTTCTATGAAAATCAATACTATAATGTACAACAGAATAGAGTGGAACCATTTGTCTCTAAGGTTTTTACATCCTGGAGAAGCCTAATTCAAAAGGCTCAGAAATCACTCTTTAATGAGACCCACCATTCTTGTCCCTTTTACTAACCTTCCAGGATTAATTTTAGGATTTTAGCAACTTTTTAATAATTCCAGGAAATACAAAGAGTGCATTTTTCCCCTTCATAGTAGAATCTGATCTCCCATCAGCAAGAGGCCTATCCCGTTACTGCAAACAAAAATAGAAATTACCAAAGAGCTTGTTTATTTTTTTTTCAAAGGCCTGGGTACTTTCCTAGAATAATAGTTAATCCATTTATTTCCTCCTTTGATTCACTTTCTTCTCTATTTCCCCAAGCTGGCAAGAGTAGATGAATATTTTTTCCCTCCAGTAGGAACAAAATAAAATCAAACACGTATGAAATGTCAATATGTCATTTTATGTCACTTGTTAAAATGAACGGCTTTACCCATTGTGGCAGCTACTCTCGTTGCCCAGTCAATAGACACCCTCTGCCATTATTCTTCCTTCCTAGAAACACGCAGTAATTTTGTTTGAGTAGTCTTCTGCCATGCAATCAGTTGTGGTTATAATCTTCACCTACCTCTAGGCCCTAGAGTGAATGATGAATGTTCTAAGCCAATCATAAAAATCGTATTACTCTAGCCATTGGTTGGTTTATGTATGGATATTTGTCACATTCTTTGCCAATGTAATGAGATGGAAAGCTTCCTTCTTAGAAAGGTTTTCCTCACTAGATCATGTAGACAGATAAGAAAAAAATGCTCAGTTCCCCATTGGATGATGTTGCATTTACACGTGATGACTGAAATTCTGGAGTCCTCATACATCAATGTAGTAATACCTAGCATGCCTGGCATGCTAAGTATGGCAAGACAGAAAGATGGACTAGGACATCACTAATTCCTGAAGTATTCATCCTGAAAGATCTCTCCTGTTACATAATAAAACAAGGTTTATTCTTTAAGCCACTTTTACTAGGGCCTTCAGTTACAACTGGAAGAAACTATTTGACCTATCCAATTTTCTTATACAGATAGTTCCATAAATGTGTTTGTCTATCTATAATGAGCATTAAAATAGCGAAAATAAACTAATCCTGTTTAACAGATGGCAGTGTTACTATATGAAATAAAGTCATCTGGTATGTAAAATAAATTGTGCAGAGTTTCATTTTTCTTACCAGGAAACCAGATTGTTTTATTATCCAATAATACTTATTCATATAGCTTTAGTTAAGAATTTAAGCTAACAAAAATATTGGTCTTATTGATATAAGTGTTTACTTTTTCAAAGGAGGTTGTGGTCACACTATTAGCTGCTTTCCCTGATAATTACTTTTTTTACTTTTACATAAAGGTACACTGGATGATTGACTGATTGATTTTCAGACTACAGTCATCAACCAGAACCTCCACGCCTCCATTTTCTTTTTATCTATGTCCTAAAGAATCACCTTCCTTTCTTTTTTTAAAGACAGGATGTTATCTTAGAAACCTGCTGAGCAGTGGTAGGTCAGGCTTCTACCCAGACACTGTTCTTGTTACATATATCAGCACATGTTCTTGTTAAACATCTCGACAACTCTCATAAGTAAATGCCAGTGTTATATCCACCTCAGCTGTGTGATGAATCACTTAGTAACACAGGTAAGAAATATTCCATTCTTTCATGAGGGCTATCACCTCCAATCTACTACACCTTAATACTTCATTGAGAGAATAGTGCTTATGAAGGCTTGCCAAATACTACAACAAGTTCATATTTGACATACTTTTAAAATTTTACCTTGAATTTAACTAGTCTTCAGGTTATCATTGATGTAACTGTTGCTAAGGTTTTGGTGGGGATGATATTCACTGATGATAGAGTATTACTTTTATAGAGAACTACATATAAAATGTCTTTTTGTTCCTGGTATCAGGAATTCTTATGCTTCTTTTAAAAAGAATGATTCACTTTTATTCTCTAAGTACTGTAAGAAATGACGTATTTACTTCTTTGTGTCATTTTCTAAAAACATCAGAGGTAATAATGTGGCCCATATCTGGCAAAATTCATGGATCAATCTAACCTTTTGCTTTCTATTCTTGTTTTTTCTACTTTTAAAACATTTTTGCCACCATTACTTTCCTTTGCTGTAATCTTCTGACTCACTAATTTGCCAGCTTCCAGATATCCATCCCACTTTGCTCATCAGAATGCTGGGAACTTTACATTTAAGTTTCTCTTAAACTATTTTGTCTCCAATAAAATCACCTTAGGGCAGGTTGCTAGAATCTCCTTTAAAGCTATGAGAGTTAGCCAAATTCCCTTTGGGCCCTCTCTAATTCATTCTGCTGACTGTTGGCAAATAATCTTTTCAACATGAACATTTGATTGGGTACTTCTACGCCAAAACTTCTGCCAAAACACACACACACACACACACACACACGCACACACTCCTCAAATTCTTATAGCCTTATGTAAACTTGCCAAATCCTGGAGAATTCTAAGACCAAGGGGAAACTATTTCCATTCTCTACGTTACTAGCCCAGATCATAAAAGAGAAACTTTCAACTTCCTGGGAGATGAAAAGGTGGTTTCTTCCCTTCCTTCTTTGTCCTTCCCATGCTTTTTACCATGGATGAAATGTTTATCTGATTGGAAAGATTGGAGAAGTGATTAAACATGTATATTTCACATCTTCTGCACATTTTCCTTGGTTCTGCAAGCATCAAATAAATTGTGGACTCATGAGGAAGCTAATGATGGAGACTTGGCAGGCAAGACTATATTAATTTCCTAGGGCTGCTATAAAAAAGTACCACAAAATGGGTGGCTTGAACCTACAGAAATATATTGCTTCAGAACTCCGGAGGCTAGAAGTCTGAAGTCAAGGTTTTGGTGGGTCAATGCTCTCTCTGAAAACTGTGAGGGATAATTATTTCTCGCCTCTTGGTAAATTTTGGTGATGGTCACAATTGTTCCTTGTCTCTCAACTACATCATTCCAATCTCCACCGATGTGGTCACACAGTGTTCTCTCTGTGTCTTCACATGGCATTCTCTTCTCTGTATCTTTCTTTTCTTCTGATAAGGACACCGGTCATATTAGATTCAGGGCCCACCCTACTCCAGTGTGACTTTATTTATTAATTAACTACATCTGAGATAACCATTTTTCCAAACAAATTCATATTTTAAGAGGTGGGACTTTACCATATCTTTTTGAGTGATCCAGTTCAACCTATAACAAGTAAAAAGCTGGTTAAAAGGAGCTTTCTAGTTGTTTTTATTTAAGGAGAAAGTTAATCTTAACTCTGTTATATTTGTGTGCATGTTTCTCAACTGTTTCAACATCTTTGAATGAAGGAGTGTAATTAGCACATCAGGAGCAAACCTAAAGAAGCCCAAAAGTTATGTTTTGGTGCTATGAAAGAAAAATAGACTCTCAGGACCACAGACTCACTAGGCCAAAGGGAAAGTTAAACTTTGGTACTGGGTCACCAGTAGTTTTCCTTTTGTTCCCAAATAGATAGCTGGAATTTCACAACCCTATATCATAACCTCATTTCCTCTACTCCCTCTTTTCACATGTTTACTTTCTCTTAAGTACGATGTAGATATACTGAGCAGGAGGTGATGCATAATTCACATTTTCCTGTACTCCCTCTTTGCGCATGTAAAATGTAGATTTTTCTGAGGCTAGTCCAAACCTCACAAGAATGTAATCAACTGCCTCACTTGCTTACCCTCTTTCTCTTTTCCCCCACTCCTGCTTGCTCTTTCCCCAGTAAATACCAAAGTTCACAAATCCCCTTTTGGTAAATGCCTAAGAACAGATGATCCTGTGATTTTTGTGTTTCCCAAGCACTTCTCCAGCCTTGGCTGAATAAAACTCAAATCGGTTGACACTTGTGTCAGTCACTTTTTCATTCACAGTGCTAACCACTCCAGAATTATCCCATAGAGTATATCATTCTCTCTAATCTAGTTGCAGGATTGTTTGATTTCTCAAACTCATCTGGTTTCTCCTTCACAAGCACTCCCTCATCTCCCCATTAATATTCTCCAAGAGGCACAGTGCCTGATACATACTATATGCTTTATTGATTGTAATACTTTCCCCATCTCTTTTCACCTAATGAAATTGTATTTATTTTTTACATCTTAGTGTAAGTATCTCTTCCTCAATAAACCGTACAACTCAGAAGTCTGGTCACATTCCCGTCTTACATACTCTGACACACAAGATCCCTTGTCTTAGGAACCACTATATGAATGTGTTAGTAGATACTAATCAGAATTATTAACAAACTCCTGTTTTCTCCTCTAGCCTGGAATGTTCATAAGTGATCTCTTTTTGATCACCATAATTAGCCCCAGTAACTACCAAAATCCCTCATAGGCGCCAATAAATATTTGCTGAGTGTATAAATGTTGAGTTAGTTTGTTTGAAATACTTTTGTGTGTTTTTTTTAAGTGGAATAAGATGGAACAGAAGAAACAGTGAAAGAGAGAACAAAAGAGCAAGAGAAGGAACAAAAAATGAAAGATAAAAGGAAAAAAGGAAGGCAAATAGAAGGAGGGAGGAAGACAGGAAGAAAGGAAAAGAGGGATGGAGGGAAGGTAGAAGGCAGGAAGACAGGAAGGAAGGTAGGAAGGTGAAACAAAAGAGAGAACTTACCAATAGATGGTGAGTCATAGCTCCATTCTCATTTTTAAAATATAAGAAAAATCTTGTGTGTATGTTGTGTTGTCACATTTTGAATGCTTTTTCATGTTTGCTTTTATCACTTGCATGTAACTACGAATTCTAGAGTTAACACATATGCTTGGTCTTTCAAAATACGTCAAATTTGCCCTTGGAAAGTACTTTTTGAGAATTTCCAGGATATAGGTATATGAGTTTTGGGAAAAAGCTGTATGTATATAATTCTCTACATTCTGGAAGAGGACAATTTTTATGGCTGCTGTGATTTTATATGTTTTAATCAAGTGTGAATATAATATATCCAATTGCAAAGTTACAAAGATTATATACATAAGTTTGCAAGAAGGAAACTGGTATTTTTATTTAAGAAATTTGATATAAAATATGTTTCACATTTAAACACCACATACACGACAACCACATGACAACCACCCAAAGCTCTTTGATTAGTTGGTATATTTGCATACGTCATTATATCTGCTTTGACTACTCTTCCTCTTTTCTTCCCCAAGCTAAAACTATCTCATTATTTGAGACCCAGGTAAGAAAGATTAAGCCTTCCCTTGCTACTTCAGTTAAAAAATGCATGCTCTGTAATTTGCACATAAATCTATAAAAATATTTTCATTTTAATCCAAATGGAGTTTTACTTGTTTATATGATTTTTACTCCTAGTCTGGTTTTTAAAATGTCTGTCCACTCATTTCACTGTCCTGTATAAACTATTCAATGTCTTCTCATTGCATAATCAAATTTGGATTCCCTCTCTGGGACGTCAAGAAAAATCTGTATTATCTTGTGTTTTCGTACCTCTCCTGTGCCAACTGGAATCATTCTTTACATTCAGTCTGGCTTATTTTTAGTCTTCAAACTGCTAGGTCCACATTGCCTCAGAACTTTGTTTCCTTGGTAGGTTCTTCTAACTAGAAAGCTCTTTCGTGGGCTCTTCACATGGCTTCTCTCCTTCTGCATGTATTAGGTTCTTAGTCCTAACTAACCTCCACAGAGAAATCTACCTTACCAGTCTGTCTATTATCCTTACCTCTTAGATTTCCAACGACATCTGTTCATTGCTTTCATAAGATTTAAAACAATCTGAAATTATCTTGTTTATAGATTTTATGCATTGATTTTCTAAATCTTCCTGAGGTAGAATACAATCTCCATAAGGGGAGAGCTTTGTCTTTCCTACTCACCATTATACTCATATGTGGTTCTATTATTGGTACTCTAAGCATGTGGGAGTGATTTATATCTTACTGCTCAAGGTCATTGCCAAGGTCTGATTTCAAAATTCAAAAAATTGCAACCTCAGGCATAAATGGTTTAAAAATATGTCCATATTTTTTGAAACTTCCTTCAAAAAATGGAGCTTAATTCCCTTACTTTGGAGTGTGAACTGGACATAATACCTTGGCTCCAATGAATAAAAAAGAACAGTGCAAATGATAGCATCTTAGTTCATGCAGGTTGCTATAACAAAGTATCAGAATGGGTGGCACGTAAACAACAGAAACTTATTTCTACAGTTCCGGAGGTTGGGAAGTACAAGATAAAGGCATAGGAAGATTCAGTGCCTGGTTAGGTCCTGCTTCTTGGTTCATAGATGGCCATCTTTTCATTATAACTGAACATTGCAGAAGGGGTGTGGGATCACTCTGGGGTCCCTTTTATAAAAATGATCCCATTTGAAACTGCCTTTGCAAAAATTATAACTGAGGAAATTATGAAAGTGAAAGGTCAGACCTAACTGACTCCATCTTGCTTCGAATCTAAAAGCTGTCCTTGTTCATTGCTGGGCATAGGCTGAACTAACTTTGGGAAGGAATTCAGTTCATGGTTTGACTCTAAAATAAAATTGATGATAACCTTTCCCCCCAAAAGACCTCCTTCTTGCCTGGGATCCTGTCTACTTTTGCAGGACTAACAAATTAACTACAAGTTTAGAAATTATGGTTTAGGGGGTCATGCAACCTGTGATTCCAAGAGTCTGAACCTCCCCAAATTGCTCCTGGGGATAACATCAGTATTGTAAAACCTAAGATAAGTGCTTGAGATATTTTGCAGACCCTGTACTGGATGGGTCCCACCTAGGAACAGAAGATGGCAAGAAAACCTCAAACCTCACTTTGACCCACTATGATTCCATCTCCAACCTGACCAGTCAGCACTCCCCTCTTCCCAAACCCCTGCCTGCCAAATTATCTTTAAAAATTCCAATCCCTGACTATTTCAGGAGGCTCATTTGAGTAATAATAAAATCCAGTCTCCCGCACAGCCAGCTCTGCATGAATTATTCTTTCTCCATTACAATTACCCTGTCTTGATAAATTTGCTCTTTCTAGGTAGCAGGCATGGTGAACCCACTGGGCTGTTATAAATTCATGAGGGCTGTACCCTCATGACCTAATCACCTCCCAAAGATCCCACCTCCAAATACCATTACATTGGTGATTAAGTTTTAACACATGAATTTTGGGGTACACAACATTCAGCTTATAGTACATACTGTGGGACTTCTGAGACAACATCATAAAAGTAAGTTCAACTTTTTGCTTGCACTTTCTCTCTCTCTCCCTTTCTCTCTCTCTCTTTCTCTGTCATAGTTTACTGTGGGAGAAACTAGTTGCCTTCTTGTGGGAACACTTGAGCAGCCTATGGAAAGGCCATGTGGTGAGGAACTGAGGCATCTTGCCAAAGCCGTGTATGGGAGCTGTTGGGATTTAGAAAACAATACCCCCAAAGTAAGGCCTCAGAAACCAAAGATTTTCTCTGGCCTTCTCCTTCCCTCCTGCCTCTGAGACGCATCCTGAGCTTCGCTACGTAAATTAGAATCCCTCTTCCCCAAGGCAGGTCATAGAAGCCAGACTCCCTTTTCCCCAAAGCCACCCATAAAATTTGCAAATATTACTCTAATTTTCCTTCTGCCTTTCTGTGTAAGACTGGCCATACAGGAATTGTCTGATCTTCTTTTTTGAGTGTAGGTTATGAGACTCCAATTCCAGAGAGTTCTACCCTATACCTGGAAGGACGGAATGCATGTTCAGAGAAGCCAAGAAGTATCTAGACAGACAGGCCCTGATGGGTTTTCCCACTTAGTCCATTAGCTTTGGATCATATTCTTTTTCTTCAGTCATGTTTCTACATGGCTGGCCATACTGGTTGAACTTAAATATAAAAATGGACAATTTCTCATGTATTTTGGGATCTTCATTCTGAAGGCTCTTATGTCACATGTAACTATGACCAAATACATTTGTATGCCTTTTCTTTCATTAATCTGCCTCTTGTTAGTGATTTTCAGCAAATCTTCAGAGGGTGAAGGGGAAGTTTTCCTTTAGCACAGACAGAGATATTTTGGAAAAAATTTCTCCAATCCCTATCAATATCCTGACTGCAACCACAACAGTGAATCTGAGCCAGACAAACACAGCCAGAGGTTTGCCAGTCCCAATTCCCAACACCCAACAGAAAATTTAGGATAATGAGTGTCTTTGATAGCACTTAGTTTTTATTTAAAATTTATGTAATATTTGACTAATATACTCTACTAGCTAAAATATTTTGTTACCATGATAAATTCTCATTAACATACTTGAATAAATGAATAAATGAGTTGATTTTTCAAGCATTAATTGAGTAAAATATCCAATCATGAAGAATGGTGCTACAGCTAATTCATGTTTCAACTTCTGCTAAGCTCATGTTTCTGCTCAGCAGTTCTTACTTTGCCACTATACAGCTGCCTCAGTTCTTTTCCTTTTCACATTGAGGCGATGAATGTGCCTTCTAATTGAGGAAAATAAAACAGCATTGTGGAGGAGGACACTTTTGCTACTTCTTTTTGTTGTTGTTGTTGCTGTTGTTAATGAAAGATTTCTGAATCCTTCCTGCTTGCTTTAGAGAAAGATGTTTCTTTCTCTTCTAGGTTTACCTTGCATTTTTGCAGGTGACTCTATTTTTCCTTCTTTCTCTGGAGTCTAACATAATTCACTTATTTATTAATTTATCCATTTACTACCCATAGACTTTCTACTATAACACAGGATTTAAATTGGGTACTTTGTTAGTAGGGATAAGTATTACAATGTGGGGATAAACACCCAAACGTAAGTTACAGCATAATGTAATAAGAACTGTAATAAAGCTATGGAACAAATTTTATGATGAAGCAGATGAGGTGGAGGGTAGAGTGTAAACCAAAGCATGACTTCATTAGAGGTAAGCTTTGAAATATTAGGAACAAATTATCAAACATATTAGCTGAAGAATGGCATTTATATGATGACATAAGGTCTGGAACTGGCTGTAGAGGAGGTATATATTATAATTAAAAGATCTGATTTCTTCAGTCTAGAATGCTCTGGACTCTCTCTACCTAGAAAATTCCTTTAAGTCTATTATATCAGTAATGTCATTTATGATTCTTCCAGGCAGAGCTTGTGCATTTTTTTTTTTTTTTTTAACCGTTCAGAAGAACTTACTTCACTCTCCTGTAACTTTTCTTGTAATGTGTATGCCTTCTGACTGGGAGATAATTCTGGGAAGAGGACATTTTTTCCCCACTAAAATAGTTCTTATTCCAACTCCTGGCACAGAGTAGGAGATCAATAATTGTTTGTTGAATGAAAAAAATGCCTACCGACAGAGAAGTATGGAATTAAATTAAATACTCAAACTAAGCCTCCGAGAATGTTTCCTGGTATGTGGACATAATTGAAGGAAGCATAAGTAGGATTTCATTTAGTTTGAAACCAACTCGATTTTCACATAGAACTGAAGCTTGAGAAACTTTCACTTGTCTTATATGAGTTCCTTCATCAGTAAACCTACCATCAGGCCTCCCAGCTAGTATAGAGGAACTTAGACTTTCCGGGTCACTGCACCTGTACAATGAGATGCACCTGCTGCCTGTTGACCAGCTCCTTTTCTTTAATCTTTCCTAACTCCCTGCTCTGCTTTGTAAACCCCTAACTTTAGTCATTTAGGAAAAGGAGAGATTTGACAGTTAAGCTGATGTTACCCACAATAAAGCCTTTCTTCCTTGGCAATACTCATCGTCTCAGTGATTGGCTTTCTGTGCAGCAAGCAATTGGACTTAGGCTGAAATTTTGGCATTTAGCAACAATTCCAGTAATTATGTCCAAAGTCTACAATGCAAAGATAAAACTATTGTATCAGAGTTTTTAAAATACAGAAATTATCTTCTAGATTCAATTGTATCTAGATAAAGAAAACAGACGTTATAACCATAATTGAAGTCAACACAATGGGCACGACGCTGACATGGAAATATATTTGTCTTAAAAAATATATGCGGCATTTGAATTACTCTTAACATCCTCTTTTGAATAAAGGGAAAATGATAAACTTATATGCCAATATCTACAAACATGCTATTTGTCCCCTGTTTTAACTGCATCATCTGTCATCTTAATACTCAATAATTTTAGAGGTTTTTGTGACCTTCCAATATATTAATTAGTACTTTTTAATGAAGTTGTATTATTATTTGGACCAGTTAATTAATTTTTATGTTTTATACCAATGGCAAATTGCCTGGGAGATGAAGATATTCAATATATTTTACAATTCTGTTACGAAGGGTTCCTAGGTAATGTGGAGAAATTGTAATATTTCAGTGGTATTCTGTACTCTTAGGGACCTAGTCAGAGATGAAAGTAAGCAAGAGAAAATAGCCACCAGTTGAACAACATAAGACCAAAGTTGGAGAAAAAAACACTGAGGCCATAGCCAACACCTTTCTTTATATCACACTAATTGTTTAATGAACTAGAAGGCAGACTTTGTTCACTCATTTATTTCTAACCACGAGGTGTTGTAGTAATCTTATCCATAGGCTGTTTATTTGGATGATACCAGCCACGCAAATTTTAAGTATGTAATAAGTATATTTTAGCCCACTTTGCAATCATTCTGTAGCTAAACCACATTGAAATTTGGTCACACATTAAACAAATCTATACAAAGTTGATATCAAAAATATTATACTCTAGTCAATGTACTCTTACATTTTTCATTGTATGTCTCTACTTTTATTTAGCTTTTCTTGTAAACATTTTCCACAAGACTTACAATTTTTATCTTCAAGCAAAGATTTGCATCTCAGCTTTTTACTGTTGAGTGGTTTTTGTTCCTTAAATGTTAGTTTACTCATCCTAACTTAAAGTTCCACAGTACGATATATTTGTAGGATACTTACTTTAAAGGTATTCAAGAAGAAATTATTGGGAGTTCTTGTAGCTTTTACTCTGGTACCCATCTGCAGGGAAATTATTTAACAAAATTTTAATTATATATGTTTTTGAATATAATTTTCTCTTTAAAACTATGAAGACATTCATGTGCATCAGCGAATAATATGCAACTAAAGACAGAAAATTACTTCTCTTAAAATTTGGCAAAATGAGAGCATGCATTTTCACTAAGAAAATTAAGTTTTTACTAGGAAAAAACAGTATATTATACTGTATATGATAATTGTCCCTCAAAAGTTAGATCTATAATGGCAAATTAAGTAAAAAACTAAAACTGAATAGGCAAAAAAAAAAAAAAAAAAAAAAAAAAAAAAAATCCAATGCAGCAAATTCAGAGTTTTAAAGTATAAAATAAAGTTATAAAATGTGCTAACATAATTTTACTTGAATACTGCATATTCTGAAAGAAAACTAAGGAAACGACTTTGTATTTAGATAGAAAAGTCTGAATTATAATTACATTTTCCCCATAGGAACTTGAATGAAACTAATTGGAAGACATTGATTTTTTGTTTGTTTGTTTTATAATGACCAGTATAATTCTTTCTTTCTAGTACATGCAATAATTTTTAAAGAGATAATTATGTTCTAATGATACTAAAATTTTTGCTAAAGTTGTTTTCCTTGTGAGGTATTTTCAATATAGGGATACAATGTAAGGCACTGCAAATTACAGTGAATTTATAAATGTCCTCAAATTAAAAGGATATCCTCCTTCTTGTGTAGATATTTTAGTAAAGCTGAGGTGATCTGTATACTCTTTACTGTGGATCTAGAGGTGTGCAGAAGAGTGATTTGCTAGCTTTTGATGCTGCACATATTTAGAACATAATTTTTTTAAGTACCAATCATACATAGGGAATAATAGTAATAATTTATTTTGTACTAGTTATCATTCAGTAATATAAGCAGAAAAGTAATTCAATTATGATCTTAATATGCAAACCTATTTAAAATATGATGATCAATTATGCCCCTTCTCTGAACAGTAAAATAAGAAAAAATAAATACAAGATAAATCTAAAGGATTGCCTTTAAATATAAGAACTTTATTTTTACAGGAAGTCTCATGGAGGGTAAAAGTAGATAATCAAATTTTAAGAATTGTATCCTAGTTATGTTGCTGCAAAAAGCTGCATAGTGAAAATGTAGACTATTTCAATATAGATCTCTCCTTAAGTCAAGAGAATGTAATTCCGTGAAGATTCAGGAATTGAATGAATAGTAATCCTGATATCTGTGAAATACTTTATTTATGATATAAAAAGTTTATTTCTGTTCATGTTAAGTTAGGTTTACTCAAATCTATAGTACATGACCAGTCAAAAAAGTTAATGTAGCAAAAAGGTAGATACAGAGCTAATTTCAGAAATAGGAAGATGAAACCTATTTGTCTCATCTTCCTCATCGTGATTGGCTGTACATGATGAGCAAAATTATTGTGTTTCGCAATTCTAACATCACTTCATCACTATGTTCAGAGTTCTAAAGAAACTCTCTTATATTGAATTTCATTTAAGTGCAAGGAAAATCTATGAGAAACTCTACAATAGACCTACCTTCATATTGCATTGCCCAGAATTATGTGACAAACCATGACTAAACCAATGAGTTAGCAATGGAAGCAAGACATTCATGATTGGCTGTGATTAAGGTAAGGCTGAGGAGAAGTCACTTCCCTGAGCTCATGGCACAGCAAGGAAGAAGCAATGGAGGACTAGACCTGGGAAAAGAAGTATCTGCTACAGGTTTTCAGGAATCCTGAGACTGCAAAAATTTTATTCTTTTGAGATATTACAATGCATTTGAAGCCATGAGGGTGATAGTATAGAAGGTATCATACTCTCTACAAAGAAATTCTGGGTTTTTTCTATACAACAGATCTGGGAGTTGAAAATTAAACTTCATTATCTATTATAGAAACATTTAACTAAACCCAGCATGTCAACTACACAATAAAAGTTAACAAAGAACAGAGGCTGAAAAAGTATCTGCTCTACATTGAAAGTACACCTGTAAGTGTAGAAATCAGGGAGCAACCATAGGAACAAAAACAATATAATGCATTTTTTTCCTGTGTACATTTCACTTGAGACTCTTAATAGTGCTATGTGACTAGGAGTAAAAGCAAGTATTGTGTGCTGTCCACTCAGAATAATGGCTTATCATATTGTGACACTCAATTGTGACACTCTGTGAGCCAAGTTTTTTGACATTTCTTTTTTTCTTTACTATCATTATGATAATGATTATTACAATTCTAAATCTAGTCAAATGCAATTGGATATAGTTTCATGAGTCTTGAAAAAACACACTCAAAATGTCTACTTGTTAGATTTTTCTGTTGATATTACCAAAAATATATCTTTTGTTTATCTATTAGAGTGTTCCATTGTTTTAATAAAATATAAGCATAATAGAAAAAGCCTTATGTTTATAGTTTCAACAGAAAATCTTTTTTACATTTTAGTTGATTAAACCAGAAAATTAGCCACATTCTCTGTTTACTGTATCATATCATACTTATCTTCTCTAAAGTCAGCTCCCATAGAACAGAAAATGTTTTATTTATTATTCTATCATCATCTGTTTTAGTAGAAACTAATAGGTTTTTTTTAATTAAAGTGAGTTATAAAAACCAACAATGCCTCAATTTCTGATAGTAGCAATTCTGAAATCCAGTAGGGATATGTTTGGCCAATTCAGCTCCATTTAGTTAGAGCAAATAGTACATGGTCTAATATTTTGCTAGTTTACACTTAGAAAATCCTCTTAAATGTCTGGGAAAATAGCAGTGATATTCTGTGTTGACTGAGTGGATACACTGTTGGTAAGGTTATCAATTGCTACCTCAGTTACATTCCACTCAAAAGCCATTTTTGAATCTGTCACCAAGATTTTAGTATTTCACTTGAACATCACGCTGTCATATATCTGATAAAGAAAGATATACTCTAAAATTTCCACTGATTTGTAATGGTGGGCCACTATTTGAATGTGAGATATTTTAAAAGGCTAAAATCATTTCAATAATCATTCTTATGAATACCCAGGTAGGTTTCCATCAGGCAGCAAGAAGGAGTTTGACATATCATCCTTGTGGTTATATGCCCAAATGCTCAAATTCTAAGTGCTGTCATTTGCATTATTAAGTTCAATAATGTTCATTTGACCTAACCTGTGCACTTTGTGTGATTGATGAACCTCAAAGGAGATTGCCTATCTCCCATATATAAATGCCAATAAAATGTTAAATTTTTATACTCATGTATATCAAAGTGAAAGCACATGATCTTTTTCAAATGGCTTTTGCAATGTTTCTTTCATTGCCCTTGAGAAGAATTAGCTGTAAGAAATAAGTATTTTAATGTCAATTCATGAGACCCATAGTAAGTCACTTAATTGGTCAATATTCCCCTTCCTCTTATTGCCTCATAATTACGATATTTAACAATGCTAACCAACTTCTGAAAATTACATAAGGAATTGTTAGCCAGTGCAATTTGCCCAGACTTTCTACTGTAACTGGGCTTCCAGCCTCCAGTTTCTCCTGCCAGAGAAATCTCCCTCAAGCTCAGTTCATCTCATGTTAATTTTATGAATTATTTTTTATTTTATAAATATTTATTATTGTATTGAAATTTCTCTGTGCTGTGTTAGAACATCAAAAATAAACACTACATCAGCCAATTTATTGTTATACTGAAGACAAGAACTTAAGTAAACAAGTACTAAAATGTGTTAACAGTTTAATGATAGATGGATATGCAGGGTGTTAAAGGCAGAGAGGTCAGAGCACTTAATGCCTCTTGGATTAATTGGTTATGGGTGTCAGGAAATCCTTTATAAAAAAAAAAGGAACAATTACATTTTAAACAATCAATATAATTTACATGGTAAATATGTTAGGGAAGTTTGAAGAAACTGTTCAAAAGCGAAGTGTCTAAAGCAAGTAGTTTGGAAAACTCTAAGAAAGCTGAAAATCACGTATGAACTAATAACGTAATGTGCACCCTGCTTAGGACTTTGGATTTAAATTGATATAATGAAACACTAAACAAAGAATAATGAATTTGACACAGGAGAAGGGTATGATCAGATTTGTGTTTTAGAAAGTCGCTCTTAGATGGATATGGATGTACCAAAAAAGGGAAGAATTATGGAAAAATAGATGCTGAGAGAGCAGACAAGAAACACTAAGTAAAGGTTTGCAAAACAGTGGGCAAAGAAAGATGAACCAAATACACAGCCTTGTTACCAAAGAGCAAGATCTAGCACTAAATTCTTACTTCAATATTATATCTCACAGCTTTCCAGCCGGTACTCCATGTTTCTTGAACTATTTTCCTGTTCTTGGCCTTACTTATTTGCTTTACTGACTCTGTTCATGTCACTTGGACCAAACTTCTCTTTCTTTTCAATTAGTCCAATCACTGACTAGGTCAAAATCCAGCTACTCCATGGAGCATTTTTGATCTCTCCAAATAATTTATCTTCCCCTTCTCTTACCTATCAATTTAACAATTTATATGCCTAAAAAATGGACTTCAAGAAGTTCAACAAATAAAAGGTATAAAGTACCTTAAGCAAGGTGGAGGAAATGGAATTAAAGAATGACATAAATTGTTCCTGCCACATAACTTCTGGGCCACTACACAGACAAAGAGAAGAAAGAAAATAGAAAGAGAGAGAGATCATAGAAAAGGTGAAAGTTAATCTAAGTCTTAATTCTTGGGTAGGATTTGAATATACAGCATTGTGAGAAGGCATTTTCTGATGGCAGAGAGAACATAAGTAAAGATGCATAGATAGGAACTAAAATTAGCTTAGGTGGCTGTAATACAGGCAAAGTAGAGAAAACAAAACTCAAAAAGATTTGGAATACCAGAATACAGGGAGCCTTAAATACAGGTCAAGGGACTGGGATTCAGTTTCTGAGCAGGCAAATCTTAGAAATTGTAGTGTCTTAGATATTCTCTTCTTTATTCATATTCACTCCCCCTTCAGACAGCTAGAATATCAGATTCTCAAGGCACTGTCTTCCTTCTGCATTTCAGAATATTAAATTTTGGCATACAACCAGTGTATTAGTCAGAGTTCTCTAGAGAAACAGAACCAGTAGGATATGTAAGTGGTGATTTACTGTGAGAACTGGCTTGCTCACATGATAATGGAGGATGAGAAGTTCAACATTATACTGTTTACAAGGTAGAAAGCCAATGGTGTAGTTCAATCTAGACCTGAAGACTTAAGAACTGGGAAAGCCAATGGTGTTACTCTTAGTGTAAGCCAGAAGGCCTAAAACTTGGGGGATAGAGGAGTGGGGTGTTAGTGTAAGTTCCGGACTTTAAAGGCCCCAGAATTTGGAGCTCTCTATGGGCAGGAGAAGATGAATGTCTCAGCTTCAGAAAAGAGCAAGTTGTCCTTTTCTCTACCTTTTTTTTTTTTTTTTTTTTTTTTTTAAATCAGGGCCCTCAAGAGACTGGATAATGCTCACCCACAATGGTGAGTGTGAAGTTCCTTTATTCAGTCTGCTGATTTAAATCTCAATCTTTTCCAGAAACACTCTCCCAGACACAGCAAGAATTAATATTTTACTAGCTATCTGGGTATCTCTTAATCCAGTCAGGTTGACACATAACATTATTACAGTCAGGTGTGTCGTTTCCTCTTTATCATCAACATTTCCAGAAGGACCACACTTGTAAACATTACAGCCAGCCTGCAAACCTCCAGTAGTAGCACAGTCTCCAGTTTTCTTACAAGTCCAGTGCCTCTGAAACTACTTTGAAAAAGTTATTTGGATGTATCAAGGTCACATTCAAGTGATGGTACACTGCTTTAAGGGAACTGTATTTCCCCATCCTATCACCTCCTCCATCACACTTGAATTCTAGTAATACCAGATAGTTCATGTGTATAAAAGTGACAACATTCATTAGTCATTTTTATTCCCTTAGTTTGACTTTATTTTTTTCTTGTGAAACTGGAATATCTGAGTAGACCAAGGAAAATGGTACTCCTAACACCAAAGTGTACATTTTAGCCTTGTTGCTGCTGCTGCTGCTGCTGCTGCTGCTGCTGCTGCTGCTGCTGCTGCTGCTTGCCCAGTATCAAGATGCTTTTCCTTACTGGAAGAATATCTCTATCAGTATTATTGTCAAAAATAATACCAAGCACTTAAAGGCATGTACAGTGCATATTCTCTACATTATCTCATTTCATCTTCCCAGCAATGTTTTTACTTATTTTGTAGATGAGGACATTTATGAGTAAATAACTTAATTCCCCCAGATCACAAAGTAGTAAATGGAAAAACTGTTTTTTGAACCCAGGACTCTGATTCCAGAGGCTGGGCTCCAAACATCAAGCTCTGACCCTATGTTATTAGCTCTGTTGAAGCCATTTGTCCTCCATTTCTTCAAGTAAAAGGTACTTTTTGATTTCTCATATTGCTTTGGGGAAGGTATAGAACAGACACTTAGCTTTCACAATACACAAACATCAAACAAAGAGCTTACAGTTGCCAGTAGGATGGTGTTTTGCCTCATCCTTTCACCTTTATGTTTTCCTGGAAATTATCAAAATATTATAGATAAATTTGATATGTGGAAAATGGCATTTTTCTTCTGGATGTAAAGAACACTATTGCTTAGGGTTTTTTTTTTTTTTTTTTGTTAGCACTTTTGAATAAGCAATTCCATTATATCCACAGGTGTTTTCACCTGTCTTGTAAAAATATTCTTGTTCAGAAAATGCTTTAACTAAGGATGTATATTATGTAGTGTTGGTTTATATGATTTATTTTTATGTAGTGTTGGTTTTAGGTATGTTGGTTTATGTGACTAAACCAACACTACAGGAACAAAGAAAATGATTTCTAAGTTTTAGGTTTTTATACTTTTAGTTTATGCAGTTCCAGCCTTTGATGGTTTTGATAAGACTAATGTAGCAGTTGCATTTTAATTCTCAATAGTAAAGTCCTGAATGCTAAATATTGGGAAAATGAATGCCACTTTAATGCTTTCAAAACAAGAATGTTGAGATTATCTTTAATATGTTGAGAAAATCAAAGTTTTCTGCTACTATGGACTGAACATTTGTCACCCCAGAATATATATGTTGAGATCCTAACCCCCAAGTTGATGATATTGGGTGGTGGAGCCTTTGGAAGGTGAATAGGTCATGAGTAGAGCCCTCTTTAGTGAGACTGGATGCCTTTCTCTTTTCCCATTTGAGGACACAGCAGAAAAATGGTTGTCTGTGAACTAGGAAGAGGACCCTCACCAAACACTGAATCTGTGGGTACTTTTTTTAAAAAAACTTTTATTTTAAGTTCAGGGGTGTAAGTGCAGGTTTGTTACATAGGTAAACTTGTGGCATGCGGTTTGTTGTACAGATTATTTCCTCACGCAGGTATTATGCCTCGTATGCATTAGTTATTTTTCCTGATCCTCTCCCTCATTCCACTATCCATCCTGCAAAGGCCCCAGTGTGTGGTGTTCCCTCTATGTGTCCATGTTCTCTCATCATTTAGCTCCCATTTGTCAGTGAGAACATGTGGTATTTGGTTTTCTGATCTAATTAAACTAGGGAGATCTGCTGGTACTTTTCTAGGACTTCCAGCCTCCAGAACTGAAAGAAATAAATTTCTGTTCTTTATAAGTCACACAATTTATGGTGTTTTGATATGGTAGCCCAAACGAACTGAGAAAATCTCCCACTGCCCATGCCATTTTACCATTTAGCAAATAAAGGATTATTCTTGTTTTGTTTAGACTTTGAAAAACAATCTGCTTGTTTATGTAAGACAATCTACTTCCTATTTTTAAAAATACTTTTACATTATTTACTTACATTTGAGGATTATAGGACAAATATTGATTTTTTTATTGTGGATTATTGTGATCACAATATTACCAAAATCTATAATATTAGATATATCATTTATTGTTTACTAACACTGAGGAAGACTTTTGTTTCTAGAAAAATGAACTGCTTCTTGGAAAGTTACATTCTTGGGGAGAAAGTACACAATGGGCATTTATAGAACAAATGTTTTCATTGGTACAATTTTATTCAGGATATGAATTGAATTTCATACTTTCATATAATTTATAGACTTTTACATTCATCAAATTCTTATTTCATATGAAAAAAGATGGACTCTACTGGAATTGTGCAAGATCACCTCAACTGATTAATGGCTGAGTGGAAACCAAAAATTATTTTTAGTCTAGCATTCTTTCTGTAATGCTCAATGTTATATCTAATATATTTTCAGGTGTAATATTTTAAAGTAACTAGAAAATTAAAATTGACATTGATATTCCTAAGTTCCAGGTCTAGAATCTTCACCAGATATTTGATTTCATAGATATTTTTGTTCTAAATCTAAGTTGCAAAATTATACTTTGCAAGTTTATCTAGCTAACTTGTTCCTCATTTTTCTCATCTTTAAGTGTGTAAGGGGTTTGATAATATGAACTATGATTTCATCTCATTGTAAATTGAGTATGTTCTATGACTAATCAGCTGCCACCTTCATATTTTGGATTCTTCACAAAATTAAACTTTAATATGCCACAAATATCTATCTCTTCCTCTACAGTTTTACTGTTCTTTCCTTAGATTTAGCCTTTAAAAAGCTTCTGCTTAAATTATCTTTCTTTTGGGTGACCAGTATAGGTGAGAGAGAAAAAAAAAAAAAGACTACACATACACACACACGTGCACACACACACACACGTATATATTTGCTATTTGTATTTCTGACTTTATTTTCTGTATTTCAATCCACATCATCTGTCTCCATTGGTTACTAGATCTTCTGTGGTATTATAAGTCAATATGGTATTTTAAAAGTGGTGGGAGATTTTTTATAGAATAAGACAGTTTATACTTTTCTAAATAAGTTCATTTTTAAAAATGTATTTATTATTATTATTGTTATTATTATTTTGAGATGGAGCCTCGTTCTGTCGCCCAGGCTGGAGTGCACTGGTGCGATCTCGGCTCACTGCATGCTCCGCCTCCAGGGTTCAGGCCATTTCCTGCCTCAGCCTCCCTAGTAGCTGGGGCTACAGGCGCCTGCCACCACGCCTGGATGATTTTTTGTATATTTAGTAGAGACGGGGTCTCACGGTTTTAGCCAGGATGGTCTTGATCTCCTGACCTCCTGATCCACCCGTCTCGGCCTCCCAAAGTGCTGGGATTACAGGCATGAGCCACCGCACACAGCAAAGAAATCTATTAGCATTACCATGTCAATACGAGAACAACAGTGACACACAGGACTAAGCAACTCATCCATACACAAGAAAAAGGCTAGTTTTTCCAAGACTTTTATTATCTTTTTACATTTCTTTAGAACTGAAAAGGATCTGGGCGAGTGAACATGCATTCTTTGTTCTCAGTAACAAATAGTGCAAATTAAATTCTATTGCAAAAAAAAATTAAAGATTTTTTTCACCTCTTGATTGTTGTTATACTTCTTGGAAAGTAGACCATCATTAAGGTTTAAAAGCATTTTTAACCTATACATTTATGGTATAACATTACTTTCTGAAACAGATTTTGACCTGAAGTACTTTAAAATGTTAAGAAAAATGTGCAAATATAGTACTTGTAAAAGAACTCTTCAAGAAAATTATATACCAACTCAAACCATTACTATTACACATTGCTTAAAATTATCTGACTGTATCTGGAAAGTGATAAGTGATACTTGAATTAATGTGACATCCAATTTTAGAACAAGTGTTGATTCTGTTCTCTTTCCTAGCATCTAAGGGAATGTATGTGTATATGAATTGCACTTATGTGTACATGTTTCTATGAAATTCACTTACTATGTGCAAATCACATCAATGTTCCAGCAGTTCCAGCAGTCTGTGGTCTTCTAATAACTGAATACTTTGCATGGAATTTATGTAATAATTTTTGTAATGGTTCCCTTCTTTTTTTTTTTTTTTTTGGAAATGGAGTCTCACTCTGTCACCCAGGCTGGAGTGCAATGGCGTGATCTCGAGTCACTGCAACCTCCATCTCCTGGGTTCAAGCAATTCTCCCCTGCCAGCCTCCCCAGTGGCTGGGATTATAGACACCCGCCACCATGCCCAGCTAACTTTTGTAATTTTGTAGAGACGGGTTTTCACCATGTTGGGCAGGCTGATCTCAAACTCCTGACCTCAGGTGATCCTCCCGCCTCGGCCTCCCAAAGTGCTGGGATTAAAGCATGAGCCACCGTGCCTGGCCATTCTGTTCCTTTTTTAATGTCATATTTTTAAATAATAATGTCTTGAGAAATAAACCTGTTTATAACCATTAATCCTAGCAAATTCATCAGTGGGTTTTTTATGCATTTACTAGAAGCAATAATTACTTAGGAACAATCATTCCTAAATTTGTATTAAAAATACAGCAACTGAGTCATATTAAGACATAGACATGAGTCAAATGCCTAAATGTCTTTTGTAAATAATTATAGCGGCGTAAGCTGGTGTGTGCAAATTATATTTTACTTTCTAGAATACCCTTCTTAATAGTGCTATAAACATTAATATTAAAAAAACTAATCTCTTCAATAAAGTCACTAATATATAATACTTTATTGTAGGTAGTAAGATTTAGTGAATTATTAGCTGATTTATATCCATTTGTTCAGCTGATAGATTAATAGCAATAATCATTAGTCACTGAATTAAATATGGGGAGTACCCAGAGTATTCATTTTCAACAGTAGAAAATTAATTAATTTTAAAATATTCAGTACTTTTGAAAAACTTTCCTCCAGCTTTATTAAGGTATAATTGAGACATGAAAATTATATATATTTACAGTCTACAACATGATGTTTTACATTGCCTACAATGTTTACATGCATACTTTGTGGAATGGTTAACAACTAATTAGCATATATACCACCTCACGTACTTTTTTTGTATGTGGTGAGAACATTTAAGAATACTCACTTGCCATTTTTCAAGTACATAGTACATAATTATTAACTACAGCCACCAGTCTGTACAATAGATCTCCAAGATTTGTTTATCCTAACTAAACCTTTATACTCTTTGACCAGTTATTTATTTTAATAGCAGCAGAGAGAATTTTATATGAGTTTTTTTGAGAGGTATTATTTATATGAGTTTAAAAACATTTGACTTTTTCTCAGACGAAATTAATGTTAATATGTATTTTTTAGTCAGACTTAAATGTGTGATTATGCAAACTGAAACCCATTCCTACTCCCAAGCCTAGTGTCACACTACTTTCACTCCTGCAAAAGTATTGGAAAGTCCAACTGTTTTATATACATGAATCTAACTTTAACTAGCTCTCTGCCTCAGAGACGAACTATGTGGCTGGGCTCTTAGGTAAATGTGACTGCAAATACTAGGAACCATGAGTTGAGGCCTTGACAGGCAGGGTTAGTATAAGAGAGGACTGGGATCCTCACCTCTCCTTACAGGACAACAATGAGGAAATAACACTTTCCAACTGTTGTAAAGTCAATATAATTTCTTTTCAAGTCATATATGTTTCACTTTAAAGTATTTTAAGCAATGCTATAAGTATAAGGAAAATGAAAATAATGTCATAATAACTCTATACAAACCTCTATGTCAGATATAATTCACTGATTACAAAATAATTGATTATAATATAGAGTTCCTTTATAATACTTTTAAATTGAAGTATACTCTAAATTTCATAAAAACAAAAATGTTTTCACTTTCTATGAAACTGGTTTCACCTAGTGAGCACTTGAATTCTTCATGTGCTAAGAAGAGAAAGTTGATTTTTTGATATGTAATATGTTCTTATGTAAATGTCAAATGTTACAGTAGTGCTACCTTTTATTTGCATTTACATGCTTGAAACTACAAAGACAAATTTGAAGTTTGCTTAATTATTATTTTTACATTGCTATTACCTTAAAGGTAAAATATAACAGCATTATTTATTACTGGTTCTGGTACTGGTACTGAATGATTAATTGAAATACCTTGATTGTGGTTTGATTTTCCCTTTGTATTTAAGAAACATTAAAAAGTTCATGTCACCACTCATTTTCTTGTTTATCTAATAAAGAATCTTTATAATTTTTCATATCATACTTAAAAATATAAATTGTTATGCCATTTTCATGCAGCACATAACCATGGTCTAAGACTAAGTGAATAATAAATAAATATGTACAGAGAAAAAATTGTTCATCAAATTTTAAATTTTTTATAGTAATCTAGAAAAGGGTTCAGCAAATTTTTCTGTAAAGTTCAAAATAGCAAAAAGCTTAGGCTTTTGGGTTTTGATACTATCTTTCATCCCTGCCATTATAGTGAGAAAACAGCCATAAACAATATGTAAAGGCATAGGGATGGCTGTGCTCCAATAAAACTTTATTTACAAAAACAGACAGTGGGCCTGTTGTGGTCAAGAGCTCTTAGTTTGCTGACCCCTGACTGCTAATATTAGAATTCAATTACTATTTAAAATTACTTTTTCTTTAATACACGGTAATTTCCCATGTCAAAAATATCATCTTTAATACAGAAATATACAACCTGGAATTTACTGATAGGAAAAACAAATTTTAACTATTTAATTCAAAATTTTTTTTCTGAGAAATATATCTGCACAAAAGCATATATTATTTTATATTTTATTATGTTTTAGATGGTAAACATTACAATTCATTAAATTTGGCACATTATAACCATGAAATACTAAATTTTACAAGAGCTAAGCACCAATTAAAAGTGAAATGAAAAAGATAGATAAAGGATATACTTCTAGTAAATCAATTGACACAAATAATCCCTAAATTTAGGTGTGACCATCTAGCTAAGTTTCCAGGCTACTGTCTGTCATGTATATGTCTACTTTTATTGGCTAGCTATGAATTATATTTTCTGCTTCTTTTAAGTCATTTTGAAGCTGGTTTTGGAGGTAGTTACTTTTAGATCAGCTTGTTTGGTTGGGTCAAAATAGCTTTCACCATAGGCTAATTGACACCTCCTACTGTAGCATGATTTTCTTGGGGTTTTATTAATATCTCCAAGTATCCAACATATCTCTCCACTCTGGCTGGTGAAAATCTGAACATCTCCTATGCCATGTAAGCTTAGAAATTATTTAGTTTATAGTCCCCTGGCAATAGTTCTTTCTTTGACCTCATCAAGTTTCCCCTTATCTTTGTCCAGATTAGTACTTAAGGGAAGACTCTCAAGGGACTTCATGCTAATTTCTGAAGCTTTTACTCAGTTATAATTCTTGTGTCTCTAGTACTCTGCTTTGCAAATTCCAGCCTTCTTGGCTTCCTTATACCTGGATTTCTGTTCTTCATCTCATCAAGACTTTCTAGGCTCTCCGTCCCTGTCGGAATAAGAAATTCCTTCTCAGTAGAAAATTCACATTTGTAGTTTTCCTTCATATACTTCCCTTCTCTCATGGATCACAGTTGGGCAATGATTATTGCCCAATAATTGAAACCTATTGTTTCATATGTTTGGAAAAACTTTTACAGTTGTGTACAGTGAGAGGAGAAGTCTAATACTGATTGCTCCTTAATAAGTGAAAGAAGGCAACAATTTTTGTGATTTAATACAATAAATCTACTTATTGTATGCCATACTTATATAGGAGATTTGACAGTTTTGTTTTGAAAAGATGAGCTCTTGCTCATCTTTTCCTTCATATTGAATATCATCTGAACTGTACCCAAAAGTGGTCAGCAGTAACAGCAAAGATGTCCTAAAACTTTATTTTCTTTCTTTATTTTTTTTTATAACAGGATGATTCTTTCAAATATATAAGCATGTATATAAAATTTGTTGTTTGGATGCACATTGTGGAACTTACGCATTGGGGCTTAAGAAATTTTGACATTCGATTTTAACAAAGGACATGCCAGTCATAACAAGCAAATCTCTAAGATTGTCTCCCTTTCAGTATAAATGATATTAAAGAGCTCTCAGGGTGAATTGGAACTAGAGAACCACATCTTGAAATTGCTGAATAAATTAACTTACTGCTTTGGACACTTTCTGTTTGACATTGATATGGGAAACGTTAGTGTCATTAATGTTAAGGTATTTTTCCTTGCCAAAGTCAGCCATTACCAAAAGACGTTTCTTAAAGAAACTCCTGAATCAAATTATCACAGATCAAGCCAATAGCACAAAAGTAGATGTTTTTTCTTATTCTTTGCTATCATGGATTGTCAACAGCAAAGAACATTCCAGAATTAACAGTAATAAATTGTTTCAGAGTGAAATTTTAAGCAAAATAAGAATATAACTTTTTCTACTGCATTTGATGGTTAGAATTTAGAGCTGAAATTTGATATTTTAACAGTTTTTTTTACTCTGATAATGACTGTATTTTTATTCTACAGACTTTGAAAAATTGTTATTAAACTGAGAGCCATATGGTCACAACTTATCACAGTGCCCATCTTGTCAGACCTCAAATAGCTTTTAGCAGTAAAGAAATGCATGTTACACATATGCTGTGGTGGCAGAAAATTGCTAGTTATCTGTAAAGCTGGTTTCCATTTTTTGAGTACACAGCTAAATCAACTTTCCCAGCTTACTTTGCAGTTAGGTGTGTCTAGGTAGTCTCTGACTATTGCAGTGTGGGAGTAGGTAATGCAAATCTCTCTAAACTTGGTCGTAACAATCATCTTCATGATCCTCCCTTCTCTCTCTTCTCACCATATTCTGCTACTAAAGATAACTCCAAAAATACAGAGCAGGGCAGCCTCACAGTAGGAAAAGAACAGGGGTAAGAGAGTAAGCCCTGTTCACCCTTCCGTCCACAGATTTGAGTTTATCTGCACAAGAAATAAAGTTTTGTTGTGTTATGACACTGAGATTTTGAATTTATCTTTTGTGGTATTGACTTGACTAATACAACTTTATACGTTCAAACCATAAAGACACTGATATGGTAAGTTATAAAGAGGGAGATCCACATTATGGGGTGCAAAACAGAGTTTGCTGAGCCCAGCCCACTGACACCACAGATCAAAGGACAATGGTTGGAAATAGTCAAAAGGTGATGTGTGGCTTTTATTTTCTGGTTTTTTGGCAATATATTTCATGAAATAGGTATGTTTAAGCAAAATTGTGTGGTTTTGAGAGATCAAAGCTATTAGTAAGATTTGATGGAGCAGACGCCTTGCAGGCTTGAAAAGGCCAACTGCTACTGAAACTGAAGTAGTAAGAATATAAAATGAAAGTTTTGAGCTACAGTATCACACAGTAGAACTTCCCCATGGAACAAAGAAGCTCTGCAGTAAAGGAAAGACCAGCTAAGGGTATGACATTACCCTGAAATACCATACCCGATTCTCTCAAATTAACTCATTAAATGAGAGAAACAACATCAGGGCAAGGAATCAGAGAGATAAAGCAAAGACACTTGTGTCAGGTGCTGTTACTGGCACGTGCAAATACACTGGAATATATCAGAAGCTAATTACAAATAGTTGAGGAAATTGTAACATGTGCATAAGCACACACACACATACGCACACACAAACACACATACAAGCCCAGAACAAACATCTTGCATTGTTTGAAATTCAGTAAAACTCCCAAACCCTCAAACTTGTTTAAATAGAAAACCAGCTGTGGATAATGGGATGCTCTCAGCTGAGTATATCCTCTAACACCTGTTCCAATATGTACATGGAGGATAATGGGCAAGGAAGAGGCTATCAGAGACCAGAGCTGTAGTATAATCAAAGAACTCTCACTAGCCCCAGGAGAGGAAACTGCAAAGTGCCTGATGTATTAGTCACTGTTTTGTATTACTATGAAGGAATACCGGAGACCGGATAATTTATAAAGAAAAGAAGTTTATTTTGGCTCCTGGTTCCACAGACTGTTCAAGAAGCATGGCGCCAGCATCTGCTTCTGGTGAGGTTCTCAAAAGGATTTTACTCATGGTAGGAGGTGAATGGGGAGCAGGCATACCACATGCCAGAGAGGGGTTAATCGGAGGAGGCACCAGGCTCCTTTAAACAACCAGCCTTCTCGTGAACAACCAGAGCAAGAGCTACCTTATTACCGTGGGGATGGCAGGAGGCCATTCATGAGGGATCTGTCCACATGACCCAAACAACTCCCACTTGGCCCACTTCAAACACTGAAGGTCACGTTTCACCATGAGAGTGGTACATCCAAATTCTATCACCGGCCTAGCAGAATATCAGAATTGATAGAGACCAGGGACTACTTTGGGTTTCTCCTTCTCCTTTCTGAGTAGGAGTGTTTATTGCAATTTTCCTGTTCCTGTTCCACTGTTTAATATCGTGTGTCAGGGAAAAGAGATAATTTATCTCCTACTTAATAAGTCGTTAGACCTTACAGAAGTACATCTTGACTGCATGACCTCTTAGGAAGAATGGCATGTCATATTCTGGAATTTTTCTCAATGCTTTGACTACATGGGGCTTCGTATTGTTTTACTTGGGAAAGAAGTGAGTTTTGTGTGAGTATGTGTGGAAGGAGAAATGAATAGGCACTTGGTGACCATAAGGGCAGACTGTGATGGAGAATAGCTTGTTGTTCATGAAACAGGGTTCTTCTTCCTCCTGGGCACAGAGCCATAATCCTTTTCCTATCTTCTCTTGGGGTTCAATGTAGCACGTATATTAAATTGTGAAGAAAAAAAGTGGGTGTAATTTATACACATCATCTCTCCAACCCTTGGAAGAATGGAGAAGACTGTGAAGGTATAGAGAAAAGCTGTGGTAAATCTTTCAAATGTCACAGCTAACAGATGGACAGCACCTCATGTTACTTTAATACGTATAAGCACATATACATCCTTTATATTAACATGCAAAGCAACATAGGAAATGGGGCAAATATCATGGTAATTCAAGTGCGTATCTCTGATATCAGATATTTCTGAAGACAGAAGGCAATTTGATCAGGGAAAATTAAGGGAGTTATAAAACTAATATTAATGACTAAGTGATCTGTATGCTGATAACTAGTTTATTCATTTATTCAACAATAATTAGTGAAGACTTACTGCTTTTGCTGTGCTAGCCACTGCAAATGGAGAGGTGAACAACACAGACAAAACTCCTGCTCTTATGTGGTTCATGTGTTATGTAGGCATCATGATCAAATGAGGTAGGTGTGATAGCCAGAGGCTAAAGAATTTGCTGAAACTCACACAACTTACAAATGGCTAAACCCATACCTCTTTGACATTAAAGCTTTTAGTAATTTCATGTATTTGAACATTTCAAATTAAACTAAATATTGGATTATAGTTGTCTAAAAATTGCCTCATGTGTTTTTTTGATGTAATCACATGGTCCATTGCATAGCTCCAGTCTTTAACATTGCTACACTGTAATGTTTGATACAAATCTTTACTGTCAGAACTTGATACATTTAAGTCACAGAGTATATCTCAGTATATAATAATCTTCTAAAGATATGATTTTACTTATGTATCATCAACACAATTTTGCATATTACGTCTAAGTGGTTTTGAATTATCCAGATAATTCTTTCATTTTTTCCTTCCTGCTTAATATATGGTCAGGTTTGGAACCAATTGCTGAGTTAAAACAGGAGCAGCTATAAACATAAACATATGCAAATAACTGGTAACTCTTTGCCATTCACTGTATATAGATTATCTACTTCAAAATTAATTCCGCATATCAATGTAAAATCTTGTGTGAATATTTTCTCATACAGTAAGGAAATGGTTGAATATAATGTGTAGCAAAATGTGAACTATAAATTAGAAAATAAAATCTTGATCCATTTTCCAGTGTAATCCAATTGTGAATACGAGCAAATTAAGGGAATTTTATAGACTTTGGCTCCATAATAGACTGTTGGTGAATGGAACTTCCTCTTGACTTTCAGTTCCTAGTGTAAAGCTATTAGATTTCATATCCTCGTGTCAGATTTGACAAATGGTGCACTGAATAAAGCACTCAGACTACAAATGAGAAGTTATTACTCCAGGAGGAATTTGATGAGTTTAGAGAAAAGCCACACATTCCTTTTTGTCTGTATATCCAGAGAAACTAATTAGTGAAAAGGCTTCCGGAATTATAATAATCTGTTAATGTAGTTATTTTTAATATAAAACCTTGTTGATTTTAGTTGTGGTTTGTTTGCAATTATTTTTCAATTAACACATAAGAAGGATGAACTCTAGAATTTTACCATTGCTCATACTTGCTTATTCACTACTGCAAAAGGAAAATATTTTGGATAAAATGCTCTTAAAAAATAAAGAAAAGAAAATGCCACCTAAAAACATTTATATAATTTCTGGTATTTTAAAATCTTGATTTCTGTTTAATTGTTACATAAGTAAAATTATATAACAAATAACATGTGTATAGTTTAGGTCACCTTGATTATTGTGTGTTTTATTAATCCATGGAAGAAATACTTTTTTAAGGTATTATTTTAGAACAATATTCAATCTGATATGTTTAAAGTTAATTATTTATCGTTCCATTCTGTATTAGTTTTCTCTTGACGTTGTACAAAATTATCACAAATTTAATGACTTAAAACAACACAGATTTCTTATTTAACATTTCTGAATGTCAGCTGTTTAAAATGGGTCACAGGGATGCATTCCTTCTGGAATGGGGAAACCAGTTCCTTGCCTTTTCCAGCTATTAGAGGCTGCCAGCATTCCTTGGCTCATGGCCCTGAGTAAGTCTGGCCTTTGCTTCCATTGTCACATTTCCTTCTCTCTTTTACGATTACACTGGCCCTACCCAGATAATCCAGAATAATCCCCCCATCTCAAGATGCTTAACTTAATTGCATTTGTAAAGTCCCTTTTGCAATGTAAAGCAACATGTTCATGGGTTTCAGGATCAGTATATGGACATATCTGAGTGACTCTGCACAGCCTACTACACCTTTGCTTTGTGATATTTATTGAGCACTAATTTATTTATATGCACTTATATTTTAGGTGACACAAAGTTGAAAAGGACCCGGATTTTATATTAAGAAGTTTATGGAAGAGAAAAGACAGTTAGTAAGTAACAAATATTAATCAAACAATATTAAACAAATGACAAATATATTACCCTAACCTCATTTCAAAAGAGATGCTTTTCTACACCACACATTCTGTGTCTACCTATATTTCTATAGCCACATTACCTGAAGTGGGGTATGCCTTTCAGACCATATCCCTTGTGAAAATTACTGCAGGAATGATTTCTAATGAGAAATTCCTTACATGAGTTGGGTCAGTTCACCACTGAGTTCAACTCAAAAATCCAAAGATCATTAAAACTGTACCAGTAGTACTAAATGATTTGTTTTTTTAAGACCAGCCGAGCGGGCACAAAAGAACCAGCGGGTAGGCAAGTGTAGGAGCAAAACTGCACATTTATTTTTGGTAACCTAAGGTGTGGGGGAGAAGTCTGTCGGCCTCCGGCAAAGGAGGCCGGCAGAGTCCCCCGGTGGGGCTCTCGGACGGACTTCCCACAGCCCCGACATCCCAACTGCAGTGGGGCTGTGAGAAGGCCGCCTGGGACTGTGGCCAAGAGTGGCTTTTCTAGGAGTGGGCGGGCAATAGGCAGGGCACGGGTGTGTCGGGGGCGTTCTGCAGGTGTGACCAGGTAAATCTTGGTCTCTTCGGATTGACGTCACCTGGCGCATGCCCAGTTGGTCTGCACCTTCCCGGGCACCGGCTGCATTTTCGCACGCGCGGGAAGAGTTGGTGGTGAAGAAGAACTCGGAAGTGCACCATCTTGCCTCCCTTCATCCAAACAGTCCAACCTTTTATTGATAATAGTGATAAAGGGGCGCTGTGGTCTGTCTGGCTACTTCCTGCTGTTAAGGGGCGTCGTTAAGGTCGGGGCCCATGGTTGGTATTTGGACGTACGGATGAAGAATAAAATAAGGCACAGTATTAGTATAGGAATGAGGAATGGAAGCATTTGTTGGAATATGGGCAAAACCCAGAAGGAAGGTCCTGGCAAGGTTGGGGAGTATGAGATAGTTAAGAAAATTTAGTAAGTTTGAGGCGAGTGGGGGAAAGCCAAACTGATTTCCACTGATTGCTTTCGGTAGGGGCCCTTTTTAGTTGGGAATGAGGAATGAGTGCGCAAAGTACTTGTTGGCCAGGCAGCAATTAAGGATTGGAGTTTTTCGTGGAGTGGATGGCTTTCCACTTACTCCTACTACAGAGATATTGGATGGAAGGCTAGGTCCAGAGAAGGACGGCAAAACAGAATAGGTAGCCTCGCTGTTGATTAAAAAAGTAATTGTCTTACCCGCTACCAGGAGAGTTACCCACGGCTCGGCGAGGGTGATGGGGGTCCCCGAGTCTCGGCACCTTCAGTTGTCATCGTCCAGATGTAGGAGCTGGAAGGAGCTCCCAGGATCCTGGGAGAGGGTGTCACATAGAGGCGCGGCACCTGTTCTCAGGGTGGGGCAATCCGACTTCCAGTTTCCTCCCTGCTGGCAAGCAGGGCAGGGGGTTGCTGGTGGACGAGGGTTAGGACATTCACTGGCCTAATGTCCTGATGCCTTGCACTTATAGCAAGGCTGCGTTGGGGCTCAGGGACCTTGCGGACACCTGTTGGCATCCTGGCGCATGCCCAGTTGGTCTGCACCTTCCCAGGCACCGGCTGCATTTTCGCGCGCGCGGGAAGAGTTGGTGGTGAAGAAGAACCCGGAAGTGCACCATCTTGCCTCCGTTCGTCCAAACACTAAATATATTTGATAGTTTTATTTCATATCTTTGTATGTCTCATATATGATTACATATCTATGTATGTATATACATTCATGGGTGTATGCATGCATATATTCATACATTCATATGCTTGCTTCCTATAAATTACCTACTAAATACCTAAACCCCAATTATCTTTGGAAAGAAAGACTGAAATTGATAAAGCATAGAAAATGAATGAATTAACTGAGAAATTTGAATCACACAAAACACATGTATGCCGATTTAGAAAAATAGAAGTACTAGAATTAAGTAAATAATGTTTCCTCATAATGATTTATTGAATTAGTCTGGATAGTTGTACTCCTAGGGAGCAGTAATTATATATTTTGAAAAAATAAATAAGGGAATGAATAAATGGATGCTCAACAGTAGCCACCCCTTCAGGTAATATTTCTTGGAACACATAGAAATATTAAGTCAATGAATGAATCATGTGAAACCAGATTTACATAAACGATAAGGTTTTGTGACAAAATTTTCATTCTTGTCTGTGCATTCAGTTATTTTGAGAAAAAAAAATTCAAGTTACATCACTGACTAAGAGTCAAAAAGTTTTGTGCCTAGAAGTTATCCCACGATGAAAATGTATCCCCCTTTTCAATAACCAAATTAGGTGCACATTATTTGGAAGCAGACTGGTTTCGTCTTAATTTGATGACATATTTGGGTATCTATGATATGTTGGGTTACTTAATTTTATTTCAGTAATACTAAATAGGAATTTAGTATCTTCGTCATTATAAATATATAAAATAAGTTTAAGTAGTAAATTTAGCCCTTGTGACTTTATCACCAATAAACCATCATATATTTTTATATCACATGACAGTTGTTATAGACGTCTTAGAATATATTCTATGGTCAGCACCTGAAATTACACTGGTCATTGGCCACTTCACCCATCTTATTTAATGCATTAATAAAGAGGTATAGTTACCTGTATTTTTATTAGATTATGTTACTTATATTTCAATGTAATTGTTTTCTTTTCAATTCGATTTATCTGATGCTTTTGAAAATGACTATTCTGGGACGGTATCCATGAGTTTCCTCAGACTACCAAAGTTCTCCACAGCACCCACAAGTTTAAAATCTGGTTGTGCCTTCATTTCTTACTTATAAATTAGGGATAATAATATTAGGTTGGTGCAAAAGTTATTGCGGTTTTGACCATTAAAAGTTTACTTTTTTTTAACCAAATAGTAACACCTATTTCGTGGGGCTATTGTGAAGATTATATAAGATAAAAGATAATACTAATTCATTATGCATTTCAATTTATTACAAAGTGAATTTTACCTCCAAAAGTATTCTTTAATCTTTATGTACCTCTCTATTTCCGCAGCTACCACCCAATTCCAAGCTACCATATCTTCCATAGAAGCTATTGCTGGTTCTTAACTGACTTCATGCTTCCATTCATAAGCCCCTTTAAACTGATCCAAACTATTCAGCCAGGAAAGCTGCTTTTTTTTTTTTTTTCAAAACACAATTCTGGATTATTACAGACTTCTGATTTGTGCTCAGACATATAAAGAGCTTGTAAATTATCATTCCTGTCCTAACAAGAGAAAAGATGAACAAATTGAAAGTTAACGAATTTTCTGAGATCCATCAGAGAATAGAAGTTACAGAAAAAACTCATGCCCCAAAACCTGGAGTGAGGGGCAAATACACAGAATCACAGCTTGCCAGGATTTGAAACTGCTGGAGGCATGAACAGCTAAGAATACTTAAATGATAATTAATTAACTGTTGGAGCTTGAACACTGATTGGCTTGTGAGATAAAAAAAACTGTGGGAGGTTTCAAGTTTAAGTTAAAGGCAGCCGTCATACATTCATGGATTTTACATTCAAATGCCCTACCAGGTTCTCATGGCAAAGAACAGAGGAAAACTCTCTTGTTTGACCATGGGCAGGAAAAAAGTAACTATTTTGAAATATGCTCAGGTTTGAAAGATAGCCATTTTGAAATGAACCCATAGCATTCTCTACAATAAAGGCCAGACCATCAAAGGAAAAAGCTGCACCAGAGACTTACCTGACTTGGAGAAAGACGATTTAGCCAACTCCAGTCCCCTCTATCCTTCATGTCTCATCTAAGGTGAGAAAACATACTGCGAATTATATATTTGCGAAGAGCGCAGCTCCGGGCATCAGATTACCAGGATTACAGAAAGCTTTTCCTCCCTTCACACATTACCACTACATCAACAAGGCTCCTGTATAATAAAAGCGAATTACAGTTGAAAGAATTGCAAAGTTCAGACTCTACAATGAGTTTCTAGGAAAACTCAAGACAATAGAAGCTATAAAAATAGACAATAGAGGCTGGGCGTGGTGACTCACAGCTGTAATCCCAGCACTTGGGGAGGCTGAGGTGGGTGGATCACCTGAGGTCGGGATTCAAGACCAGCCTGACCAACATGGAGAAATCCGCTCTCTACTAAAAATACAAAATCAACCAGGGTGGCGGTGCATGCCTGTAATCCCAGCTACTCGGGAGGCGGAGGCAGGAGAATTGCTTGAACCCGGGAGGCGGAGGTTGCAGTGAGCTGAGATCATGCCATTGCACTCCAGCCTGGGCAACAAGAGAGAAACTCCATCTCAAAAATATATAAATAAATAAATAAATAAATAAATAAATAAATAAATACATAAATAAATAAAAATTAAAAAATAGACAATAGAGGAAATTACAATCTCTCAAATGAACACCTACAACAAACAGTAAATGTAGGCTACCTCATAGCCAGAAAAACATAACACCTCAAACTAAAGGCCTATACACTTGAGTTCTTGTTATCAATGCATCATGTTCAGCTTTCTACAAGAAAAAAAACACAACGTGAAGAGACAAATCAAGGCAGAGATTTTGGAATTGTCTGTCTGCAAATTTTAAATAGCTACAATTAATATACTACATACTGTAATGAGCAAAGTGAAAAATGCAAAGACAGATGAATAATGTAATCAAAGGGGATAGAAATTCTAAGACAGAATCTAAAGAAAATGCTCGAAAAAAATAAAATACTTAAACAAAAATGAAAAACGTGGGTGTGCTCAGCAACATAGTGGACACAACCAAAGAAACAACTAATAATCTTGAAGATATGTCAAGAGAAACTTCCCAAACTGAAATGCAAAGAGAAAAAAGAATGAAAACGTGTTAAACAGAATAGCCAAGAACCATGGGACAATTATTAAGATATATGTGTATGGGACAGAAAAAGACAAGAAAGAGAAAGGAGCAGAAAAAACATATGTGAAGTAATAATCATTCAGAATATTCTGAAATTAAAGAAAGAAACGAAACCACAAATCCAGGAATCTCAGAGAACCTCAAAAAGAATAAATACCAAAAAAGATACACCTATGGCTATCATATTTAAGGTGCAGAAAACCAGAGTGAGAAAGAGAGAAGAGAAATTTCTTTTCTAACCGATATTTTAAGTTCAGGAGAACAAATGCAAGAGTATTAGAGAAACTTGTGTCATGGGGGTTTGTTGTACCAATTATTTCATCACCCAGGTATTTAGCCAAATACCCATTAGTTGTTCTTCCTGATCCTCTCCCTCCTGCCACCCTCCATGCTCAAGTAGGCCTCAGTGTATTTCAGTCCCCTCTGTGTCTATGTGTTCTTATCGCTAAATTGCCACTTATTAGTAAGAACATGTGGTATTTGGTTTTCTATTCCTGTGTTAGTTTGCTGAGGATAATGACCTCCAGCTCCATCTGTGTCCCTGCAAAGGACATGATCTTGTTCTTTGTTATGGCTGGATAGTATTCCATGGTGTAAATGTACCACATTTTCTTTATCCATTCTATCATTGGTGGGCATTTAGGTTGATTCCATGTCCTTGCTCTTGTGAATAGTGCTGCAATGAATATATGTGTGCATGTGTCTTTATAAAAGAATAATTTATATTCCTTTGGGTATATACCCAGTAATGGGATTGCTGGGTCCAGTGGTATTTCTGTCTTTAAGTCTTTGAAGAATCACCGCACTGTCTTCCACAATGGCTGAACTAATTTACACTCCCACTAACAGTGTAAGTGTTCCTTTTTTACCACAACCTTGCCAGCATCTGTAATTTTTTGACGTTTTACTAATCGCCATTCTGACTGGTGTAAAATGGTATCTTGCTGTGGTTTTGATTTGCATTTCTCTAATGATCAGTAATGTTTAACTTTCCTTCATATGCTGCTTGGCCATAGTTATGTCTTCTTTTGAAAGTGGCTATTCATGTCCTTTTCCCACTTTTTTATAGGGTTGTTTTTCTTGTAAATTAGTTTAAGTTCGTTATGGATAATGGATGTTAGATTTTTGCTTCTATAGGTTGTCTGTTTACTCTATTGATAGTTTCTTTGGCTGTACAGAGCACTTTTGTTTAATTAGATCCCATTTGTCAATTTTTACTTTTGTTGTGATTGCTTTTGGTATCTTTTTCATGAAATCTTTGCCTGCACCTATGTCCTGAATGTATCACCTAGGTTGTTCTTCAGGGCTTTAATAGTTTTGGGTTTTACATGTAAGTATTTAATCGATCTTGAGTTTTGTATATTGTGTAAGGAAGGGTCAAGTTTCAATCTTTTGCATGTGGCTAGGCAGTTATCTCAGAACTGTTTATTGAATAGGGATTCTTTTCCCCATGGCTTGTTTTTGTCAGGTTTGTCGAAGATCAGACACTTGTAGGTGTGTGGTCTTATTTATGGGCTCTGTATTCTGTTCCATTGATCTCTCTGTCTGTTTTTATACCAGTACCATGCTGTTTTGTTTACTGTAATCCCATAGGATAGTTTGAAGTCAGATAGCTTGATGCCTTCAACTTTGTTCTCTTTGTTTAGGATTACCTGTGCTATTCAAGTTCTTTTTTTGTTCCATATGAATTTTAAAATACTTTCTTTCTAGTTCTGTGAAGAATTTCAGTGGTAGTTTAATGAGAATTGTATTGAATCTATAAATTGCTTTGGGCAGTACCATTTTAATGATATTGATTATTTCTATCCATGAGCATGGAATGTTTTTCCATTTGTTTGTGTCATCTCTAACTTCTTTGAGCAATGCTTTATAGTTCTCCTTGTAGAGATCTTTCACCTCCCCAGTTAGCTGTTTTCCTAGGTATTTTATGCTTTTTGTGGCAACTGTGAATGGGAGTTCATTACTGATTTGGCTCTTGGCTTGACTGTTGTTGGTCTATAGGAATGCTAGTGATTTTTGCACATTGATTTTGTATCCTGAAACTTTGCTGAAGTTTTTTTTTTTTTTTATCAGGTTAGAAAACTTTTGGGCTAAGACAATGGGTTTTTATAGATATAGAATCATACTGTCTGCAAACAGGGATAGTTTGACTTCCTCTCTTCTTATTTGAAGGTGCTTTATTTCCTTCTCTTGCCTGATTGCCCTGGCAAGAACTTCCAATACTCCTATATTGAATAGGAGTATTGAAAGATGGCATCCTTGTCTTGTGCCAGTTTTCAAAGGGAACGCTTACAGCTTTTGCCGTTTTCAGTATGATGTTGGGTGTGGATTTGTTATATACGGCTCTTATTATTTTGAGGTATGTTCCTTCAATACCTAGTTTATTGAGAGTTTTTAACATGAATGGATGTTGACTTTAATTGAAAACCTTTTCTGCATCTGCGGTTTTTGTCTTCAGTTCTTTTTATGTGATGTATCGCATTTATTGATTTGTTTATGTTGAACCAACCTTTCATGCCGACGATGAAGCCTACTTGATCATGGTGGATAAGCTTTTTGATGTGCTGCTGGATTCAGTTTGCCAGTATTTTATTGAGGATTTTTGCACTGATGTTCATCAGGGATGTTTGTCTGAAGTTTTCTTTTTTGGTTGTATCTCTGCCAGGTTTTGGTATTAGGATGATGCTGGCCTCACAGAATGATTTAGGGAGGAGTCCTTCCTCCTCAATATTTTGGAATAGTTTCAGAAGAAATAATGCCAGCTATTCTTTATACATCTTGTAGAATTTAGCTGTGAATTTGTCTGGTCCTGGACTATTTTTTGGTTGGTAGGCTATTTATTACTCCCTCATTTTCAGAACTAATTAATGGTCCGTTCAGGGATTCAATTTCTTCCTGGTTCAGTCTTGGCAGGGTGTCCCAGGAATTTATTTATTTATTTCCTGTGTCCAGGAATTTATTAATTTCTTCTAGATTTTCTAGTTTATGTGTATAGAAGTGTTCATAATATTCTCTGATTTTTTTTTTTTTTTGTATTTCTGTGAGGTCAGTGGTAATATCCCCCTTGTCATTTCTGATTGTGTTTATTTGTATCTTTCTCTTTTCTTCTTCATTGGTGTAGCTGGCAGTCTATTTATTTTATTTTATTTTATTTTATTTTTTTAAAAAAAACAGCTCCTGAATTCATTGATCTTTTGAATATTTTTTCATGTCTCTGTCTCCTTCAGTTCAGTTCTGATTTTGGTTATTTCTTGTCTTCTGCTAGGTTTGAGATTTGTTTGCTCTTCATTCTCTAGTTGTTTTAATTGTGATGCTAGGTTGTTAACTTGAGATCTTTCTAACTTTTTGAGGTGAGCATTTAGTGCTATACGTGTTCCTCTTAACACTTCCTTAGCTGTGTCCCAGAGAAAATTTTAAAATAACTCAGAGGAAAACAAAAACGCCTTGTCTATTGTGTTGGTTAATTTTGTGTGTCAACCTGATTAGGTCATGTGGTACATATATATTACTCAAACATTATTATGAGTGTTACTGTGAGGGTTTTGTTGGATGATAGTTACATTTAAGTTGGTAGACTGAGTAAAGCAGATTGCTCTCTACAATGTGGGTGGGCCTCATTTAATGTGTTGAAAGTCTAAATGGAATAAAAAGGCTGACTCTCCCTTGATTATGAAAGGGTTTTTCCTATCCAAGTGCCTCTAGATGGAATATCAGCTTCTTCCTGCCCCTGGACCCAAAATGAAATATCAACTCTTTCTGAGTCTCAAGTCTTCCAGACTTAGGATTGGAACTACACCATCAGCTTTCATGGATTGCTGGCTTGTCAGCCTCCATAACCACAAATTATGTGATCCATAATTATAATGAAACTCCATATTATAATGAATGTATATTATAATATGTAATAATAAATATATTTTACATATAATTATTTTTATATATGTATGTGTATATATGTACAGATACACACACATCTCCTGTGATTCTGTTTTTCTGGAGAATAATTACTAATATGTAGAGGAGTAAGACTAAAATATAGAGGAATAAGACTAAGAATTCCATCAGACTTCTCTTTAGAAACCATGCAAACAAGAAGAGGGTGGAGTGAAATACCTAAATGTTGAAAAACATCACCTGCCAACTTAGAATTTTATATCTAAGTGAAGGAGTAACATAAACTTTTTCAGATAAATGAAAACTCAGAAGACTGTCACTAGTACGATTGAATTGTAAGAAATATTTTACAGAGTTATTTCAAGAAGGACAATGATATAGGTCAGAGACTAAGTTTTTAAATGAGTTCTATAATTCCTTGATTTTGGGATAAAGGTGAAAAATCCTTAATATGCCTACAAGATCCTGAAGACAGTCTCTCTGATGACCACCCTAGCCTCTTCTATAATCACACCCCTAGGTAAAAACCTACTAGAGTACACTGTCATAGCGATATGTACTTTCATTGCAAGACATTATCCATGGTTAATGTTTTTATTTCCGATTAGACTATAAAGAGAAAGGACAGTGTCTAAAATTATGCATCATTGTTTCTCCAGTTCTCAACTCAATTTCTGATACGGCATGCCTTAACGCAGGGGTCCCCAATCCCTGGGCTGTGGACTGTTACTGGTCAGTGGTCTGTTAGGAACCAGGACACACATCAGGAAGTGAGTAACAGGCCAGTGAGCATTACCACCTTAGCTCTGCCTCCTGTCAGATCAGAGGTAGCATTAGATTCTCATAGAAGCATGAACCCTATTGTAAACGGTGCATGTGAGGGATCTAGTTTGTGCTCTCCTTATGAGAATTTAATGCCTGATGATCTGAGGTGGAATAGTTTCATCCCAAAACCATCCCCCACTCATGTCCATGTAAAAAATTGTCTACCACGAAAGCAGTCCTTGGTGCCAAAAATGTTGGGGGGGATCACTGCCTTAACACATATTTGTTGAATCAATCAGTCAATTAATGACATTTACTACTTTTTGACTAAAATGCTTCAAAGACTAGGCAAATGATAGCTATTTCCAGATTAGTTATGTAACTACAGGGTCATCTCAGAAGCCTATAGTACATTAGTACATTTTTTTGTTACTCAGAGTTCTGCAGAAAAACAGGACCGAAAGGAGAGAGAGGGAGGTTATGAAGAATTAGCTCATCTTATTAAGTAGGCTGAGAAGTTCCATGATCTACTGTCTGCAAGCTGGAGACACAGGGAAGGCAGTGGTGTAGTTCCAGTCAGAGTTCAAAAGCCTGAGAACAAGGATAACCAATGGTATGAATTCTCGTCTAAGTCCAAAGACCTCAGAACCAGAGGACTGATGGTGAAAGTCCCAGTCCGACAGCAAGAAAAGATGAATGTCTCAGCTCAAACAGGCAGAAAGAACATTGTCCCTTATATAACCTTTTCATTTTGTTCAGGCCTTTGATAGACTGGATGAAGCCCACTCACACTGGGCTGGGTGATCGATTTTACTCAGTCCACAGATCCAAATGCTAAACTCTTCCAGAAACCCTCTCACAGACAGACCAAGAAATAATGTTTAACCAGATATCTGGGCATCCCGTGTCCCAATCATGTTGACACATAAAATTAACCACTATACATTTGCATAGGCCATTTATTTATTTTAAGGAAAAAAATTACAAATGGGGGCATCACTAAATATGGCCCTTCAATGGTTTTGGTTTGGCCTACAAATTGTTTTAATAATTAGTAAATTTCTGAAGAAATTCTAAAAATTGGTAAATCTTCTATGGGATATCCAGATTACTACTTATATATAAAAAATAGAAGATCTGACAAAATAACATTTATGTTCTCACATGCCAACACATGGCTTCAGTTTACTACAGTTCCTGATAGCTTTTGCCGGTTTAATTTACTGCTCCTATCTTTAGAGAAATTTTGGGTTGTTACTAAACTTTTATAAAACTTGAGGTTTTATTAAAATGGATTATTACTCAGAATTTTTGAGCTATGGAAGATGCTTTAATTATTTGATAATTTTGCCTGAAGTAGAAAAACATCAATCTTTTCTACAAGAGAATATCCAAATTATGATTTTAAAGTATGCATTCTTAATATCAATCTTGTTTCCCAACAAAAGGGCAGCAAAAAATGACCTGTAGTATCACTGATTATGGCTCTGCTCATAGTCAGGTGGGAAAATACTTCTTCCATTCTATTGAATTTTACTGGTAAAAGCCATTTCCTTTATATATTTCTCTAACTGAAAAGAAAACAATGTGTCTGGCTCAATATTTAATATCCTTTAATTCTTGGCACACTGCCTGCATGGAGTGTAAGTCTAATAAATATTTGTTTCAAGGTATGTAAAAAAGTAACATTCAGTGATTCTTAGTAGTTAAAAAACTATTTGGGGTTTAGAAAATCAGCTTTAATTATATTCAGAAGCATTTGTCAATACGTTTGTAACTTTCTCATCATTGCCAGTAGAATAAAGTAAGTTTTACAGATGGTTGAATGGTTGAAAAAAAATTGATTGAACAGATATGACTTGCTGAAAAAAAATACATACTTTTCCAGTTCTCACCAGTTCTCAAACAGTAATTATCCATTGTAAAAACACATTACAGAAAACAACGTGATTCTAGAAATTGCTTTTAAAACGGTTATGTAGGTACCTGATATTTGGAACTGATTGGCCAGTTAAGTGTTTTCAAGTGAGTCAGCTTTCAATATCCTGAAAAGCCAATTGAATCCAAAATAAAGGTATGAACTCTAGGCTGATAGAAATGGATCACTTTAGTGGAAGATTAAAAGCTGACTTGAATAAGGACTTCAGGAAAAACAAAGAAACAAGAATTTGAATAGTCGTCCTAGAACTAATGATTTTAGCTTTATCTTTAACCTTCCCACCTACAAATAGATATGTTATATAAATATTTCTGCTTCCAAAAGTTCTTTATTTTACTATATATATTCCAAGTTATTGAAAGCAAATTAACTGAAGACACTGAAGACCATGGATGCCATGAATGTGTTGTTCCCATATTGACACAGTCTAGAACTACCTGGGAGATTAAGAAAGAAAAGATTGGCTGTCCGGCTCTCATCTGTAGATGCTGTGATTTGACTGATCTGAGTGTGCAGCCTGAGGATGGATATTTTCTTTTTCTACCTGTCCTAGTTTTTTTTAGTGTGCACCCACACTTGAGAACCACTATTCTAATTCATGATCCTTAAAATTCCATTAATATCAATGCCCTAGTATTTCTTATCTTCTTTCACTTGTAGATGAAAATAAAAGATATTTACTTTGCTTCAGATCTCAAGGATTTGAAAAATATAAATATATAGTTTTACATCAAGAATGGCCTAGGCAAAGATTATTTTAAACCAGATGTTAGCAATGTCTGGTTGTATCATATTTTCTTGACTATCCTATTTCTCTCAATCTTTGAGAGACAAAGAAATAGAGAGAGACAGACAGACAGACAGATGCAGAGAGATCATTTCATCCCATCATTTCCAAACACCCATGTATATATATCCTGAATCTATCCATAGCTTCTGGTTTCATATAAGATTTGAATCAAATTTTTTCCCACTCAAAATAACCACATCAACAAAAGCAAATGTTTATTTCTCACTCTGAATATTTCATTGCTGAACTTTTAACAGCTTATGTGTTACAAAATCACCCCTATGTCTAACCTCAAATATTCTTTGTACAAGCTTCTGTTGAATTGAAAAAGCACTTAAACACAGTGAGACTTTCTTACTCACTCAGAAACAAAAATCCCTGAATGACTATAGAGAATAAAAATTCTCCAACCTATCAAGAGCAACTTATCCTCATGACTGGTGCCCCTCATGATAGCAATGATAGCATGATAGCACCCTCTTGACCAATTTTCACATTTGAAAAAGACTTAACACAATTTGAATTATGCCTCTGTGGCAAAGTGAAAGGGCATATTTTAATTTTGAAATGTACTTTTACCAGGCAGAATGAAAAATGTTAATGTTGCTCTAGATGAAGGGAGGCATCATTCTAGAGCAGCGATTCTCCAAGTGTGATCCCCAACCAAAAACATCAGTGTCATCACTGAACTCAGAAGCCCAAATTCTCAGGCCTCACTGCAGACTTATTGAATCAGAATCTCTGGGAGTATGGCCCAGCAATCTGTGTTTTAACAAGCTTCCAGGTGATTCTGATACATGTTAAACTGTTATAAGTACTATTCTGAAGAGAAGATATTCCCCTGATACCTACAGTAAGCTAAATTCAACCCATGTCAAAGTGAGGAAAGCCTCAGGTAGATATTCTTTTGGGGTCTTGATACCCTCATGGAATTGTGAAGTCTAAAATAAACCAGTTACTCAGTGTAAAGAAAAACAAACCAATAAGACAGATTAAAGGATCAAACTGTAGGTTGCTACACTCAGGAATGTGTCATTGTGCGTACACAGCAAGTAACATGGAGTTCATCTTTCTGTACCATGAAAAGATTCTTTTGAAGTTGTATCCAGTGTGGGACTTAATCTTTCTGTCACAAGAAATTGAATTATAATCTCACCCTTCTCTGTAGCTCCATCAGATCATACAGGAAGGTGTCCAGGGACACAAACATTTCTCTGGAAGACACAAAACAGAGTATCACAGTGCCAACCTCGTAGATAACATTTCCAGAAAATAATTAATCCAGAAAATGCATCTTCAGAGTGCCCAGAAGAAAAAAGTTACCAGTATGAGTTCTATGAAATTAAAAACCAAGATTACTCAAGTTCAATAAATGTAATCAACAAAAATCTTTTCTTTACACTCACCTCCCTGCAAAAACAAAAAAACAAAGCCCAAGTGGCTCCTTTCTGAGTCCAGTTATAAAAAATCTTAGTCTATAATGTGGATATGGAAAAAGGACTGAATATTCTCTGAAAATAAGATATAAGATGATTAGACACGTTTGTCCGCTGACAGAAAGGAACAGAGAACCTTTCCACCTCTGGCTAAGTGGATTTTGTCAATTTCTAGTTTAGTAGGATAGTCTTTATACATGCCATCTGTTTTTGTTTTCTCCTTGGTAATCCTTCTGACCTGTACATCTCCCATTATTTGAATAGATTTAGTAGCTAAAAATGACACGAAGAACCCAGTAAAAAATATAATTGAGGCCTTGATTGAAAACAATAGTTTTGAAAACTCTTACTTTCAAATACTAAACCTGAGCTTCTTCAGAAAATAAATTACACACACACACACACACACACATACTTGCACACCTCAAAAAAATTTGCATTCCAAAATTCAAAGTGGCAAACTGCAGAAAATAAACTTTATAATATAAACCACAGGGCAGGAAAGAATGTTATCAGAGATTGTTTAATAGCAATGTATCTGACATCGAAAAAGGAAATTAAGGGTTCAAGTAAATTTAAGGCATATGTCAAGAATATAGATGGTAATGTTTATGTCAGAAGAAAACCATGAAAACATCCTTAGCTAAATCCAAGTTCAGTAACGGAGTTTAAAACAATAAACACCACAGGTACATTTGGAGCATAGGTACTAGAGCATAAACGACTGGCTTCCTAGTGTGTATCCTAAAAAGCTGCAAGAATTATCATCAAGTCTTATATTCAAAAAGTAAAGTAAAAGTGGCAGTTGAAATTCTTTAGGTGGATGCACTGGATACAGTCTCACAGCATCTCTTAAATTCAAGATTAGTCCAAGGATAATAGCTAAGAATTCTCGAATACTACTCACTAATACGTGAAAACCAGTAAGAGCTCCCAAATACCACTCACATAGTGGCTTAGAGGGCTAGCATGTTGGGAGAAATGTTATTATTTGGATGGAAAGGACCTGCCAAGATACAACCACTCAAAGTCATGACAAGACTTCACAAGGGACACATTGGGGATAGAAGCCAAAATCCTCAAACTAAATGGAATGTGACTGCCCCCTGTCAACCGACCATAAAGCTAATAGAAGGCAAAAAGAAATAAGAAATAGACACTCAAGAAAAATTGAGTGTCTGTTTAGGATGGTGAATATGATTGACCATGACGTTAAAGCTTGATGAGGGATCAAAGCTTGATGATGAGAGCTGGAGTACTAGAGAAAGTGATCTATAAAGAGAGGAAATGGTGGTCAGAGAGTGAAATACTTGACATTGAGATGATAGAGGGGCTGTAATTCTTGGTGACAGTTTTGGGTAATGACAAGGTATAGGATATTGCCAGGGGAAGAAGTGTCTGAGACAGGAAGGAATACAAGAAGCAAAACAATGTTTAGAAACTGAAAGGTAAGCTATTAGAATAATCATTGATTTTAGAATTCCAAGAATTATATAGTCCTGTTAGAGATTTGAGTTTGAAGATCTTCAAGGAGTTAAAGGGCAGGGGCTGGTGGCAGTAGATCAGGGCTTAATGAGTGATTTAGGCTGATAATAGAAGAGATTCAAAGCTGTGTGGTTGATGTGTTGGGAAATGGTCATGAGTGACAAAAAGGAGCACCATCCTTATAGTAACACAGTAGGGTGGGGGGAACCCAGTACTTGAGGGGGCATCAGAGGAAGCACTGTCTTCAGATTAAGAAACAGTGGTTACTTTTTTCCCATTTGTTTAGATGTCCTTTAATATCTCAGCAATGTTTTGTACTTTACAGAGTACAGATAGTGCACATCTTTTGCTAGACTTATCTCTTTAAGTATTTCAAACTCTTTGATGTTATTTTAAATGATAGTGTTTATTTAATTTAAATTTTTGATAATTGATTGCTTGTAGATTTTAAAGTGCTATTAAAAACACAAATATTTATTATCTTACAAATTTCTGAAGGCTAAGAATCCGGAAGCAGTTTAGCTGTGTGATTTTCATTCAGAATGTTTCATGAGTTTGCTGTCAAAATGTTGACCAAACTCACATCCTGTCAAGGCTGGACCGGGGCAGGAGAATATACATTCAAGCTCATTCAGTTCCTTTCAAGCTATTGGAATAAAAGCCTTAGTTCCTTGCCACTGGGGCTTCTCCATAGAGTAGCTCATAACATGGCGGGGACTCTGTTGGCTCTCATAGACCCTGAAGACATTTCCTGGTCTCCTGAGCTCTGTCTGTGGAAGAGGGTGAAATTTAAGATGAGAGATCTCAGGATGAATCCCAGAGGTCTGTGCCATGAATCTTGAGTGTGAGCAAAGGGTTCAGAGTGCCTACACCACCCTTTGATCATTTGTAAGTCTCTTTTCTCCCTGTTTTATTTTGGATACTTTTATTGTTATGTCCTCAATTTCACTAATCTTTTCTTCTGCAAGATTAATACGTTGTTGATTTCATCCAAAGTATTTTTCCTGTTGGATGTTACAGGTTTTTATCTCTAAAGTTTGACTTGAGTCATTTGCATATTTTTCATGTCTCAACTAACTTATTCAAATAGCTTCTTGAACATGGAATACAACTATAAAGTTGATTCACTGTCCTTGTTTACTGATTCTGTCGTCTGGGTCATTACTGGGTCAGCTTCAACTTATTGAGTTTTTCTCCTCATTTTGGGCCATATTTACTACTTCCTTGTATGCATGATAATCTTTTTATTGGATGTCAAACATTGTGAGTTTTATCTTGGTGGGTGCTAAAGAAACCTCTACTTTAGAATGTTTAGCAAAGGTAATAGTGATACTGTCACACAGTAAGTGTTGAAATCTGGATTTGAATTTAGCAAGTCTGCATCCAGAACTTGTGACCTATAACACTTCTTGCCATGGCTGCTTTTCCTTGTATTTACTTGGCCTTTGGGCCTGGCTACTTCATTAACAGCCATTACTGGCCTGTTCCTTTCTGCCCACCGGAGTCTCTGTGTCATTAAATAATGACTATCTCTGAAACTAGAACACTGACATTCCTTTTATTTGAAATAACCTCAGATTCTAAACCTTGCACTGTCTCGATCTTTTAAAAAATGTATACATTTCCCTGGATTTGTCACTCCTTCCTAATGCCTTGCATGTCAAGTACAATGATGTTAAGTTGAAACATTTTTGCTAAGTTGAACATATGCTCAGCATGGACAAAAGCAGCTTTTGTTTTAGAAGCATTAATCTGAAGCTTGAAAAAAGAAAGAAATTCTGTAAGGATGTGACAAAGTGTAGGCACATAACATTTTGGCACCAAGAACATTTGGATGTAGTTGCTTTGAACTGGAGCTTTTTTATCTTTGTCTTGGAAAAAAAAAGGAATAGATGAAAATTAAACATGCTAACGGTCAGATACATGAAACAATGGGGTGTGCATGGGTTGTGAGGTAGAGGATTTTAGGGAAATATAATTTAAAAACAAAAGCTTCTCAAAATCTGCCTCCCAGCAAAAGAAAACCTTGATATGGTTCGGATATTTGTCCCCTCAAAATCTCATATTGAAATGTGATCCTCAGTGTTGAAGGTGGGGCCTGGTGGGAGGTGTTTGAGTCATGGGGGTAGATCTCTCATTGATGGCTTAGCACCATCCCTTTGGTGATAAGAGTTATTGCTCTATTGCTTCACACAAGAGCTGGCAGTTAAAAAACAGCATGGCCTCTCCTCTGTCTCTTGCTCCCTCTCTTGTCATGTGAGATGCCTGCTCCTCCTTTACCTTCTGCCATGTGTCAAAGCATTGTGAGGCCTCACCAGAAGCCAAGCAGATGCTGGTGCCATGCTTGTACAGCCTGTAGAAACATGAGCCAAATAAACCTCTTTTCTTTATAAATTACCCAGTCTCAAGTGTTCCTTTATCACAATGCAAAACAAACTAACACACCTCTCCAAAAAGGTAACAGAGACAGAAAATAGTTTTATTATTAAGTAAGCATTAAATCAGAATTTCATATGCATCACAGGCAATCCACTAAGAAATTGTGAAGACAGAAAGATATCTTACCCTTTTACATAGCTGAGCAGGTAAAACCCATTTTGTACCTGTTCTCAAGATAAACAGTAACTAATCCTCAAGTAAGAGGACTTGACACTTTTGTTATACAAAATATATCCTAAATTCACTTGGTAGTTGGGGTAACTATATGTGTTAGCTAGTTGTCTCTCACCAAAGGAAAAATTAACTTCTCACATTTTTATTACAAGAGATAGTTTTGCAACTTGGAACAAGATCCCAAGTTAGATCCCAACCTCCCACAGAAATGGAGAGAGAAGAATGCTATCTTCTTTGATGTTTTACATTTCAAAGAAACTCAGGTTTTGAGAAAGACTTCCCTGGTTTATAAAGTTGACAGAAGTCCTACATAGTTTTCAAAAAGATTTATGTAAGTGTCAAAGAGAGGAGAAAATACTTACAATTGTAAGTTTCCTAAAGTGAATAGTGTAAGAAAAAGGGTGGGAGGAGAAAATCTTTCCTCATTTTCAACTGAGAGAATTTAGTTTTTTTAAAAAAGGATTTTATTTGTCCTTAGAAGTGCAAACTCAAATCTCATTCTCAAAGTGTGAGCTCCACACTAGCAACATCAGGATAACTTTGATATTTTGTTAGAAATGCAGAATTTCAGTCCTCACTTCATGCCTACTGAATAAGAAACTACATTTTTAAAAACATCCCTCATTAATTCCAATGCCCATTAATCTTTAAAAATCACAGATTTATAGGATGCCAGAGGAGTTCCAGATCTTCATCTGTACTTTATTTTGGTCACAAATGGTTTCAGGTTTCAAATAGCTAGCCTATCAGGTTATTATTAGTTAATTACCCCAGGTGCTCAAGCCAACATATGAAAACTCAAATTCCAGATAAGTGCACTGGAGTCAAATGACTTCAGCCTGCATGACTCTGTATCTCATCACATTTGGTCTAACACCTTCACTATCCACTCCCACACATGCTTCCAAGGTTTCTATATAAATAGATTGGCAAGATTTTCTAACTCTGTTGGAATATGAATTATTTCCTTCTTAAGTAGATTTTATATCTTACTATGCTATCTGTGCTTAGTCTCATATTACGAGACAGAAGACAACTTCCAATGGTGAGTTTAAGTCTTTTTATGTGGCAAATGACATAGGTGCAGTAATTTAAAGGTTTATACAGGGGAAGGCTGGTGTTCTCAAAAGGGTGAGTGAGATAGCGCTGTTTCTACTAGCAAAAGAGCTTCATGGTATTTGAGAATGCATAATTTTTAGCCTCATTCATGTTGTTTAGGGTGTCCCCAGTCAGACATGTAACATAAAGACCCCACTCCTTCCCCTCTAGCTCTCTTAGCTTAAGGTCCTGGTATGGTTGAGCATTTAATTAGTGTTACAACCTCTGCAATTCTTACAATGAAAACATAGGTATGATCTTCAGTCATATGCGTCCTACTGTGATAGAAGATGAGATACTTCTTTCAAGCTACCTTCAGAGTTTTCTTATTTTTTGTTTGTATTCTGAGTTGCATACTTGCAGCCTTTAATTTCACCTTCTTCTACTATATGTTCTCCAGGGTCATCAGAGGAAGCCATGATATGTCTAGTCATGTTTGTCACCATAGTGACTAATTGCCATGGCTACTTGGTATCCTCATACTTGGTTCTTCATCTACATGCCATCTCATGCACCACCAGTGATAATTTGAATAATAATGATCTCTCTGTGTTTACAAACATGCCATTACCATTTAGAAAGGAGGCTATCCACATGCTTCCCAATGAAGGCTCCCAGAATCTCTCCTTCCAAGGGACTGTCCTGAAGTCACTCCAGCTTTGCATGACTGTATCAGTCACAGGGTCCTGGCAGAAGTCCTACAGACTTGACACAGCTTTGCTAAATATCATGAACTTACTCCCTTACTGCCATTCAGTCTTTTGCTATGCCTCCCAATTGTCAAACCCAAGTAGAAGCCACAGGGTAGGAGAGCTGGTTGGTATGTTCCACAAATGTTCCTAAGACACAGAGCAGAGTGGAGGATGAATCTGGAGGGGAAAGTGACATTCAACACATCTGCAATCTGAGTTCTAAACATAGTATTTGACTTTCAATTTTCTTTCATGAGAAGAAAATCATAACAATATTAATTGTAAAAATTATAATATACATGCTGACACCTGCTTTTACTTTTTCACTCAAGTGCAGAAAACAAACAAACATCTGTTTAACATAATAGAAATCTGAGAAATCCCAATGCTTTTTTTTTTGAGATGGAGTCTCACTCTGTCACCCAGGGTGTAATGCAGCAGCACAATCTCAGCTCACTGCAACCTCCGCATCCCGGGTTCAAACAATTCTCTGCCTCAGCCTTTCAAGTAGCTGGGAATACAGGTGACTGTCACCACACCTGGCTAACTTTTTTTTTTTTTTTTTTTTAGTAGGGACGGGGTTTCACAATCTTGGCCGGGCTGGTCTGGAACTCCTGACCTCGTGTCCACCCGCCTTGGGCTCCCGAAGTACTGAGATTACAGGCATGAGCCACCGTACTCGGCCCCAGTGCTTTTTAATCAACATTTTCTTGTATTTTTTAAGCGTACATTGATAGTTTTCCAACCTCTTATCAAAACAATATTGACAATAAGGCTTTTTAAAATAAGAGAATAAAAAGACAAAAATGTACTAAATTAATTATGGTCTCTTAAAAACTATAAGGTGCCTCACAATTATCTTACTATATTACATATCTGATAACTAGTTCTATTTATATAACAGAAATGGATGTTTAGATATGTAAAATATATCTCTTTTAAAAGGGTGTAACTTTTTGGGAATGAACAAAGTTTTTCTTAACTGGCCAAGAATGTCAGTAGTATATTGTATTAAAACAGATTTGTTGTTGACCTTCAAGAAGATGCAATCTTTATGAAAGACAAAGTCCACGTAAGCAAAGACAATATAATGAACAAAAGCCATTAGCTCTATAAATAGGGACTCTAGGGACAGAAAGAGAGAGTCAGTCATCCCACAGTAAGCAGATCTATGGAAACTTATTCCCTGGAGACCAAGGGAGCTGAGAGGCTGAAGAAAGAGTCTGACAAATCCAGTTTCTTTGAAAGAAATATTTAATAGGATCTCATGAACAGAGGCCATGCCTCGGGTGGTGGCAAGGTGTGATGGCAAATGCCAGTGTGGTTACCTCTCAGATCCAGGGCTTATACCATAGGGAAATGGTACATGTGCTTCTGAAGAGATGTGTAGAACAATGCTTGAGGGCAGGATTTATGGCAATTTACAATAAAATCCAGGATTGTTTTGATGTAAGGGCAGATTTATGGTAAGCATGCATTCTTACACAGGAACAGTAGATAAAATAGAAATCTGAGGGATGTTCTCAGAACTGGGGTTAATCATAAGTTAACACTGTGGATTAACATCCAAGATTGGGTTGCTTTAGCCTCCACAGGTTTGAAATTCTTTATATCACAATAAAATGAACCAAATTCAATGATGGAATATATATAAGAGTGTGTGTCTCTATGTGTATGTGTATGTGTGTGTGTGTGTGTGTGTATGTATGTATTTTTTTCATCAACAAGATTACTAACTTTTTCATGTTGTATCCCTTTTATCTTTAAAAATACATTTAATACATTTTTGGAGAACAAGAAACACATTTGTGAAAGAAATTACTTTTTCATTCAGGAATAAAAACAGTGATATTTTAACATGAAAACATTGGAGAAGGGAAAGGAAGAGATGTTAAGGTTATGGCAATTCATTTATATACAATCTACCATTTTTCAATAAAATAGTTTCTCCTGAAATTTCATTTAAAATAAAACGGTAGAAACTTGCTTTTTGTAAAATTATATACACTTACTGTCAGTTAAGAAAAAAAATCCCTCATGTGACAATAGTAGAGAGAATTCATGCAGTGGAAATCAAAAGATATTTCATTTCATAAGGGTAACTGTTACCTAGCTCTAGCTGTCACCACAGGAGTTTCCTAGCTGGAGGCATATGTTTAGCTGTAACTTAGAAAATACGTAAAACAGCATCCTTGTCTAAAACCTCAGAAGCAATCCCATTTTATTTTCCAATGAGTTTTTATAAAAAAAAGTATATCTAAAATATATAGCAACATCTATACATTATAAAACCAATTAAAAGATATTTTTTTAACCGAGGGGAGAAGAGGTCATGATGTAGCTGCCTTTTGGTGAGAATATCATAACTTAGTGATGATTTGACCTATGTTTTAAAATATTAAAACAAAATAACAGTATTCTTCAACTCAAACATCTGAGGAAGTTAATTGGTAAAGTTTCTTTATGGCTTTACTTGAGGTCCAAATGCTCAAATCATAGCAAACATATTCATAACTAACTAAATATAAAACTAGCTACTTTGGTTTAGGAATGGTCATCTTGTTGACTGGATAAAAAACAGAATGTATATAACAAAACAAGGCCAAAAATTTTTTATCATAGTCTACCTTATTTTCTAGTGAATCATTTTTATTCCTACAAAGATGCAATAAAATTTTAAATTTATCACAGCTTTTCTTGGATTGCTTCTTTCTTAATATAGAATTCAATGAGTCACTTGCTTAGGTGGAAAGAAAATCAATACTGCAAATATACTCAATTTTTCTACAGAAATTCCCAAGAGAAATTATTCTATGGTCCAATAAATTTCTTAGTGAAGAAGTATATTCTATTACTTAGTATAAATATGTACTTAGTCATTTTACCCCATAAACTCAATTATATTGCAACCCTGTCTTAACAGTGTAAACTTTTTTCTTTTCTTCTTTGTGGAGCAGAATTTTAAATTACCACTCATTGCATTCTTATGTATCTTCCATTTAGGACCAAATATATCCATGTAAAGATTTCTCTTTAAAACTAACAACTATAAAAATCAACATTAAAGGAAGTATATTCATGATTTGCAGCATTATCACATTCTGCAAAATAATCTTTAAATGGATTCTTAATAAGAAGCTTTTGTCACATCTGTTAAATTTGAGTTTCTGAAATGTGGTAACCAACAAAATTGTTGATTACATCAATTAGATAATTGTTATTTTGACCTGGTAGAGAACTAGTAATCTACATTTTAAAAACACGTAGTTAATTAGAAGTGCTACTGTTTCTTCAGCAAGATCCATGGTAGAAAATACCAAGTCCAAATCACAAAAGTCAAAAAAAGATACTCATGCTTGGCAAACAACCTCTGGTAATAATTGTTTCTCTTGTAAAGATTATAAAAAGTGAAGGAATTATCTGGCAATGTTATGTGAAATTTTTTGTTCACTTAGCAGTTATACTTAGCAGTGCAAATTAATATGTTTTTAAGATTTAAAAAACAACCTTTAGAATTTAATTTGCCATGTCTGAAGTCACAAAGCACAGTCAGAATTAAAATCAGTTTTATGAATCTGAACATTTGAAGTACTAGATGTGTATGGATCACAAGAAAGTACTCAAAGCTTCTTGGATCTTGTCTGAGACAGCAAGATGGCTTCCTGTTTTTGTTTCTTTTTTTTTTTTTTTTTTTTTTTTAAACTTTTAATGCATTCACTCTTTCAGCAAATATAGAGCCTATGTTCTAGGCAGTAGTCTACACTTAAAACACAAAACAGGAGGGGCAGACATGAACACAATCACAGTTAGTAAAATGTTTTATAACAAATATTATCAAAAATAGTGAAAGTTAAAAAAAAATGATTATTCTGCCTGGCAGTGAGAAGTTTGCTAGATGAGGATCAGAGAAAGCTTTCTAGGAGGAGTCATATTCTATCTGAGTCTTAAAAGATGACAGTACAGATGAAGGACTGTTGTGTGAAAAGGTATGTGTAATATGATGTTAAAAATCAAGGTTTTGACTCCAGCAAAAATAGGCGACCAGAAAAGATAATTAGATGACTCTCAAGACCCTAACTCCATTCAGGGTATGAAAAAGGTCAAGAATAGTTGACTTAGGGAAGTGAGTTGCTTCAGAAAAAAGTGGGCTGTGAGTCCCACCTTTAACACCATGTCCCTAAGAGGAAGAATGCATAGTTATTTTGACATCTCTGAAATCAGAATATATCTTAAAATCAATAGTACATGATCTATTTTTGGTAGCATATTGTTTTTCTTAGTGAAATATAAATTACTAGAGACTCTTACGATCAATGGCTTCTCAGTTTCAGTGAAATCTGGTAATGAAGGATTTGTGAAGAGAATAATGAGAAAGAACCGCCTGGTTGATATTCATGACAATCAATCACTTTCTACTTCATGTGACGGGATGTGTTATATTTCTCTTCACTTCTGTCTAGAGAAGGACGTTAAAGAGACCACTGATGAGCCTGCTATGTTTCTTTGAACTTAGTGGACTCATGTAACTAGGGTCTTATTCAAACTTAAAGGGAGACAGACAGTTGGTTTGAGAGAGAATAATTTGAATGTAGTATGCATCTCCAGATGTTTCCTGTGGATATATGTTGGACCACAGGCTGGCATAGGGTCACTTTACGATCCTCCAAGGAGCAGACTGGAGAGCTGTGGCAGGCTCAGGAAATTACTGCTAATCCAGTGTGCCAGAGTAGAGGACAAATGACATAAAGGTGGGAGGATAGATTAGATAGGCAGGTTGAGTCCAAACTGCAAAAGTCCTTAACTCTCGTGTTTAAGAATTGGGTATTGATCCTCTAGGCACTGGAGAAACAGCTTAGTGAGCAAAGAATAATATAACCTGATCTCTGTTTTTTAAAAGTCTGCCATAGCATGACGAGTGAACTGGGAGAATGTGAATCTGAAGACAGAAAATAAAGCAACAATTGTTTAAAACTATTTTGCTCAAACTAGTTTGGATGTCAGTAGGTAACATAAAGTGATAAAAATCAAATTATTTGGGAAAATTCAGGAGGTAAGCTGTTTTAGACAACATTTTACCTATTATGTGTTTTCACTGAAGGAGGTGTTCTTTCTCTTCCTATCTTAAAACATTCATTTTAAATGGAACGTCTTTGCAAAAGACATACATTTGTTTTTTTGATCTATGGTGGTATCAAGATCATTTTTCAATTTGAATTTATATAATTATTTGCTACAATGCGTATTCTTACCATCTTTGTGGCACAAATATATGTATGCCTATAGACCACAAGATGTGGTTTTAAAAGTGTTATAATAATATCTAAATACCCAAATGTTATAATTTATTTTATTATTTTTATTAACTAATTTATTTAATGAAAAGTATTTTGAGACATGTCACCTACATAAAATTTGCTGCATTTTTAATGTAGCTATCATGTTGTCAGAAACATAAAATTGCTAAAGAATGCATTAGACCTCTGTTTATACATCTTGTTTTTGGAAATCCCTGATCATTTCAATTGCAATGTAGGATAAAGAAGTTCAATGATTATCAAAATAATTCTAGGTAATGCTTTGCTTGGGAAAATATAGAAACTTGTGCTGATTTAAATGTATGTTACTTTCCCCTTTTAACTGGAGTTTGTTCCTCTGTTTCTATGTAAATAAACAAAATCAAGTCAGATACACATCAGTTATTAATCTCCTGATTTTAGTATTTCTCCTCTTTGCAAATTTATATTGATCTCTGCAATGAATGAGCCACTTTATCCTTTTCATTCCCTGAATTTTGAAAAAAGTCACTATTAACTATGTTTAAATAAAACCAGTACGAACCACTACCTCAGGTATCTCCCTTCATATAACAGAAACAACATTCTAGGAAACAATATGCTATTTTAAATTCCAATTAATTAATTAATTTAATTTTGCCACATACCTAGACTCCAAATCAATTAGAAAAGTAATAGATTAGACCCACGTACAGATGAAAAAACACATGGGATAATGACAGTAATTTACTTGCCATTGTGTTACTTCTAGATATCTTTTGGATGACATATTTTTACTAAATTGATGGGTGTTAACTGATAAAACCAATAAGAATTGAATATCTATCTATGATATCAACTAATACATACACAAATACATAAATAAATGAATTAAACACAGTTTTTTGAAATGTTCTTTTGTATTATACAAAAATTAATGAAATAAATATACTAATGTTCAATATACATGTTATTTATCTGAGCTGAATCTACATGTTCATGTCAAAACACTTCGGAAAAAAATGTTTGAGTTGGCAACTTGAAGGTCTTGATCAAGATATATTAAAGACTCCTTTTGGAGTCTTTTACCAGTTTTTATACACAGATCTGGACTTCCCAATTCCCTAAGACTTGAAGTCAATGAACAATGGTACGAATCACACTAGAGCAGATTTTCAAAGCAAAATGTAGATAAATAAATATAGTGTTTCATCTCATTTTTTCTCCTCCCTTAAAACAATACACTTATTAAAAATCCAAAAAAATCCCAAAATTGTCCCAAAAATCCCAAAATATTTTATCAAATTCAAACAATGTTGAAGCATATCAAGAAAATAACTGTATTAGTTTGTTTTCACACTGGTGATAAAGACATACCTGAGACTGGGCAATTTACAAAATGAAGAGGTTTAATGGACTTACCATTCCACATGGCTGGGAAAGCCTCACAATCATGGCAGAAGGCAAGGAGGAGCAAGTCATGTCTTACATGGATGGCAGCAGCAATGAGAGAGAGGGAGCTTATGCAGGGGAATTCCTCTTTTTAAAAACCATCAGATCTCATGAGACTCATTCACTGTTATGAGAACACCAGGTGAAAGACTTGCCCCCGATTCAATTACCTCCCAGCTGGTCCCTCCCACTTGTAGGATTTCAAGATGAGATTTGGGTGGGGACAGAGTCAAACCTTATAATTCTGCCCCAACCCCTCCAAAATCTCATGTCCTCACATTTCAAAACCAGTCATGCCTTCCCAACTGTCTCCCAAAATCTTAACTCATTTCAGCATTAACTCAAAAGTTCAGGGTCCAAAGTCCCATCTGAGACAACACAAGCCCTGTCCTCCTATGAGCCTGTAATATGAAAAGCAAGTTAATTACTTCCTGGATACAATGGGTGTACAGGCACTGGATAAATACAGCCATTCCAAATGGGAGGCATTGACCAAAACAAAGGGGCTACAGGCCCCATGCAAGTCCAAAATCCAGTGGGACAGTCAAATCTTAAAGCTCCAGAATGATCCCCTTTGACTCCATGTCTCACATTCAGGTTATGCTGATGCAAGAGGTGGGTTCCCATCGTGTTGGGCAACTCTGGCCCTGTGGCTTTCCAGGATACATCCTCCCTCCTGGCTGCTTTCAAGGGCTGACATTGAGTGTCTGTGAGTTTTCCAGGCACACGGTACAAGCTGTCAGTGGATCTATCATTTTGGGTTTGGAGGATGGTGGCCCTCTTCTCACAGCTCCACTAAGCAGTGCTCCAGTATGGGCTCTATGCAGGGGATCTGACCCTACAGTTCCCTTCCACATTGCCCTAGCAGAGGTTATCCATGAGGACCCCACCCCTGTAGCAAACTTTTGCCTGGACATCCAGGTATTTCCACACATCTTCTGAAATCCAGGCAGAGGTTCCCTAATTTTTGACTTCTGTGCACCCACAGGCTTGACACCACATGGAAGTTGCCAAGGCTTGGGGCTTCCACCCTCTGAAGCCCCAAGCTTCAGAACCCAAGCTGTACCATCACCCTTTTTAGTCATGGTTGAAGTGACTGGGACATAGGGCACCAAGTCTCTAGACTGCACTCAGCACCGGGACCCTGGGCTTGGCCCACAAAACCATTTTCTCCTAAGCCTCCTGGCCTATGATGGGAGGGGCTGCCATGAAGACCTTTTGACATTCTCTGGAGACATTTTCCCCATTGTCTTGGGGATTAACATTTGGCTCCTCATTACTTATGCAAATTTCTGGAGGTGGCTTGAATTTCCGTTCCCAACAAGTTCCTCATCTCCATCTGAGACCACCTCAGTCTGGACCTTATTGTTCATATCACTATCAGCATTTTTTTCAAACCATTCAACAAGTCTCTAGGAAGTTCCAAACTTTCCCACATTTTCCTGTCTTCTTTGGAGCCCTCCAAACTGTTCTAACTTCTACTTGTTACCTAGTTCCAAAATCACTTCTACATTTTCTGGTATCTTTTCAGCAATGCCCCACTGTACTGGTACCAATTTACTGTATTAGTCCATTTTCATGCTGCTGATAAAGACATACCCAAGACTAGGCAATTTACAAGAGAAACAGGTTTAATTGGACTTAGAGTTCCATGTGGCTGGAGAGGCCTCACAATCATGGCAGAAGGCAAGGAGGAGCAAGTCACAGCTTACATGGATGGCAGCAGGCAAAGAGAGAACTTGTGCAGGGGAACTCCTTTTAAAGCCATCAGATCTTGTGAGACTACTGACTGTCATGAGATCATCAGGGGAAAGACTTGCCCTCATGATTCAATTACCTCCCAGCAGGTCCCTCATCTTGTGGGAATTCAAGATGATATTTGGGTGGAGACACAGCCAAATCTTATCAAAAACAAATACCTCTTAATTCTACTTCCAAGTTATTCACTGTTATACTAATTCCTAAGAACCAGCTATCAACTAATTTAAGAATTCCAAATTAATTATGCCCAGTTAATCTTAATTAAACCCCATACACCAAGCTTAAAAGATTTGGGAGCATAAAACTAGTGAATATTAATCAATAAGATCTTAATTTTAATAGTAAATCTGAAAGAAAAAAAATTAAATCTTGGACCTTCAGTTTCATCTTAAGATAGCTGTGGCTTTGAACTAGCTAATATTTAAATTATCTTTCAACTCTAAATATTGATTCCACAGTGTTATTTCTAAGTAATAGTAACTGAGTTTAACTTTATAAATAACACTTTGATTAGAATTAGAGAAAGTATAAAAGCATAAGATGGTATTCCTTCCAGTGCAAATTTATAGTATACAGGTAAATCAAAATATATATCTAAATTAATTAGTAAAATAACATTATTAAAATATGTTTCTGATAAAATCATTACATATAAGCAGCACAATTAGGGATTGTTAGCTGAATTGACTCAAAAAAAGCATTTGACAAAAATCTCACATTCGTTCATGGAAAAAACTTAATAAACTAGGAATATAAGGGAATTTTCTCAAATTCATGAAAAACAGCCATGAGAAAACCCAAAGCTAACATTATACATAATTGTTAAAGACTGAATGCTTGCGTTCTCACAACTTCTCTTTAACAATGTAGTGGAGACTTTAGCCATGGAATAAGGTATAACATACAAACAAAAATTAAGGTGTACCAATTAGAAAATAAGTAAAATTATTGTTATTTTCAGATGACATGATTTTGTATACCAAATCAACTGGAAGTAACAAGCAAATTTGGCAAGGTTGTTTGATACAAGACCAATATGCAAAAATCAGTTGTATTTTTATGTATTACAACAACTAGTACACAAATGAAAATAAGAAAACAATTCAATTCATAATAATATGACAAAGAATAAACTATATAGGGACCAGTTCAACAAAATAAGTAGTTATAAGACAGGTACACTAAAAACTGCATTACATTGCTGAGGAAAATTAAAGGTCTAAATAAATAAAAAGTCTTTACATATTTATGGATTGGAAGACTCTAAATGTCAAGATCGCAATTCTCCCCAGATTGATCTATAATACAAATATAGTGAGATCCCTATCAAAATCTCAGCATTTTGTAGAAATTGGTATGCTATTCCTAACATTTGTCTTAAAATGCAAAGGATTTAGAATAGCAAAAGCACTTTCTTAAGAGAACAAATTTGGTGGACAGTCAAGCATTCTAAAGTGAGCAAAGTATTTCAATAGACATTTCATCAGAAAAGATGTGTGAATGACTGCTAAGCCTCAGTGTAAAGATACTTGCCATTAGAAGAATAAAAAAGTGAAACTATACCAAACACCACTATACATGTGTAGGACGATTATAATTTAAAAAGGGAGATAATACCAAGTGTTGGCAAGTTCATGTTGAAACTAGAACTCTCAAACATTGCTCAGGTATGTAAAAGGATGTAGCCACTTTAAAAACAATTTTGCAGGTTTTTATAAAGTTAAATGCAAGTGTAGCATACAAACAAGTAGTTTTACTTTAAAGAAGATACCCAAGAGAAATGAAAACACATTCTCTTATAAAGACGTATATGTGAATGTTCATAGGAGCATTATTCTTAATATCCAAATCTCCACAACTAATAAAAGATACAGAAAATATGATATATCTCCGCAATGGAGCACTGTTCAGCAATAAAGAGATGCTGTACTCATTTATGCTACAACATGAGCTAATTTCAGAAATATTGTACTAAATAAAATAAGCTAAGTGCAAAAAAAGTGCATGTTGCTCTCTTCCATTTACGTGAAATACCCAGAAAAGGCAAATATGTAGCAGAAAGCTGATCAGTGGTTGCCTAGAGCTGGAAGTGAGTGTAGAATATTGCAAATGAATGTGGAGAACCTTCTGGGTTCTGGTAATGGAAATATTATTAAACTAGAATGTAGTGTGGATGCACAACTCTGTAAGTTTACTAAAAATTATTGATTTGTATACTTTTAAGAAGTGAATTATATATATATATATACACACACACATATATAAAAAATACCTTAATAAAGTTGTTAAATAAATCAGTTATAAAATAATACAGGATGGCAAGAAGTGGTTGGGTGGGTACAAGTAAAACTAGCTGGTGAGTCACTGATAATTGCTAAAGCTGAAAATGAATGTGTGGGGTCTTATTTCACTCTTTTTCTGCGTTTGTACTTCCTTTAAATTTTCTTTGTGTTTGTTTATTTGAGACAGGGTCTGGATCTCGCTCTGTTGCCCAGTCTGCAGTACAGTGGCACGATCACAACTCACTTGCATCCTCTACTCCCAGGTAAAGCAGATCCTCCCACCTCAGCTCCCTGATGACCTAGGACTACAGGCATGTGCCACCAGCTAATTCTTTTTATTTTTTGTGGAGAGGAAGGTCTCCCAGTGTTGCCCAGGCTGATCTTGAACTCCTGGGTTCAAGTGATCCTCCCTCCTCAGCCTCCCAAAGTGCTGAGAGAACAGGCTTTCTTTTAAATTTTCAAAAATAAAAAATTAATTTTTAAATTAAGTCTTGTTGTCCACTCTACATAGGGGTACTGAGTAAAGAGAAGGTTTCAATCTTATATCTAAGAGTTTTAAAACACAGAAAGTATCTTCCTTAATGTTCTCTTGGAAGTGTCTGCCTCTACTTGAGAACTAACCTGTCAAGTGTTCCCAAGCTTCTCAGTTTGTGAAGCAAGAGGGTCAGTGGAAACACACAGGAGTTGAAGACTTCTTGAGCAGAGGGAAGACATGAAGCTGAGTTTTAGCCAAACCTCTGGTGGAAAGCACAGAGGGCAAAATCATTGTATGTGAGCCTTAAAGAAAATATCATTTTGCCATGTAGCAAGTGATAAGACTTCTAAAAAATATATGCCATTTTCCTTATGTTGATATTCAACTTAAAACACTTCAAAGAAAATGGGTTTCTCATATTCCTCAGGATAAATAACAAATTCCTTTAAGTTTTCCGAGCAACTCCCCACCATATCAGCCTCACTTCTAACACCCATGAATTTAAATTCTCCAGATTTCCCAAACTTTTTAAAATTTTTTCTGAGCACTAAACTACCCTTCAGCATTCTCTTATCTCATATCTTTGCACTTATGGTGTCCTTTGCTTAGAAAACGTTTTTGAGTCTGTGCTGGGCTACACCCTAGCAATCCGTCAGTTCACGGATTACACGTCACTATATCAGGAAAGCATTCACTAGTTCCCTGAATTTGGCTACTACTTCTGTGTTCTCTCCTAGGAAACTGACCTTCCACTCACAGTAAATTATTGTAAATATTTGTCTTCCTAATGTTGTAAATTCATGAAAGTATCTTCAGTGGCTTGCAATGTGCTTAGCAATCAGCAGGCATTTAGCAACAGTTGTGTTCAAGGATTAAATTAAATAATGTATATATTCAGCTCCTCAAAAACTTTATATAAAATTTATGTTTAGCACACAGTGGGTGTAAAATAAACACCTGTTTAGTGAAGGAATGGATGAATGAATTGAATGAATGAGTTGGTCTTTTATTAAATACAGTTGATCGAACAATCCAAGATACTAGTTCAAAGAAATCAACCTTTAAAATATAACTATACTAACTACACAGTAAATTTTCTGTAAGGCTCAATGTAAGTACAAAGGAAATAGAATTCCTTTGTTTTATTATGTTTTATTCAGTCTTGTTTAAATAGAAGAAACTATAAAATACTCCTTTAAAAATCTTTCTGCAATTTAAATAGTATATATTGTGTTCTTCATGGGCAAAGCAACCTTGATGTCTCAGTTGTAATAGTTTCAAGTATCCTTGGGTAGTTATTTTTGGTGTCAGGTTTTGTTTACAGAGAAACTGCAGAGAAATATCTTTGAATATAAAAATGTCTAATATTTAAATAAATACACAAACATTCATAACTTTATTCTCGACTGTTGCTGGAAGGAATAATGCAGCAAAATCGTGACAAAAATATTTATAGCTTTTTTCACTTCATTGGTCTCAGATTGTGAGGTATACTATGATAAAATAAAGCTACAATTTTTTTAACAGTTACTTAATAAATGTATAGAAATATAGTACACAAATTGAAGGCCTTTGCCTGTGGTGTGCTAGAATAAATAAAAAACAGCAGAACATAGAAGAATTTCTTTTTATTAAATGAAATAAAATGAATAAATTATGTTCATTGTTTGACTTTGTGTTATGTAAATGTTAACTTAAAGCAGCATATTTTCTTCTGGCTGTTTATCTTCTATGTTGAAGTAGCAGAATCCCATGCAAAGAGATTCCTTTGAAAGATTTATAGCTTAAGGCATGTAATAAGGCAATGCTGTGTTTATCTCATTCCCTCTAGAATCACTATGCTATTTCTGCTGAGTAGAGATACAGATTGAAGTATTTTAAGATTCTACAGGGGATGTCCTGATGTGATTATGAAGCATTAACTGTTCCTTCTTTCTCCTCCCACTCGATGCTATACAAATTCATATGCCTAGTTTCACTGGTTAAAAACAGTCAGTTGACTTCTCTAACCCGGACTCCTATTGAAAGCCCAGGTTTGCTATTCTGAGTAATAGGGAAACTTACCACTTTCAATTTCAAGGTCTGCATAATGTCTCTGATTCCCCGCAAACATAATACCTTTTTCAGAACTTTTAAAGGGTGAAAGCGTCCACTTCCAGTACCTAAGTGGAAACCACGAAAGAGGGGATAAAGAAGGGGTCCTCAACAAGCCAGCTGTTCAAATTAATGGAAGGATTATGGTTACAACAGGCAAACATCCACCCTACATACTATTTTAAGTGGGATGGTTTTTAAATGAAGCTTATTTTCATCAAAGTAATCCATGAATATGTAATACAAAAATCACAAGTCTTATAGAAATACACAGATGCCTCCCCCCACCAACCTCTAGTTTGTCCCCCTAGAGCCACCTCCTTTTAACACTTTAAACTCTTTTTCCTGAAATATTTAACTTCAAATTTCTCATGATTTTTATGCTGCTATTTTTCAAGTTATCAATTTTGGGTATTTATTTATCCTATGAAAGATAAAGATTTAGAACTCTAAATAAAGTCACTTGTATGCTGCACTTTTTCTTGCACCATCTTCTGAAGTTATATCAAAAATTAAGTCAATATTTAATTAAAAATAACTATGAATGTGTAACTAGAATTTAAGTAGTGCACGATAATTACATTTAATTTCTTATCATTTTTTCCCTAGAGTCAATAGTTTGCCATCATTCTTTCATTTAATTTTCTATCTATGTAATGCTATTTTTTTCCCAAATTGGCAGTAAAAATTTTAAATTTTGTAGAGGACACTGAAGATAGAATGCACCAAACCTCTTTTAAGTCCTTTCCTCCTACGCTGTCTTTAATTTAGAGGCTAGAAAACAAATTCACATCTTCACAGAATACATTGCAATATGACCCAGTCCTTGGCAATGACATGTAGGTGGGACTTACTGGGTAGACCTTCCAATAATTTTTTGTAAAATATGAGATTTGATTTCTGTACTTCTTTGACCTTCCGCTTCCTTATCATCCTGTCTGAAGCAAACATTTTAATTTTTTTGTTGTTGTTTGTTTACCTGCTTGAAGCAGTGAATTAGATGCCTGATTGTAACCATGAGACAATAATGAGATCAATATTTATACTCCTGGGATGTCAGGTGTTATGGGTTGAGTCGTACCCTTCCCCATCCCACACCCAAATTCATATGTTGACTCCTAACTGCCAGTACCAGAATGTGAACTTGTTTGGAGATAGGGTCATTGTAGATAAAATTAAAGGTGGGTCCCTAATCCAACATGACTGGTGTTCTTAAAAGAAATGAGAAATTTGGACATAGATCCCCACACAGAGAGAAAACACCAAGTGAAGATGAAGACAGAGATCAGAGTAATACAGCAGAAGCCAAGGATTGACAGAGACTGCCAGCAAACCACCAGAAGCTAGTAGAGGGGCATGGAACATATTCTCCTTCACAGCCCTCAGAAAGACCCAGTGTTGATCTTGGACAAACCCTTTCCTGTTAAGCATCAGAGGAGATCTTAGCCCAGGCCAAAACTTTTATTTCAGCCTTGTGTATGACCCAACTAAGCAGTGCCTAGACTCCTAACCCATAGAAACTGTGAAGTAATAAATATGCATTGTTTTAAGTCATTGGGTTTATGAAAATATTGTTACTTAGCAACAGATAACTAGTGCAGCTATTTTTATGTAATCATAAATTTATTACACCCATAGAACTGAATATTCTTATGAATTCTTATTAGACAATAAAATACACATGTGGTATAAATAAATCACATAGGTAATGAATAAAATTAGTTTATATTCTATTACACTCAAAAATTTATGTTGTAAACAACTACTTGTAACCAATCCAAAGGTATATTCAAAAATGATTAATTAGGAAGTTTTTCATCTGATAACAGGGATTTCTGAGATGCATTTTCCTACAGGCAGTATCCTAAAGAGAAGTTCCATTTGGTAAATAATGTTAAATAAACATATATTAAATATGCATTTACTGTTGAATTACTTTGTTTGATTTGGGTATGTATAACATAGTAAAGTCTCAATTATTGTGTGAGTTTCTCAAATTACAATGACATGGCATAGTTTTCTCATTTAAAGGCTTTAATTTACACTAAAATTATTATTAAAATGTTAGCTATATACCAAAGGAAAAAAATAGCATCATAAACATGCTATGAACAAATCACTAGCTTCAACAATTGTCAACAAATGTTAATCTTTCTTCTTGTATCCCTCCACCTATTTCCTCAGATTGCATATAATTACACTTGTAAATATCTCAGTAAGTTGCTCTAAATCCTAAAAGAAAGATTTCAATACATTTTGCTTAGCTACCAAAATTAATAATTTCATTAAATATACTTCTGTTTTTCAAATCTCCAATTGTGTCACAAATGTCATTTGTTTTACAGTTTATCCACTTGGATCATGATCCATATGAAGTATTCAGAGTAAGTCTTTTATTAATCTATTAATATAATTTCTCCCATCTCCCTCTCTTTTTCTGAAAAATATTGGTAGAAGAAATAGTTTTTTGATCTGGCAAATTATTCACAGTTTAGGTTTTGTTTATTGCATTCCTCCAGGTGGCATTTAGTAGGTTTCTCTGCCTCTGTATTTTCTATAAATTGTTATTTATAGAAAATAAATTGCTGTTTATAGAAAATATAGAAACTTCCTCAAGATTACTTCATGGACAGTATAGATAGTTCAGCAAGATTACTTCATAGTTGGTGTTTGATGCCTATGATGTCTGGTTGAATCTATTTTGTATTTCTTAAAGTGAAAAAATTTTTTTGAAAACTTTTTAACTTTTAGGGGTGGAAAAAATTTTTTTACATTTTTAAAACATTTCTAAGAAAACTTGTAGCTGCCACATTTTCAGAAGAATTGTCATTTCATGATAGCACCATGAGAAAAATAATAACTTACATGTATACAAACAAATTTCAGTTTTAGATTCAAGCATATTGCAACCTGTAAATCTCTTTTCAAGTGAATACAAATAAGTAGTATTTATTTCAGAATACTGATATTATAAATGAGTCTACAGAGTTTTACAAAGACTCACAAATGAAATTAGAGTTTGAATTCAAACTTGATTTTTAATACTAATTTTCTTTAGCAGAATTCCAAAGGAATAAAAATGCATGTAAAAATGTGAATGGCCCTTCACATTTTATTTATTACTTTTGATAACTCAAACTAGAAACACAGAAGGAAATTAATTCAATATTGTTACAGAGTTTCTGAAATACTGGGCAAGTGTACAATCTTTTCAATAATATATATTTTGTTTAAAATTATTACCTGAACTTGCTAAGTGGATTAATGCATCAATGGAGCACACTGGATTTGCTAGTAGTATTCACTGTTACTCGGTTTGAAAAGAGAAATTCATAAAAATTTCCCTCTTCAGCATGCTGTGAACATCCTGTGAACATATTTTAAGTAAAAAGTGGACTTCTACTGAGAATTCTGAAATAGAATTTCACAGAGATAAAAAGTTCTCATTGAAAGAGGGGAAGCGATATTTGTTCTGTATTTGTATCTAAAAATATATTGAAAAGTTTGGAGATTTTTCTTGTAATTATACTTGTTATAACATATTATCCACAAGCATGCATTTCTTTCATTTTCTCTTTACGAATTTTAAAGAATTTAAAGATCATTACATTTTTTCTCTAAAGGCAGAACTTTAAAAAACAACTAACAAATGTTGTTACTTAGATACCTGCACACCTGTTTCCCACATAACCTCCACAGAGATGACAAAGAGCTGGGCAGGTAGATTAATAGGCCAATTCACCCCTTGATAAATGTATCCTATAATACTCCTTCTCTGAGTTTTGCTATAAAATTACTTTTAATGAGTCATTTTGTGACATTCCTACTTAAAATAGTAACCCTACCACAATTTCACTTTCCATCAGAATTTCATATTCTTTTAACTCTGTTCTACTTTTCTTGAGCACTTATTAACATAGAGACTAAAATGTAATTTATTCATTTAAAATATTTAACTTGCCTCTCCTTCCACTAAAATATAAGAGCCTATGAGCAAGAATTTTTAATTTTATTACTTTTTAGTTTGTTTTTTCCCAAATACGAACATTTAATAAACATAAATGAATGAATAAGTCCCACAGATGAATGTTGGAACAAGTCATGGCATTTGAAGTTCTTATTTTCCATTTCGTGATTCTCAGGCTATTAGTGACAGTTTTGGATGTAATAGATGCTACTGGAGAACAGAATCTACATTTTATTAAAATCACTTGCTTATAAATAACCAATACATAAGTAATACTGGAACAGAGTTAATTCTTTATATCTTTAAAATTATTGCTAGTGTGCACATCAGAAATTAAAACAATAGTGAATTAATTGCCTGATGAAATTTTTGACTCTTTTTAAGCTATATTTGCACAATGTAATAAAATAATTCTTACCATTATTTACCATATTTTCAAACCGATAAAATTAGAGCACACTTTACAAACTCTTTATATTAAAATTTTTAACAAAAGCAAAATTTGAAGGATAGTACAATGAGCACCCATCCGCTTTTCAACTAGGTTCAAATATTGTTAAATTTTGCCATGCTTGCTTTATTAGCAGCCATTTCTGTAAGACTTATAGTATTTTACTGAAAAATTACATGTAGAAACTGGCATATGGGAATTAGGTATGCTTACCGCTATGACCAATTTCTTGTATCACTATTGATGCAAAAATGCTAAATACAATTTTAGCACACTGATCTGACAATATACTAAAACAAACAACAAAAACATAATCACAAGTGTAATCTATTCAAAGAATGCAAGGGTGGTTCACCAACAGGCAAATAAGACATTAAATAAGAAGAATAAAAGACACAATGAAAATAAGAGTAGCAAACAAGTAGAATAGACAAAATTTACAAGCACAAAAGTTGAAATCTTGAAAATATTAGTAATGTCGACAAGCTTCTACTAACACTGACAGAAACAGATATTATCACCATTAGAAATGAAAGAGGTGACATTACTACACATACTACAGGTGTTTAAAAGAGAATAAAAAATATTTAAGATCTGTTCATTTCATCATATGTGAACTTTTCATTGGTTTAAGATCTTCAAAAATCTTGATGGAATTGTGTGAACAAAGTATCAAAATTATTGTTGCAAGCTTGTTGCTTACTAAGTAATAGCAACCATATCCTTATAATTATATTTTTAAAAGTACCTACCAGAAGAATATTATATTTGCAAAAGTAGATATTGATTTTCTGATAAAAACAGGACATTTAAGAAATGTTAGTGAAGTAAAATAAAATTTTAAATATTTGCAAAATATTAAAGGAATCTATAATATCCAGTATTACAATGACTTTTGTTATATTGCTGTTGTGATATTCTATTGATGACTATATATTAATGCTTTTCTGGAGGAAAGATAAAAAATACCTATAAAGTTTTCAATGTATGCATCTTTCCACCCAGCGATTCTACTTGCAGAAATTTATCCTAAGGAAGTAACAAAAAACAAGTACAAAGACATATGTTCAAAAATGTATAATAAGCATGGTTCCTACCAAAGGTAATTATTTAGTAAGTATTGTATAATATAATAAATACAATTGTATTAATTGTATTTAATACAATTAAATTGTATTAAAGTGAAATACATTAAAATCATCAAAACGGATGCAGGATTATATTTATTATGTACGATTAAGGAAAAATCAGGTTACACATAGGCAGTATGCTTAGTATGAGAGACACTCATAACCACTGATTTGCAATATTTCAGAGGCACCATTCACATACAATACAATGTGAATAGTGATGTGGTGTGCACCTCTCATAATATAGAGTCAAGGGAAGAGCTCAAGCCCACGATTCTTGGGTTCATTTATTTTCTATTCTTCATCTCCACATCTGAGTTGTGTAAACTTAGGCAAGTTATTTCTACTTTATGGGGTGAATGTTGAAACCAAATGAGCAAATGCACATCAAATTGTGCTTAACACTTATTAGAGTTAACTATTATTTTTATTCTCCGTGTAAGCTCCACACACATTCTGTTTTGTTCTCAGTTATATTGTTGCATATAATTGATTCTTAAAAATATTTTAGATGATTTTTAATTAAAACTTAATCCAAATATAAGTGTTCATATATATTTGGAAAGGAAATTCTGAAAGACATCAACATTGTTATCTGCAAATTGTTATTTCATTGTTTTATTGTACATTGTTTTACATAATATATTCTCAAATAAAAATGTTCATAAAACACAAATATACAAACAAAATAAAATTATACATAACTGTGATAACAATGAAATTCCACTAAAAATTCTATAGTGTATACCTTTCCTTTGACTCCAAAGTTTATTTCTAAGTGTTTACTGCAAAGAAATAGGGGATCCCTATCAGAGTGCTTTTGCCTGGAACCTACCCACTGCCCTGCCAGAGTGCTTACTCACACCAGAGTATCTACAGTCTCCCTGCTGCTGCAATGGAGATCTTTCGCCCATGGCCACCCTGCCAACTTGCTGGAGCCCTTTTGTCCACGAATCCTCAGCCACCATGCCAGAGCACTTTTGCCTGTGGCCTGCCCGCTGCCTGACTGAAGCACACTTGCCTGCAGCAACCCAAACCCAACCTGCCAGAGTGCTTTTACCAGAGCCACCACCATAGCTCTCTCACTGGCCACCCCTGCCATCCCACTGGAGTGCTTTTGCTGACAGACACTCATCAGAGGGGTTTTGTTCAAGGCCACCCAACAGCCCCAAGAGAGTATTGTTGCCAACAGGCACCACCCCCGCCCAGTGCAGCCAATGCTTTACCTCAAGGGGACAGAGAATAAAGTTGTGGTCGCAGTCCCAGCACCCAGAGTTAAAGAATTCTGCCTAGGAGGGCTGAACTGAGCCTTGTTTCTCTGAAAGCATCAGTGTCAGAAACAAAGACAATCAACTAAGCCCAATTTATACCACAGTCAAACTCTTAACAGCATTAAAAAGCATAACAGCTAAAAGATCCATCTGAAGAACATCAATTTCAAAAGTTAAAGGAGTATCAATCCTCACAGATGAGCAAGAGCCAGCTCAAGAATTCTGGCAAATCTAAAAGCCAGAGTACCCCCTTACCTCCAAATGAGCCCAGTAGCTCCCCAGCAATGATTCTTAGCCAGCCTGAAATGATTAAAATGACAGAAATAGAATTCAGAGTCTGAATGACAAGTTTATCAAGATTCAGGAAAAAGTTGAAACCAAATCCTAGGAACCCAAGTAATCCAGTAAAATGATCCAAGAGCTGACATAAGAAATAGCCATTTTAGGAAAAAATCAAACTGAATTTTTGGAATTGGAAAGTTCACTATAAGAATTTCATAATTCAATTGGAAGCATTAACAGCAGAACAGACCAAACTGAGGACATAATCTCAGATCTCAAAGGCTGGTTCTTCAAATCAACTCATTTGACAAAACTAAAGGGAAAAATTAATTTTTACAAAGTGAACAAAATCTTTTATAAATATGGGATTATGTAAAGAGAGAAAATCTATGACTCATTGGCATTCTTGAGAGAGAAGAATAACAAACTTGGAAAACACATTTGGAGATACAGTCCATGAAAAATTTTCCAATCTCACTAGAGATGTTGACATGCAAATTCAAGCCGTATATACAGATAACCTTTATAAAATACAATCCAAAATGACCATCCTTAAGGTCTATAGTCACCAGATTCACCAAGGCTAATGTAAAAGAAAAAAATCTTAAAAGCAACTGGAGAGAAGCATCAGGTAATACACAACGAGAACCATAAAGGTTAGCAGCAGACCCCTCAACAGAAACTTTACAAGCCAGAAGAGACTGAGGTCCTATTTTCAGCATCCATAAAGAAAAGGAATTCCAATGAAGAATTTTATATCCTTCCAAAGTAAGCTTATAAGTTAAGGAGAGCTAAAATCCTTCTCAGATAAGCAAATGCTAAGGGAATTTGTTATAACTAGACCAGCTTTACAAGAAATTCTTCAAGGAATGATAAACATAGAAAAAAGAGAATGATGCCTGCTATCACAAAAACATGCTTAAGCACGTAGCTCACAGACACTATAAATTATATAATCAAGTCTACAAAACAACCAGCTAACAGCACAATAACAGGATCAAGATCTCACATATCAATACTAAGTCTGCATGTAAGCAATCTAAATGACACTTAAAAAGCATAAGGTGGCAAGCTGGATAAAAAGACAAGACATAACTGTCTGCTGTCTTCAAGAGACCTATCTCACATGCAATGATACTCACGGGCTCAAAGTAAAGGGATGGAGAAAGAGGTCCCAAGCAAATGAAAATTTAAAAAATAACAGAAATTCCTCTTCTTACATCAGATAAAATAAACTTTAAACCAACAATGATTAAAAAAGCTCAAAGAAGGGCATTACATAATGATAAAGGGTTCAATTCAATAAGAAGACATAATTATCATAAATATATTCATACCTAACATTGGAGCATCCAGATTCATAAAACAAGTTCTTCTCAACTTATAAAAAGAGCTAGATAGCCATGCAATAACTGTAGGAGATTTCAACACCTCTCTGAGTGTATTAGACAGATCATCAAGGCAGAAAATTAACAAAGAAATACTAGACTTAAACATGACACTGGGCAAATTGGACCTAATAAACATCTACAAATTACTCCATCTAAAACCCACAGAATATACATCCTTCTCATCTGTACATGAAACATATTGTAATATCAACCACATGTTCTATCATAAAGCAAATCTCAGTAAATTTTAAAAAATCAAAATTATACCAAGCACATTTCTGGATCACAGTGCAATGTAAATACAAATCAAGAATGGCTCTTAAAGCTACCCAAATAAATGGAAATTAAACAACTTGCTCCTGAGTAACTCATGGATGAACAAAGAAATTAGGCAGAAATTTTAAAAAATTATTTTATCAAAGCAACATAAGCATATTTTTTGATAAATAATTATAAAAGAGATCAAGCAAAATTGTATTGGAAATACATATTTTAAATGAATGAGGTAATTTTTTCTAGATCATTATCTATTGATATAATATTACATCTTGCAAGCATCTGTCCTAAAAAATTTTCTTAAACTTACAAATAGGCAAAAGAGTTTATTGGCTATTCTACCAAAGGAGAGATGTGTGTTCTTTTGCCAATCATCCAATTATTGTCTAGTTCCATGGTGCTGTATTACCTTGTATAGCTTTTATTAACTAGGTTATTTTACAGCTTTGTAGGGTCAGAAGTCAAAATTATTTAAAAAATGATAGCAATGCAAACAATTTGTGTCCATAGTGGTGAAAAAGTATGTTTTCCCATAAAGAACATAAATTGTTTTAGTCAAATTCTCAAGTGAAGAGTGTTACTGGCTCTCTCATTAATTAATGAGTTGAGAAAAATAATTGACAAGTGTTCATTTTGTATTTGAGAGTTGTAATTTGACATTTTACAAGTTATAATTGCACAAATGGGACTAGGCTCACTATAAGTTTTATTCCTGTATATTTTTATAGATGTAATAACTTGGAAAACTCATTCACATTAGAGATTTGTTAAAGCAATATTTTTCTCTGTTTTAACTGCTTTCGAGTTGTCAAAAATAACATAGTAATCTATTATTATATTAACCAATTGTCATATTCATACAATTAGTAAAGCCCATATATCATTAAATTATCATTAGTGGTTGACTATCCAATAATATTGATTCTCTGATACTGCTAAAAGCAAAGATAAAGAAACTACTACACTTGCAAAATGTTTGTCATTCAGTAATTTGGACATCTCAGAGATTTTGTACCTAGTGGAAAAATATATGCTATTCTTTCTTTTGCCTTGCCTTGATTTCTAAGGCATATAAATCCAGAAAATGGTACTGATAGAATAAGAGAACTGGAAAATTATTTCCCTTCTTCTAATAAAGAAAAATCATTCAGAAATTTAGTTATTGGTATGTGTCCAAGTTTTTTGCAATCTTACATTCAATGGATAAGGGCCACAGAAAAACAATTAAAATATATACAATTAATAGATTATAATAAAATAGCATCAATTAATAAATAATAATAATATTAATAGAGCATTCCACAAGGCAAGAGAAGATTAATCATGTGTTTAATCATGATTAGATTAAACACACAAGAAATAATGATTAAAGACCTGATAACTGAGACTCAATAAGGTGAGTGGGTAACTCTTTGACAGAGCATGTCTTAATTCCAAGAAAAGTTCTCAGAAAATATTTAAAGATTTTATCAGGAATGCTAATTTCTTCTAAGGATAAAATTGGGTAAAATACTTTGGTCTATTCAAGTCTGGGACTGTTTTTTTGTTTTTTACTTTCAGACACTTCTTAACCATTGTACTATGGTTTTGAGTGATGTTAACATTAGGAGAAGCAGAGTCAGATATAAAATAAATCTCTGTACTACTTTTGCAATTCTCCATAAGTCTAAAATTAATTCAAATTAAAAAATTTTAAATGAAATTGTGTACACTCAAGTTTATAGACAGTGACTACCACATGCAAAACAAAGAAACAGTGAGAAGTAAATGAACATGTAATTTCCATATAATTTCTCACATGTAGTAAGTGCACAATAAATGTAAACAAATATATTACTAAAGTTGGGTATATATAATTGTTACACAGTTTTGTCATGTATCACAATATTTTTTGCTTAATTTTAACTCTTTTGTTATTTTGTATTTTGACTTTTCATATAGAAAGTGTGAAATTTCCTTTTATGTTTTAGAATGGGTTAATTTGAGAGCAAATATTTTATCATAACACATCTCATGATTAAACAAAATTCTGCCTTATTAAAACATTCCTAGAGTGGCCATGGATATATCAAACATACCTAAAGTATAGATATTTTTCATACTGATTCTTCTTTCAAAGTTTCACTTTTTAAAACTTTATTTCAATGTAACTATGCTTTCAGAAATACACTCATATTAGTTAATATAATACAATTTAAGTTTAACTTATCCAACAAAATTTGGACCAAAAACTTGATACATGATTTAAGATTTTTAAAAAGGATTTGCAGTCCGGTTTATTTTTATCTATTACAAATGTATAAGAGATCCTCCATCAAATGCTGCTAAAGAAGGCAGCAAGAACCTTGAGAAATTTATTTTTGGTTTGTCTCAGAAAAATAACAAGTAATCCACTGCATAAGTTTATAAAATTGGTGCAAAAAAAAATTGTTGTAATGTTTCACTGCCAGTTTAGAAAGTTCAATAACTAATGGGTATGGAATGGACTGGGAGGGAACCTATATACACATGTGAAACTGTAAAAGCTATCTGATTTAGTTAATATTGCATGTAGATTCTAAATCTACACAAACCAAGATTCAGACAATTTCTTCAATCCGAATTAACACTATCTGTTCACTTCATCTGCTGAGGTCAATCAGGAAACTGGAATCATTAACAGTAAGTGTTTCTGACTTATGCATAAAAGAAAATTAAGTTTCTTCCTCAGCTTTTCAGTCCAGAAGTGACACTGTACTACAGGCAAGGTATTCCCTCCATTGTCAGCATTCATAGGGTGATATGCAATGAGGTCTACTTGGGTTTCAACTTGTATCAGCACTCATATGCAAAATAGTCTCCAAAGTTAATGGCCACATGACTTTAGAAGTGACTAAAAAATAAAATGGCCCTTATGGCCCTTCTTAGAAGACTAGAGCAAAACATCCAGCCATGGTTACAAGACATTAAAAAAAAAAAAAAAAAAAATGCTGCTCCTTGTGAATTACACAATAAAAAAAAAAGTAGCCCCAAAATAAGAAGTAGCTCTGAAGAGATGAGGAAAAAATATAACTTAAAATATCTTGAAAACCAATGTGAATATAGGTTCAAAAGATAGTTAAGAGATTCGTTTTCATAAGACTACCTAAGATTAAGGCTAATAATGTATTCTTGTATTTCAAGCTTATCACTAGTTACTAAACATCAATTTACAAATAACATGTTCCTTGTTGTTTTTTATCAAAAGAGAAAATTCTAGCTTAAATTCTATCCAGTGTGGGGGAGGAGGACTAGAAAATAGAAAAGATTCAAACAGTTCCATGCAAACATCACATTTTTTCAAATGGAAGAACTTCCAACTGGACCAGAAGTTCATTCTGCTAATGTACTTTTCATTGAAACAATTATTAGTAAGTACAAATATGTGACATGAAGGGTCAGAACCTAATATAGGCCCGAATTTTATCTAGATGATGTCTCAGTATTGCTTTCTCATAATTAATTTTACCCACAACAATTAGTCCTTCCCATTCCTCGTCTCAGTTCTGTAGCCTCCAGTCACTTCATTTATTCCATGACTTAGCATTTTTTGTTTGTTTAGCTATTCTATAAAAGCATTTCTATTCTTGACCATGCATATCTTCATTCTTTGCCAAGCATGTTTTCAGTGTGTCATATTCTAGCTGAATTTTGTCCCTTTGTTAATGCTTTCTACATTCTGCAAGTCTGCTTTGTTTTACAAATCAAATTTTACTGTTTCAATTCTTTTATTTCTTATATTCATCAAATTATTCTGAAGCATAATTTAACCTATTTCTTTGTAACTTGTGATTTTGTTATTTGTATATGAACAGACAAACAATTTTTTTTTCTAAATATTCATAAATTCCCTGTGGGAGTTTTATGGGCTGAGGTTTTTCTGCATTATTATTTTCTTTATTTTACAAAATAGATGATTTTATGGAGATTCATAAATTTAATTTTGATTTTGCGGTTTGTTTGCAGTTACATTGTAATTAGAAATTAGGTATATTAATATGCTATGCATCAGGTTCAGTGCTAAGTAATCTAAATGCATTATTTTATTACATTAAAAGAACTCTATAAAAATTTATGTCATTACACTCACCTTTCAATTGATGAAACTGAGGAACAGATATTCTAAGTAAATTTCCCAGGCTGGTTTTGTAGCTAACAAATGAAAGACTTTAAATTAAGATCCTGCAATGACACGTCTTGTATTCTGTAAATATTGATTTGTGCAGTTTATCTTATTGTTTATTAATAACTGACAGCAGGCCCATTTTATTCAAGGACTAATGATGCTTTTTGTCAGTACACTTAAGAGAGATTTCTTTATTTTGGAAAACAGATGTGCCCAAAGCTGATAATGTTGAATCTGAAGCCTTCAAGGTCAATGTCTCATATCTGTGGCCTGGAGAAAAGTATGAAGTTGTAATAAACTAAACACCCCTTTGAAGTTTGAATAGTGGATTCAAATATATGTATCACAGCTATGTGTAACCTCTGCCTGTTTTGTCCTCCAGTCCTACCATCGTTTGATATCCAAACCTAAGTGTCATGGGAGAAGGGTACAAAGGGAAAAATTATAATCATTCCAGTGTCTTTATTTTCCTGACCATCACACAGCCACCTAATAGATGCTTCCAGAGAATGTGGTAAGAGATCAGGTCTTTGTCAGTTTTGTCCCTAGAGTGCAGTCAATGTCCTCCTTCCAATCCAGAGATTCACATGTACTACAGGTAGTATGGCTGTTTCTCAATCCTGCTTCAAGTGTGCATTTGTAGAATTATAACAGATATCTTTATTTGAAAAAAAGGACTTCCACAGTTTGTTTATCTGTTTGTCACTTAACTTGTTTGACGCTTTCATGGCTATTTTAATGAGAAATAGAGAGAGGCAATCACTAACAGAAAAGCTTGGTTAACAGCTTTTGGAAGTACTGGCTTGTGTTCATTGATGCAAATATAATATTTGGACATCAAAGAAACCTTTGAAGCCAGCTTTTTCTCACCCAGATATTAATTCAAAAAATTTTTATTTTTCCTTCATGTTTTTAGACTGTTTGCTTTCAGATTTACATTCAATTACTCTATATAAACACATACATATCTAAAACATTAAGAAATATACAAGATATATTATTCTGATATTTTGAATGAGAAAGGGTTGTATACACACACTTTCTAAAATAATTTAATAGAAAAATTACATCAACTTTAGCAACATAATTCGATGAAAAGTAGCATGTTTCTTTTATAATTATCTTTAAATTTTTAAAGAAATGACTTAATTTAACTTGAAATTTACTCACAGATATAATCAGCTGTCTTGACAATGTTTGAAATTCAAAACCCTATGCCCATTAAGTATATATCTCCCTATTCTCAAAAGTGTATTATGTAGGCCGGGCATGGTGGCTCATGCCTGTAATTCCAGCACTTTGGGAGGCCTAGGCAGGTGGATCATGAGGTCAGGAGATCGAGACCATCCTGGTTAACACAGTGAAACCTCGTCTCTACCAAAAATACAAAAAAATTAGCCGGGAATGGTGGCGGGTGCCTGTACTCCCAGCTACTTGGGAGGCTGAGGCAGGAGAATGACGTGAACCTGGGAGGCGGAGCTTGCAGTGAGCCGAGATCACGCCACTACCGTCCAACCTAAGTGACAGAGCAAGACTCCGTGTCAAAAAAAAAAATAAAAAATGTATTACTTATTTCTAATTATACACACACACACGAGTATATGTGTGTGTACGTATGTATATGTGTGTGTATATATGTGTGTGTGTGTGTATATATTTATCTGTGTGTGTGTGTATATATATATATAAAGCAATCTTGTTTTCAGATTGTTCTTACGGTTGTTTTCCTAGAGCTGTTTAGCATTCCCTTCTACTATGCCTCAGTTCATTTTGTTACTCTACTTTTAAATGTCTCCAGAGATTCCTCATTTAAAAAAAAAAAAAAATCTCTGCCCTGCTTTTTACAGAAAGCCTCTTGGGATTTCTAATTGTTGCTATCCCAGCCATCAGTCCAAGTTTCTTCCCCCAACATCTCCTTTTTTCCTTTGCCTGGGACCCACATGCTTAGCTCCTTTCCGTTGCCTCACTACCACCCATTTTCTACTCCTTGGTGTTTCCCTTCATCCCAGGCTCCTAGCTCTTGCCTCTGCTATTCCAAGCCAGCAGCATCCTCTGTTTTCATGCCCCTATTGATGTTTCTTTTCATAAAATGCTTTCCTGTTCTATTTTGTCTATTTTACTTTTATAGATTCAATTAAAATCTATCTTTTGCATAAAACCTTGCCAAAGAACACAAATGCTGATTTTCCTCCAGATTCCTAAACTCCTTGTAGTCGATACAAAATTGTAAAGTACTTACCTATTTATCCTTCGATACTATTTATGCTGAAATTTCAAAATTTCAGTTGTTCAAACTACAGGTTTTCTCCCACAACTGTTTTTCACAATGGTAGATGAGTTGTATTATGAGAACTCTTACTAGAAAGAGTTATGAGAAAAAATATTTGACCACACTACTGAACTCCATCTTGGTTTGATTCACTGTGCCAATTTGATTTAGCAACCCTAAAGTGTACAGAAAGAGAAATAACTCCTTAAATTAGTTCATAGATCAGCAATCAGTCAACATAGTACTCCCAGGCAGCCAACCAATGTTCAGTTGTCAAAGACAGATTTGACTAACAGAACAATCACTTTTTCTGATAAAATATGTTGTACTTTCCCTTAATAAGACACCCCTTTGCCTCTGTTTGAAGTTAATGGTCTTCACAGAGAGTACTCTTCCTTACTATGTATATGAGTTAATAAAATACACTTTTTAAAAAGTAAAAGTACCATTCTAATACAGATATAAAATTAATGCATGTCAAAGATTGTATACATACTTATTGAGGGAACTGGTTTTGGTTCAAATAAAAATTTGACATATACAATATATGTTTGCACACCTTGGAGATATTGCAGGTTGCATTCCAGACCACCACAATAAAGTGAATAAAGCGATAAGGTGATTGCTTCATTCACTAAAACCAATTTTTTTTTAGTTTTTCAAGACACATAAAAGTTATGTTTACAATATACTCTAGCCTATTAAGTGTACAGTAGTATTATGTCTAAAAATATGTACATAATTAAACTAAAAAGTATTTTGTTGCTAAAAAGAAAAAAAAAAAAACTAATGATCATCTGAGCCTTCAGAGAGTTGTAATCTTTTTACTGGAGAAGGATCTTTCCTCGATGACTACGAACTGATTAGGGCAGTGGTTGCTGAAGGTTGGGGTGACTGTGGCAATTTTTTAAAAATTTGACAACAATGAAGTTTTGCTCCATCAATTGACTCTTCCTTTCATGAAAAATTTCTTTGTAGGATGCAATGTTCTTCAATAACATTTCACCCACAGTAGAACTTCTTTTAAAATTGGAGTCAGTCCTCTCAAATTCTGCCACTGCTTTATCAACAAAATTGATTAAATATTGTAAATGTATTGTTGTCATTCCGACAACATTGACAACAACTTCACCAGGTTGTGAATGTTATTGAATGACAACAGATTTGGAATATTTAATAAATATATTGTGTCTCAAGAAACCACTTTCATTCTTCATCAGTTAAAATTTTATGGTCAGATTGTAGCAATTTAGTCACATCTTTGGGCTCCTCTTCTAATTCCATTCCCTTGCTCTTTCTGTCACATCTGTGGTTATTTCCTCCACTGAAGTCTTAAATCCCTAAAATATCACCCATGAGGTTTGGAATCAATTTCTTCCAAAATCTTGTTAATGTTGCTATTTTGACCTTGTCCCATGAATCACAAATGTTCTTAATGGCATCTAGAATAATAAATCCTTTCCAGAAAGTTTTTAATGTGCTTTGCCCAGATTTATTAAAGGTATCACTATTTATTGCAGCAATAGCTGTATGAAATGTATTTCATAGATAATAAGACTTGAAAGTCAAAATTATTCCTTGATCCATGGGCTAAAGAATGGATATTTTGTTAGCAAGCATGAAAACAACATTAATCTCTTTGTACATCTCCATTAGAGTTCTTGGGTAACCAGGTGCATTGTCAATGAGCAGTAATATTTTCAAAGAAATCTTTTTTCTGAGCAATGGGTCTCAATAGTGGGCATAAAATACTCAGTAAACCATATTATAAACAAATATACTGTCATTCAGACTTTGTTGTTTAATTTATAGACCACAGGAAGAGTAGATTTAGCATAATTCTTAAAGGCTCTATGCTTTTCAGAATGGCAAACAAGCATTCATTTCAACTTAAAGTCACCAGCTGCATTAGCTCCTAAAAAGAGAGGCAGCCTGCTCTTTGAAGTTGTGAAGCCAGGCATTGATTTCTCTTCTGCTTTGAAAGTCCAAGGTGGCATATTTTTTTCAACAGAAGGCTGTTTCATCTACATTGAACACCTATTGTTTCGTGTAGACACCTTCATTAATGACCTCGACTAGATCTTCTGGGTCACTTGCTTCTACATCAGCACTTGCTGCTTTGCCTTGCACTTTTTATGTTATGGAGATGGCTTCTTTCCTTAAACCTCAGGAACCAACATGTGTTAACCAAATGTTTTTCTCCTGCAATTCCCCACCTCTCTCAGCTTTCATAAAATTGAAGAGAGTTAGATCCTTCTTCTATATGAGGCTTACAAGAATGTTGTTGCTGATTTGGTCTTTTATCCAAACCACTAAACTTTCTCCATATTAGCAATAAGGGTGTTTTGCTTTCTTATCATTTGTGTGTTCACTGGAGTAGTACTTTTAATTTCCTTCAAGGACTTTAACTTTGCATTAAAAATTTGACTGTTTGGTGCAAGAGGCCTGGCTTTTGGCCGCTCAGCTCTCGACATGCCTTCCTCACTAAGCTTAATCATTTCTACCTTTAGATTTAACATGAGAGATATAAGACTCTTTCTTTCATTTGGATGCTTAGAAGTCACTATAGGACTATTAATTGGTCTATTTCAATATTGCTGTGTCTCAGAGAATAGGCAGGCCAGGAGAGAGAGACAGAAAGAGAGAGACAGGGAGACAGAGAGAGGAACTGCTGGTTGGTGGAGCAGTCAGAACACTTACATAACACTTGTCAATTAAGTTTGCCTTCTTATGAGTGCAGCCCATGATGCTCCCAAACAATTACAATAATAACATCAAAAATCACTGATCACAGATCATCATAACAAATATAAAAATAATGAAAAAGTTGGAAATATTTTGAGAGTTACCAAAATGTAATAGAGATATGAAGTGAGCATATGCTACTGGAAAAATGGTGCCACTAGACTTGCTCAACACAGGTTGCCCAAAATCTTCAATTTGTAAAAAATACATCAGTGAAGCACAGCAAAATTAGGTATGCCTGTATTACATGTACATATTATCTACTGGACATTATATACTTGCATTAATGTGCACAAGAAGCATTTGCATTCCCATAAGTTTTCTACAACAAACAAAGTTATTTTATCACTCAGGAATGTAAAATAGCCTTGTCAAAACAACAAAAGATACATATTCTTTTTTTTTAACTTTGATTTTAGACTGGGGAGTACCTGTGAAGGTTTGTTACATAAGTAAACACAGGTCACAGGGTTAATTGTACATCTTATTTCATCACCCAGGTATTAAGCCCAGTACCAAATATTTATCTTTTCTGCTCCTGTCCCTCCTTCCACCTTCCACCCAGGGCCAGAACCCAGTGTGTCATTTCCTTCTTTGTGTTCATAAGTTCTTACCATTCACGTCCTACTTGTGAGTACATGAGTGAATACATGAGGTTTTCTGTTCCTGCATTAGTTTGCTAAGGATAATAGCCTCCAGCTCCATCCATGTTCCTGCAAAAGACATGATCTCATTCTTTTTTATAGCTGCATAGTATTCCATGGTATGTATGTATCACATTTTCTTTATGCAATCTCTCATTGTTGGGTATTTAGGTATTGTGAATAGTGCTTTAGTGAACATTTGCATTCATGTGTCTTTATGGTAGAATGATTTATATTCCTCTGGGTATATAACCAGTAATAGGATTGCTGGGTTGAAGGGTAATTCTGCTTTTAGCTCTTTGAAGAATCTCCATACTGCCTTTCATAATGGTTGAACTAATTTACACTCCTACTAACAGTGTATATGGGTTCCTTTTTCTCCACAGTCTCGCCAGCATCTGCTATTTTTTGACTTTTTACTAATAGCCATTCTGACTAGTGTGAGATGATACCTCATTGTGATTTTGAGTTATATTTTTCTAATGATGAGTGACATTGAGCTTTTTTGTTCATATTATTGTTGGTCACACATATGTTGTCTTTTGAGAAGTGTCTGTTTATGTCCTTTGCCCACTTTTTAATGGTTTTTTTTTTCTTGTAAATTTGTGTATGTTCCTTATTAATACTGGATATTAGACCTCTGTCAGATGCATAGTTTGCAAAAATTTCCTCCCATTATCTAGGCTGTCTGTTTCCTCTGTTGAGAGTTTATTTTGCTGTGCAGAAATTCTTAAGTGTAATTAGATTCCACTTGTCGGTTTTTGCTTTTGTCACGATTGTCTTTGGTGTCTTCATCACGGAGTCTTTGCCTGTTCCTATATCCAAAATCGTATTCCTTAGGTTGTCTTTCAGGATTTTTTTAGAAGTCTTTAATCTATTTTGAGTTAGTTTTTATGTATGGTGTAAGGAAAGGGTCCAGCTTCAATCTTTGGCATATGTCTGGCCAGTTATCCCAGCATTATTTATTGAATAGAGAGTCTTTTCCTCATTGCTTGCTGTTGTCACCTTTGTTGAAAATCAGATAGTCTCAGATGTGCGACCTTATTTCTGGGCTCTCTATTCTGTTCTATTGGTCTATGTGCCTGTTTTTGTACAAGTACCATGCTGTTTTGGTTACTTTATCACTGTAATATAGTTTGAAGTTAGGTAACGTTATGCTTCCAGCTTTGTTCTTTTTGCTTAGGATTGCCTTGGCTATTTGGGCTCACTTTTTTTATTTTTATTTTTATTTATTTTTTGTCCCATATGAATTTTAAAATAGTTTTTTCTAGTTCTGTGAAGAATGTCATTAATAGTTTGATAGGCATATCATTGAGTCTGTAAGTTGCCTTGGGCAGTATAGCCATTTTAATGATATTGGTTCTTCCTATCCATGAGCATGGGATGTTTTTCTATTTGTTTGTGTCTTCTCTGATTTCTTTGAGCAGTGTTTGGTAATTCTCATTGTAGAGATCTTTCACTTCTCTAGTTCGCTGTATTCCCAGGTATTTTATTCTTTTTGTGGCAATTGTGAATGGGATTGCCTTTCTGATTTGGCTCTTTGTTTTGCTGTTGTGGTGTATAGGAATGCTAGTAATTTTTGTACATTGATTTTGTGTCTTGCAATTTTGCTGAAGTTGTTTATCAGCTGAAGGAGCTTTTGGGCCAAGATTAAGGTGTTTTCTCTTTGTAGAATTATGTCATCTGCAAACAGAGATAGTTTGACTTCCTCTCTTCCTATTTGGATGCCGTTTATTTCTTTCTCTTGCCTGATTGCTCTGGCTAGGATTTCAATACTATGTTAAATAGAAGTTGTGAGAGAGGACATCCTTGTATTGTGACCATTTTCAAGGGGAATGCTTCCAGGTTTTTCTCATTCAATATTATGGTTGTGGGTTTGTCATAGAAGGCTCTTATTATTTTGAGGTATAGTCCTTGAATACCTAATTTATTGAGAGTTTTTAACATGAAGGAGTGTTGAAATTTATCAAATTTATCAAAATTCACATTATTATTGAATCAGATTATTCCCAGAAGTATCTACAATACAAGAACTAACAATCCATTGCAGGCATACTCAATCATTGCTTTTATTTCTGTTAGAAGTAATATATTTATTAATTGTGTTAGAAGTAATAGGCATTAGAGTTGCAATGATTTAAACAAAGGAGAAAGGGAAGGAGACAAACTCCTGGCTCAGAAGCAGCTCACAGTAAGACACAGTAAAATCATGTAAAATAAATTACAAAACAATATGACTAACATGAGATAAAGATATGAATAAGTATTAAGAATTCTATTCAGAAGTGTCAAAAAACTTCAGAAGTATTTAGATTAATAAAGCATTTTTAAAAAATAAATTGATTTAAGTTAACAAAGTATGAGTCTATTTAAAATTAAGGAAAGCAGACAAATGAAAATTTATAAACACTGTGAGGAGCAAAAACAAAAATAAAAGTCCATGCTTTAATGCACAGCAATTAACTTAAGATTAATCCACTGGAGTTCCCACAGACTTGAGATGGCCTTCCTCAATTTTCCTTCTTGAGTGTATATCTTAAGGAATGTGTCATTTGAGATCTCTAACCTCTGCCCTTGTTACTTTCCTTCTAATACTAACTTTTACTGCAACATTTTTTCAAGCTTCTTAAAACATTGGCACTTTTTTCTTCCCCTTTGTTTTGTTCATCATTCTCTTGCTTTATTATTGCCATCACAAATTTATTATTCTTTAATCTGTGTTTGCTAATCTTTGGGAGAAAAAATAAAGGTTATGATTCTTTTAGAAATGTGCTGTAATATGTCTAACATTCCTACCTGATTTTTTTTCTTGTTTTCAATTTCAAGAAGAACAACCTTAAAGATGCTATCTTTTCAGGGTCCAGCACTTTCTTTAGTTTGGCTTCTTTCAACTCAGAGACAAAACAACAACAATAAAAACCCTAAAACAAAACAAAACAACTGTAAGTTGTGTTTCCTTTAGTTTTGTGTATATTTTATCTACACGTCTAATACTATCTTTTGGTTATGTAACAATATTAATTTTCATTGTCGTGATGATTAATTGTTACTTGTCTTTTTTTTTCAGTTTCCTACCCGATTCCTATTTTCAGTAGATTCATTATTAAAACATAAGATTAAAATTAGAAAAGGCTCATAGGAAAGAATGAGTTTTGGTTGCAAGTGCAAAGACTTGACCTCAGATGTCTTTGATGAAAAACAAAATTATAGAAATAGTATATTGTTGTACATCAGAAAACTAAGGGAAAGATAATGGTTATGAGAACTTCAGATTAAAATGCATTCAGGTCTTACTCTCCAATTCTTATTTCTATAATTGTCTGTATTCTCTTTAACTGTTTTTCTTGAAAAATGAGAAGCATTTACTTTTGTATCAATAGGACTGCATGCTCGCAACTCCGATCTGTGATAAAATACTCCTTTTTAAATGTCTAACATTTAACAAAAACCATGGAAGTCTTCTTATGTCTCTTACTTTAGGTATATGTTTGTATTTTGGACTACTGTATCTCCTGAGATGATCATGAATTTAGCCCTTTATTCTATTAATGTGGTGAATAAGATTGATTGTTAAATTATAACCCAGGATACATTTTTGGAATAAACCACACTAGATAAGTTTTCTAGTTACCTATTACTGCCTAATAAACCATCCTAAACTCAGGGTTGCTATAATAACAAATTATTTTTATTTTTAGTTTATATGACTTAGGGGGTTAACTAGGCTCACATGGGTGGGTTTTGCTCACAATCTCTTACAAGGTTGCAGGCAGATAATGGCCCAGGCTGGAATCATTGCAAAGTCTTCCTCATCCATATGTAAGGCAAATGAAGCCGGAAATCTCTCCATGTGATCTAGGCTTTTCCACAGCAGTGACTGGGTTCTCAGGACAATACCACTGAGAGAAAGGAGGAGAAACGCTGTGTTGCTCTTTAAAGTCTAATCTAGTAAGTCTTTTTAAATAAACAAAAATTAAGATAATTCGTCAGAAATAGGTCTACACTTTAAGAATGTTAAAGGAGTTTTTTCAGGTGATGGATTTTGCATAAACCTGGGATTATGAAGGTTTTCTGCCTCTCTCCTACTGGCTAATATTTGCTTCATAGGAGAGAATACTCTAGAAAACTGTCTGAGATTTCTAGGCCAAACTCCAAAGCAGTAAATCACCCACTGCATTACCTCCAGCAGGAATCTCCCTCTCCTGTTCCACGCTCAGTTCCCAAACTTTCTCAAAAGCATATAGTGATGACCCATGGAAAAGATCTGGAGGGTGTGTGTGTGTGAAACAATCTTGCTACAGAACATTCACAGTTCTGTAAATTGTCATGCTATCTTATTTTTGCTCTTTTATTTTTTCCTTTTTTTTTTTCTTTGAGACACAGTCTTGCTCTGTTGCCCAGGCTGAAGTGCAGTGGCAAGATCATGGCTTATTGCAACCTTGACCTCCCAGACTCAGGTGATCCTCCTCAGCCTCCAAAGTAGCTGATGCTACAGGCATGTACCACAATGTCTGGCTAATTTTTTGCATTTTTTGTAGAGACAGGGTTTTGTCCTGCTGCCCATGCTGGTCTTGAACTTCTTGGCTCAAGCAATCCTCCCCGCTCAACCTCCCAAAGTGCTGGGATTACAAGATTGAGTTGCCACACCTAGCCTTGCTCTTTAAGAATGTGTTAAAATTGTTGTTTTTTCTTACATGATTTTATTCTCCTTATTTTTTTCTTTCAGTACTTTGCCAAAGGTAAAACAGTTTCTGTGTTCCATGTTTTCCAAGAGAAATTTGTCACCCTTTGGAATTCAAAATACTTGTTGTTATATGACTTCGTATCTCTGATTACCTTAAAACAAACAACACAGTTTTTTATATTGTTTAGCTATTTTCTTACTGCTACTGGAATAATGACATTCACTTGGATCTTTCCATGTCCTAAACAGAATGAAACTATTATCTTTAACACTGATGGATCTTTTTGCTGGATGTAGAATTTTCCTTTGACAGATTATTTTTCCCTTTGAACATTCTAAGAATAGCTTTTCATATTTGCCTCAATTGCATCATTGTGATTAGCAAGATTTCAAAAGTTTTATCTCTTTTAAATTTACCATATATCTTTTTGATGACTTTAAGATTTGCCTTTTTATTTCAATTTTCAACATTTGGTTATTATGTACCTAGTTATAATGTTGGGGGCTTTATCATACTTTAAATTTGCTGAGCTCCTTGGACATATGAGTTGATATTCTTGATAAAAATTGATATTGGGACTTTATTTCTTCAAATATTCTTCTACCCCAATTTTTATTTTCTTTAGTTTTCTTCTTCTCTTCCATTAAAAATCTGTTGGATTCTTTGTTATAATCTATTTTTTAAAGAATTGGTCTTACATGTGTGTATATGTGAAAAAATATGGAAAAGAAGAAAGTAATTATGAAATCTAAATATGTTTAGAGCAATTTAGAATAACTGTCTTCACACAGCCTCTTTCTCTCTGTGCTTCAATTAAGATAATTTTTATATATTTATCATTTCTTCTGCAGTGCCTAATCTGCTGTTAAGCAAATTCACTAATTCTTTATTTTATAGATAATAATTTTATTCTATAATTTCTAGTATAATTTCTAGTCAGTTCTTTTTTATGTTATTTCACTTCTTTGCTGAGATTCCTATCTCGTAACTCATCATATTCATATTTTTTTCATTAAATCATCAACCTCATTTATAATTGGCTTCACATTCATTGCTGGCTACTTTAATATCTGTGTTAACTGTATTATATGCCACATTGTCAATGCTATGTTTCTGACAGCCTAGAATTTATTTATTAATTTATTTATTTTAAAGGGTATTAAATTCTGTTCTACCAACATGTTTTTAAAATAGTAAATAAATTTGGTTGTCTCCATACTCTGTTTCAAGATTTTGAGGGAAGTTCAAGAATAGTCAATTTTCTCATGCTACAATAGCTTTATTTCTAAAATGTGGTTAAGTTTTAATTTGTAACAACTTCAGGCTGACTCCTCTTTCAAATAAACTTTCACTTTTCTTTCCCTAGGCTTGCTTTACTTTAAAAGAAAGTACATCTATTTTCATGATTGACCAAGTCATGGTGTCATAGAATCGGAGGGTTTTGTTTATGCTGTTTTCCATTTATTCTATTTTGCACTAATGACAATTGCTGTGGAACGATACTGATGTGAAGAACACTTGTCTAGTGCTTACTTTTATGCAATACTCTTCCACATGAGCAACATAGAACTGATCAATTTGCAAATCATTATTACTTTTGGAATTTCTCCCAGGAGAGAAAAAATAACGATTTTCTTATTTCATCTTCTTAAGAGTCACTGTTTTCTTATCATCACCCTCATTTTTTGTGATAAAATTATTTTTTTACTTTCATAGTAACAAAACGAATGGCATCTCTTTATTAAAAGGTGTGAAGAAGTCAGCTAAATAACTAGTGCTGACAGCTGTAATTCATTTCCTCAGCAATCAATATGCTCCAAAATGAAATCATTTATAAAAACATCTCAGAAAGCAATTTATAGGAATCAGTTACTGCCACATGATGGAGAGGTATTATAAGCTGTTATCTAATAATAAAGAGAACAATCTATCAAATATAACCGACCCAGAAATGACAAATTAATAGAATTATTATCAAAGGAATAGAAAAAGACATTAGAACAGTGACTGTAACTGTATTCCATATGTTCAAGAAAATAGAGAAAGATTGAAGATGTTAAGTTGTATTAGCCTGTTTTCATCCTGCTGATAAAGACATACTCAAGACTGGGCAATTTACAAAACAAAGAAGTTTAATTGGATTTACAGTTCCACATTCCAGGGGAAGCTTCACAATGATGACAGGAGGCAAGGAGGAGCAAGTCACCTCTTAAGTGGATGGTAGCAGACAAAGAGAGAGATTGGGCAGGGAAACTCCGTCTTATGATACCATCAGATCTCATGAGACTTATTTGCTATCATGAGAACAGCACGGGAAAGACCTGCACCCATACTTCAACTACCTCCCACCAGGTCCCTCTCATAACACGTGGGAATTCAAGATAAGATTTGGGTGGGGACACAGCCAAACCATATCATAAATGGAGACATAGAAGAATCAAAAAGACATAAATCAACTTCTAGAGATGAAAGTATATTTAAGATTAAACAATACATTTGATGGAACTAATAGAAGGTTATATTTTGCAGAAAAAAAATTAAATAATTTAAAGACATAGCAATAGAAAGTATCCAAAAGGAAATGTATAGAAAAAACGAATAGATTATCTAGAGCTGTTGAGCAACTTCAAGCAGCCTAATAAGTATATAATTAAAGCAAATGAAGTCTCCACAAGAGGACTGTGTGGTGGTTTTAAAATATAACTAAGAGAGGAGACCACCCCTCATATTGTCCTATGCCCAATTTCTGCCTCCAAAGAAAGAAAAAGTAAAACCTAAAGGCAGAAATGAAATACACAAGCAGACAGCCCAGTGCCACACCCTAGGCCTGGTAGTTAAAGATCGACCCCTGACCTAATTGGTTATGTTATCTATAGATCACAGACATTGTATAGAAAAGCACTGTGAAAATCCCTATCCTGTTTTGTTCCCATCTAATACCGGTGCATGCAGCCTCCAGTCACATACCCACTGCTTGCTCAGTCAATCACGACCCTCTTACGCACACCCCCTTAGAGTTGCGATCCCTTAAAAAGGACAGGAATTGCTCACTCAGGGAGCTCGGCTCTTGAGACAGGAGTCTTGCCGATGCCCCCAGCCGAATAAACCCCTTCCTTCTTTAACTCAGTGTCTGAGGAGTTTTGTCTGCGGCTTGTCCCGCTACATAACCACAGATTCATTCATATTCTTTTTTTTAATATAAGGAGCCTTATATTGATGCTCTTGAATGTGAAATGTACTTATTACTAGGTTCTAAGGAATAGAAGAAAGTGACAATGATGGAGTGGGACTTTGGAGAGTAGGTCATAAGAGGTACCGTAGTTTTCTTCTCAGTCACTCACATTTGAGAAGAAATTAGCTACCATGTTGTGAAAATCGTCCTACCTGGTAAAAAACTAACACCTTTTGCCAACAAGAATTGAGGAACTGAGGCATCCTGCCAGCAGTCAGGTGAGTGAGCTACCTTTAAACACATTCTTTAGTCCAGACAAGCCACTAGATGACAGCAGCCCTGTCCAACAAATGACTATAACTGCATGAGAGACTCTGATTCAGAACTATCCAGTAAGCTTCTTCTGAATTCCTACTCGCAGAAACAATTATATAATATTCAGTTATTAAAGCTACTAGTTTTTATTTAGGAATTTATAATATATTGGAAATTTATAATATATTTAGGAATTTATAATAAATTGATATTAATATAGTATAACATGAATAACATGCTATACAGCAATAGATTACTAATACACATTTTTATGCCTAAAAGTGAGGAACTGCCACAAAATAACCATATACTGTGAGAATGACTATTAAACTGAACAGTGGGAAGAAGCTGGGAACATTTGAGAGGGTTTATAAAAGCTGAAAAAGCCTAGAATAAAGTGTTTGTAGAAGCACCATTAATTTTTGGGAGGCTCTAAGTGAGGGCTTAAAGGAAAGTGAGAAAAATTTAAAATTGGAGGAGAGTGGATACTTGTTACATAGTAGGAGCTGGAAATACTGTACCTTCTAGTAATGTTTAACATAAAAAAATACACCTAATGAACTGGATTATCTAGCTAAGGACATTCCACCCTCATTGTTGAACATGCTTTCTGGTGGCTTCTTACTGCTTACAGTAAAATATGAGAGGAAAGGGGTAAACAATGGAAATGCTCTAAAACAATAATAATTAGAGATTTAATAGCATTGAAAATTATCAGACTTTCCAAAAAACAAAACATGTTACAATCAAGCAATGGCTTCCAAGAAATGGTCAAACACAGTTCACTGTAAGAAAATCATTGTCTAAATATGAAACCAAAGGCATGAATGTAAAATGCGTTGTTAGGATCTCAGAAATATCGATGGTCTTGCCTCAGACAAAAGATCCATTGAAGAATTTAATTAATCATCTCACGGATCCTCTCAAACAAGTGATAGGTTTTCTAAGAAGCTTGAAGGCATTACCCTTGCTGTCACAGTAGAAGTCCTATGTACAGAAGACTTATCTTGATGAAATTTGTGAGTTTAACTTTTGAGAATGAAGTGAACCCCAGTATTATTCATGCAGGACCTACGAAATTTGAAGACAATTACATTCACTAAACACTGTGAATTTACAATTAAAAGACACAAAGCCAGTAAAAAGTGAAAATAAGTTTTTGGATTTCCAAAATTTCACTAGCAGGAAGCGGCCTAAGCAAATTATGCATCAGCAAACATGGGTTACCTTTTACAGAAAAGAAGTACGATTTATAGGGAGAAACCAAGAGCCCAAAAAGCATAGTGAAAAGCCCCAGAAGGCAAAGACAATTGTCAGGAAGCATTATTTCTTAGAAAGACTAGCATGAGTTATAATCAAGGACCTTCTCACACTCGTTTGGATGAATTTCAAAATTAGCAAGAATTAATGATTTTGTTATTTCCATATTTTTCCCTTTGTGAACAGGAATGTCTATAATAGTTAATGTATATCTGTCCCACCACTGTATGTTGAGAGTAGGTGGATATCACGTCTGTTTACACCTTAGGTCATACTTCAGTAACTGTATCTAAGAAACTAAAGTGAGGGAGCGACTTCTCCATATGGAACTGGTATAAATGGCAAGATAAGGAACTTTTTGTTAGTTATATAGTGGGATAAGACTTTGGGAAATTTGGAAAGAGATGAATGAATTTTGCATATGATAGGATTATAAATAGTTTATCACCAGAAGCTAGCACTGTATATTGCAAAGATTTGTCTTTTCTTTATTAAATTACCTTGGCATATTTGTCAAAAAACTGTTGACTTTATATGTGTGGGTGTATAGTAGGATATGCTATTCTGTCACATATATTTATGTATCCATACTTTTACCAGTACTACACTGTCTTAATATTGTCTTGAAGTCAAGTAGTGCATTCTCATTTTTTTCTTTTTCAAAATTGTCTTGACTAGTATAGTTATTTTTTATTTTTCATGTAAATTTTTGAATCAGCTTGTAAATTTTTACAAAAGAAATCCCCCTAAAATTTTGATTGTAGTGCATTAAATTTGTACAAAAGTTTAGCTTCTTAACAATTTCTTGAGAATAGTGAGTCTTCCTATCTTTGAACTTATGAATCTCTCCATTAATTTCAGTCTTTTGAATTTCTTTCATGAATATTTAGTAATTTTCTGCATAGGATTTTTTACATTTTTTGTGCTATGTATACCTGTTTCATGTTTTTCAGTACTATTATAAGTATTATTGTTTTTTCAATTTCAATTTCCAACTGTTCATTGCTATTATGTAGAAATATAATTCATTGCCGTATATTTATCTTACATATATTTACTTCATTAAGCTCACAATATTTGTAGTAACTAATTTTTGTATCTTTGGATTTCTCTATGGAGACAATGATTTTCCTGTGCATAGAAACAGTTTATATCTTCCTTTCCAAATGTATGCCTTTTACTCCTTTTTCTTATCTTATTGTACAGTCCAGATCCTCCAGAATAATGTTGAATAGGAGTGGAGAGATTGAATATTCTTTCCTTGTTTACTATTTTCGGGAGAAAGACTTTCACTATTGTCTATAATGTGAGCTGTAAGCTTTGTTTTTAATAGAAAGCCTTTATCAGGTAGAGGCATTTAAAATAAGTTGATATTGACTTTTTTTGCATTTATTGAAATTCTTATTATTTTTTCCTTTTTTGTATGTTTAATTATATTGTTCTTCACATGTTGAATCAACTCTACATTTCCTGTATAAACTCACTTGTCAGGATGTGTTACACCTTTATACATTGCTAGATTGGACTTCCTGACATGTTGTTTGTAATCTTTCTGTCTATGTCCAAACCATGTAGTTATATTTTCTCATATTTTTTATCACTGTTGAATAAACTATTTTTGAACTTCATGTCTCTTTTCTAATGTTAGACTTATATTTAAGATTTAACAGGGCAACATCTTTGCCGAAATAAAAAACTCCTTTAATTGGCAATGTGTCACTTGTATCATACAAAGTTGTTTAAAAGGAATAACCCATAAGTTTTATAAATTCCAATTTTCATCATTTAATTTAGTGCTAAAGATATGATTCTCTGTTGCTAGGAAATTCAGGGAATTCAGTGTTATATTTTAGGAATACTATGTAAAGAAAATGCTAAAAATAAAGCATTTTAACTATATGAGTAGGTTTTTTAAATTATTATTACTAGTTTACCTAAACACCAGCTCAGAGTGTTGTGATTATCAAATGCACTGTAGTTTGGTATGTTATTCAGCACCCATTATCTCCTTCCCTGTTACTAACTTAGGGATTTTTTTCATGTATATGTTGCCAGAGGGCTTAGGTGTGTCTCCAGGTGCTGGTGAGATCACTAGCCCCAGCTGGTGTTTCAGGTTCTTGAAACTGCCACAAGAAAGCAGTCAGAGACAAGTTAGAATGAAGCAAAAGGCAAGAAGCATTTATTGCAAAGTGAAAGTACACACTCAAGAGGGGGAGTGCAGGTGTATTTGGGAGAGTAAGTCGCGCACAATGGAGTTTGGGTTTCTAATTTTATGGACTCTTCTAATTAGGGAGTGGAATAATCTTGAGGTTTTCAAGGGAAAAGGTGGAGATTTCTTACAATTGAGATGCCACTAGGTTTTATACTCAATCTGGGCGTGCTGGGATATGTCATGATGCTGGTGGATGTGTGATTTAGTATGGTAATCAGCACATAATTAAGTCTGTGATATGGCATAGGTCAAACTCAACACTATGTTGGATCCAGTCAGTTTCAACTAGCTTAGTCTCCACCCTGTTTTGTTAGGATCTTATCAGTCCAGGCTCATCATCATCCTTGTAGCTAATGTTAACAACTCCTTTCTTGCTGTTATGTGAAATTACTGATGATATGTTTCCCACTTCTCCGGTGACCACCCAGCATTCCTATTTTATAGGTGTTTCTTTAATTAGGGGGTGGAATAGTCATTAGATACTCTAGAAAAGGAGGGGATTTCTGGGACCCTCAGTTACTGACCCCTTTTCCCCTTCTTTAGGTTTGCCTGAGTCATGGACATGTCACCCTGATTGGGATTTTGGCCATTTTCTCTCCCTTTTGTTGGGTTTTCTCTTATCCTGTGGTTTCTTTGCCTAGTTCTGTTGCAGCTGTCACTAGGGTTTTTCCATTGTCCTGTTACCATACAGCACTATTACTACATCATATTCATCTCTCCTCCACCAGTTTACCCACTTCGGAAGGAACTGATCCCACCATAACCTATAGGGCTGGACTTTTTTACTTATGACATTAGATTTCATTCCTTTAACTTCAGTGGCTACTTCTGAGGTAGGTATATGATATATACCTAATAATTAGGATGAATTTCAGATATCTTATTTAATATTCTGTAAGAATAACTCCCTCTTCTCTTTTGGATGATGGTATATGTGACATGAAGCCTTGAAGTACTGTAGTCATTTGGTTATTATGAAAGAAAGGAGTCTTATACAAAAGTGAATCATATAGTGAAGAAAAGAAATGGGATTCTTTAGTGACCATTTAGGCACTAAATTAGATAATTCCAGAAGCTCACTCTATATCTGCACTTTCAACAATGTAAGCCAACTTTATTTACATTTCCTGTTATTTATAAGTATTTGAATCCAGAAAGACGAATAATGTTTATGAAATTATTTTATTAATTTGGCTATGACATTTTTCTCAATAAAGCCATTTTATAATTTCCAATTGTTTAGAGGGGTAAAGGTACAGTTTATAACATAATCAGCCAGTCACTGCCTAAAGTAGACTAGGGAGGCCACCCTCCTCTCCCCTTCACTCTCTAAACTTCACTCTTTCAAATACACCATATCCTGTCCTGCTTGAGGATTTTGTATATGCTATTTTTTCCACCTGGAATGCCTACCTTTGCCCAGTCATTGAGCATATCTCACGCTGACCAATATTTCTTCCAAGGCACCTCTACTTATGACCACCCAATCAGATTACATATTCCTATTATTCCTTTTTTTTCTTTTTTTGGCTCATTTGAGAAATTTCTGCCTCCCCACAGGATTTCAAGGCATCTTCTTTGCAGCCATTTTATACCCAGTGCTTATATTTAGGATATAACATAATAAATCTTCAATAAATATTAATACAATTATATTTTATTTAATTACATATGATTGAAAATTATGTATTAACAAAATTATTAATATTAATGGCATTATAATATATTTTTACTCACAACATTACCAACATCAAACATGTGGGTTTTGTCCATACCAACAACCACTTCTTCAATTCTCTGAACCATCAACCGGATGTGACACAACTCAATTCAATCGTGACATCAACTACCCAGAGTAATTGTCAGACTCCACCAGTTTAAGGGATCCATACCACAAGATTGTCCTCATTACAGATACGAATTACAAGAATCGTGAGCCTAAGGTACCCACACTCTGTCTGAGCTGGCTACAATGATGAGGATTCCTACAACTTCCTCCTTCAGGTTCGATTATTTCTAGAATGGCTCGTAGAACTCAGGAAGACACTTTACTTAACTGTCATTGGTTTATTATAAAGAATACAATAAAACACAGCCAGATTAAGAGGTACATTGGGCTAGGTCTGGAAGGATCCTGAACACAGGAGTTTGGGCGTGTCACCCTCCCGGCATGCTGATGTGTTTGCCAGCTCCGAAGTTCTGCAAATACCCTTGTTTAGGGTATTTTTTTGAAGTTGTTGCTTTTTGGACGTTTTGCTATAGAAAAGGGGCCCCGAACCAGATCCCAAGAGAGGGTTCTTGGCTCTTGCAGAAGAAACAATTCAGGGCAAGTCCGTATAGTGTAAGCAAGTTTATCAGGAAAGTGAAGAAATACAAGAATGGCTACTCCATAGACAGAGCAGCCCTAAGGGCTTCTGGTTGCCCCCCCCCCCCCCCCCCCGCTTTTTTTTTAAGAGGGAGTCTCGCTCTGTCGCCCAGGCTGGAGGCAGTGGCCCGATCTCGGCTCACTGCAAGCTCTGCCTCCCGGGTTCATGGCATTCTCCTGCCTCAGCCTCCCAAGTAGCTGGGGCTAGTTTTTTGTGTTTTTAATAGAGACGGGGTTTTACCATGTTAGCCAGGACGGTCTTTATCTCCTGACCTCATGATCCGCCTGCCTCGGCCTCCCAAAGTGCTGGGATTACAGGCATGAGCCACCGTGCCTGGCTGGTTGTCCATTTTTATGGTTATTTCTTGATGATATGCTGAACAAGGGGTGGATTATTCATGCCTCCTCTGTTTAGACCATATAGGGTAACTTCCTGATGTTGCCATGGCATTTGTAAACTGTTACAGCACTGATAGGAGTATAGCAATGAGGACGACCAGCCATCACTCTCGTGGCCATCTTGCTTTTTGGTGGGTTTTAGCCAGCTTCTTCCCTGCAACCTGTTTTATCAGCAAGGTCTTTATGACCTGCATCTGGTGCTGACCTTCTATCTCATCCTGTGCCTTAACCATCTGCGAATGCAGCACAACAGGTTTCAGCCTCATTTTACCCAGCTCCCATTCAAGATGCAGTTGTTCTGATTCTCAAGACACTGACACTTTCACTACATAAGCATGATTGATTACATCAATGGCCATTAGCTATTAACTCAACCTTCAGCCCCTGTCCTCTCTTTGGTAGTTGTAGGTTGTGGTTAAAATTTTTAAGCTTCAAATCAAGACTTGGTCTTTCTGGCAACCAGACTCCATCCTGAAGCTATCCAGAAGTACCTCAGTCAAAAAGTCATAATATTAGCATATGAAAGTCACTCATCACTCAGGCGATTCCAAGGGTTTAAGAAGCTGGGTGCCAGTAGACAGGAACTAAGCCCAAATATGTATACATATATTTATTTTGCCACAGACATGGAATTTTCAAATGTAGTTAGAATGGTTTACAAAAAATGATAATTACTAGGAAAGAACTTATTTTTATATCATATGGTCATAAATGAGGGAAAGTTTGAATAAACTTGTCTTTAAATATTGAACTATACTGGTTTTTGGAGGTAATAAAAAAAGAAAAAAAAATCCAGTGTTTCCTAAAACAGAGTTGACTCACTTCCTAAAATATCTGTTAACTATTATACTCATGTATATGAAATAGGCAAACTTCCAAAATGATTCTAAAATTATATTTTAAGATATATATGACTTTAGCTTGCTTAATTTATTTTTGTTAGTTTGAGTCTTTTGGCAGAATAGATACTTTGGGTTTCTTTTTCTCAATTTCCAGATAGTGAAAAATTTGTAATTTAGCAAAGCATTACTCTTATTAATGAAATAATTTACACTTGCATATTATAAGGGTTTTCAATAAATTATGTGGTACATGGTAACTGTTATATATGTGACTGTGATTTTTTTTTATAACTGTGAATGGTGGATTTATATAGCATTGTTCTGTATCCCATTTTCTCCTTCGAAATCTGCAATGTTGAATTGAAATGCATGAAATTTAAGATTGGACTCTTTCAGCCTGGGAGATGTTGAAGGGACAACATCAGTTTTCATGGCAGTTGTCTTATTCTTCAACTGCTGGGGGGAAAAAAAAATAATGAAAGGAACAAAAAATTTAGCTTCTAATCAGGCATCCAAGAAATCTCTCTTTTGTCTCCCATTTCAGGAGATTGAGAAGAAAATGGATGAAATAAAATGATTTTACAAATGTCTTATGATGTTAATATTTCTTAGGGAGCAAGCTATTGAAATGTTAGAAGTTGCTAAAAGAAGGGGATATGTTTGGGAGCAGATTACATTGCCAGTTTTTCATTGTTTAGCACATTTTATAGCCCTCCATAAAGAACATGGCTTGATAACATTACCAAATATAATCTGACATGAGCCAAAGAGTAGAAAACAATTCCTACTAGGATAGAGTATAGTTATTAAACATAATCAAAGTAATGCCCTGATCATGTTCAGTGGTTTGGGGATGCATCAGAGTTATTCATAATGACATAAATACCTAGTTTGCCTGAAAGGAAAGAAAAAGTGACTCACAAAGTGAGAGTCTTGGATATGCCCCTGGCTGAACAGAGATGATATGTTCACCCTTTGGAGAAGCAATGAATCCTCATTGAAAATGGGTTAGGACATCAAGATTGATGACACCACACACATACAAAAATGAATCAATAGATTTATCCATAACACAATGAGGCTTTTGGGAGAAGCAGGGGAGGCTCCCAAGCATGTCCTAGAATGGCTTAACAGAGCAAGGAGAAATGACTAGTCTGGGCTTTTACTGGGGTTAAGAGTGGGGTTAATGGGATGGTTTCCTCATGAAATCCAAGGACCATGTGATTTGAACTTCTTGCCAGTGCCACGGGAGATAGCATATAGCTTTCTGATTGGTTTGCTCAAATGTTGGGGAAAGAAGAGAAGAGGAAGAGGGGAGGATTCAAATTGTCTGCAGTTTAACATTTAAAATTGAATTAGCCTTTCTGTTATAATAGGTTTATTTGACAAGTCCTGTACAACGGAATCCTGCTTAGACATGTTAGGTATGCAATACACCTTATCCCCAAGGGAAGGGTCCTTATCTAGTGACCCCACCCCATGTACCACCACCAGCATAGCCACTAACGTTCTGGTCTGGAAGAGGAGTTTTGCCACTGATAAAAGGGGAGGAGACCTAACTGGGTTTTAATGCTCAGATGCACACATTTTCAAGAAAAATAAGTAATTGTAGTGCTCTTGCTTGTAGTGGTTTTGCTTCTTCGTGGAGTATAGGTGAAGGCTTCAGTGAAACATCCCTTTTAGCTGTTTTTATTTTTTCTCCTTTTAAGATTTTTTTAATCATATTTTCTTTTCTGGCCTTTTTGCCCATGTCCTCCTTTTAGCTATCTTACTCTGCTTCCTCTTCTTATTTTTGGGAATATTTCTCTGTCTAGACTCACACTGCTGTTTCAGCAAGGGCTGAGGATCAAGCATACTTTGTAATCCTATTGCTAGTGGTACCACTGTTTATAAAGTGAAGCGAAAATTTAAATAAGGCCTTGGAGAGAGTATGTATACAATATTTTGGCATGCCTATTGTTGCTCCCGTATTGTCCTGTTTGGTTGATATGATAAACTCTCATCATAACTAGCACACAGTAAAGAAGACTGAATACTTCTCAGTCACATATATATGATAATATTGTAAATGAGTCATTGGATATAACTTAGCACAGTGCCAGACATATAGCAAACCTCAGTAAATGATAGCTAATATTATTAGTATTATTATTATAACTAGCACATCTTGTGTTCTTCATTTCATGGTCATGAGAATAGAATGAAGAAAATCTTGTCTTGCTATCAAGGAAAGATAGATATATTTATATATACCTTTCTGTATGTGTATCCACATGATAGATGGAGTTCTGTGACATGCTTTGGTATAAACCTTTGGAAGAAGCTATGCTAATCTCTCAAACTCATGTGGACTTGGGAATGATGGCAAGAATGTGTCAGTAAGTGGTGGCAGTCATGCTAAAATAATACAGGAGTGTAATCTGGTCATAATTCAGCACAGAAGAATCAATAAATGTCCACAAGCAAGTCTAATAGTACCCTATGGATCTATAATATTTATACCTCTGTTATTCTTCAAAGCATCTTGCGAAGTGAGAACCGTGTCATGTTCTTTTAGAAGGAGAGAAAGGCTAAGGCACCAGAAATCATTGAGTTTGTTTCATTTATTTCATTACACTCATGCATTCAGTTTGTTTATTGGGAGTGCTTCAAAGCACCGTGTTAAGCAAGAGATATACAGATATATCTGTAAGTCCATAGGTATAACTGTGTGTGCGTATGTATAAATAAATATAATACATATATAGATTTAATAAAACACAGATGAGTCCTGACCAAACTCAAGCTAGAACTACCTATGTTGTTAAATAGGCAAATGAATCTAAGAAGTTTTACATTTGGATCTATAACCAGAGTTCTTTCCCAAACTTTAGGCTTATATCTGCTATTTTAAAAAGACATATCTTAACAGTTTAAAAGACAAAATATGCAAAAAAGAACCCTTGACCTCAAACCAGCCCTGTACCCCAAAAAGCTCTACCTATATAATTTCTTATCTTATTAACAACTCTACTTTCCAGTTGCCCAGCCCAAAACCTAGGAGTCTTTTTTAACTATTAGCTTACTTTCATACCACATGTCCAATCAATCGGGAAATATTGCCACTATCTTCAAAATATATACAAATGTAACCACCCCACACTATTTCCAGTGGTTCTTGTCACTACTATATTTTACCAGGATTTCTACAGTAGCCTTGTAATTTGATTCTCTACTTCCACCTTTGCTCTTTCTAGTCAGTTTTCAACAAAGCGGTCAATATGATCCATTTAAAACATGGGAGAAAACAAAAAAAGAAAACTATAGGCCAATATCCCTAATGAACACAGATGCAGAAATCCTCTGCAAATATTAGCAAGTCAAATCCAGTAACAGTACATCAGAAAGTTAATTCATTGCGTTGAAGCAGGCTTTATTCAGGGATGCAAGGGTAGTTGAACATACACAAATGATAAACGTGATCCACTACATGAGCATAACTAAGAACGAAAACCATATGATAATTTCCATAGATGCAGAAAAAGCATTTGATAAAAGCCAACATCTCTTAATGATAAAACTCCTCAACAAACTGGGAATAGATGGAACATGCCTCATAATAATAAGAGCCATCTATGACAAATCCACAGCCAACATTATACTGACTGGGGAAAGGTTGAAAGCATTTCCACTAAAAACTGGAAGAAGACAAGGATGTCTGCTCTTACCACTCTTATTCAAATGGTACTGGAAGTCTTAGCCAGGGAAATCAAGCAGGAGAAAGAAATAAAAGGCATCCAAATTGGAAAAAGGAAATCAAATTATCTTCTTTTGGTGAATGATAGTACACCTAGAAATCCCTAAATGATAATCGTGACCAGAAACATTGGAAATAGTGTTGCGTGATTGAGTTCGTACATATTCTGAAGATAGAGGCAATATTTCCTGGTGGATTTTATATATCAGAATTCTATACCTGGAAAACCCTAAATACTCTCGTGGAAGTCTCCTAGACCTGATTCAGTAAAATCTCAGGATACAAAATCAATGTACAAAAACACTAGCATTTTTAAACAATAACATTCAAGCTGAGAAACAAATCAAGAACACAATCTCATTTACAAATGGCTACAAAAATTATAAAATACCTAGGAATACAGCTAGCTAAAGAGGTGAAATATCACTCTGCAAGGGGAACTATAAAACACTGATGAAAGAAATTGTAGATGACACAAATAAATGGAAAACATACCATGCTCATGGATCAGAAGAATTAATATTGCTAAAATGATCATATTACCCAAAGCAGTCTACAGATTCGACACTATTCTTATAAAATTACCAATGCCATTTTTCAGAGTTAACAAAAAACAATCCTCAAGTTCATATGAAACCAAAAAAAGCCTGAATAGCCAAAGTAAGCAAAAAGAACACATTCGGAGACATCACACTGCCTGATTTCAAATTTTACTATGAGGCTACAGTAAATAAAACAACATGGTATTGATACAAAGATAAACAGATACATCAATGGAACATCATAGAAAAACAAGAAATAAAGTCACATATCTACTCAAAACTGATCCTTGATAAAGCTGACAAAAATAAACAATGGGTAAAGAACACCATATTCAATAAATGTTGCAGGGAAAACTGTCTAGCTATATGCAGAAGAATGAAACTGGACTCCCATCTCTCACCATGTAAAAAATTAAGTTAAGATGGATAAAAGACCTAAATGTATGATCTGAAACTATAAAAATAATCTAAGAAAACCTAGGAAAAAATCTTCTGGACATTGGCCGAGGCAAAGAATTTATGACAGAAACCCTAAAAGCAATTGCAACCGAAACAAAATGACAAATGGGATTTAATTAAACTAAAGTGTTTTTGCACAGCAAAATAATAATAATAAAAAATAAATAACAGACTAAACAAATAACCTACAGAAGGGGAGAAAATATTTATAAATTATGCCTCTAATAAAGGACTAATATTCAGAATTTATTAAAAAAAAAAAGTAAAAACTAGGCAAAGGCCCTGAACAGACACTTAAAAAAAAAAAAAAAAAAGAATACAGCCAACAAACACATGAAAAAATGCTCAACATCAGTAATCATCAGAGATATGCAAATTAAAACCACACTGATATGTTATCTTATATGTCAGAATAGCTTTTATTAAAAAGTCAAAAAATAAAATTAAACGTTGACAGGAATGTGGAGAAAAGAAAATGCTTTTACACTGTTGGTGGGAATGCAAATCAGTTCAACCTCAATGGAAAAATGTATGGAGATATCTCAAAGCACTAAAAATAGCACTGTCATTCAACCCAGCAACTCCACTACTGGGTATGTACCCAAAGGATAAGAAATCATTATATTAAAAAAGCCACCGACATTCATACGTTTATCACAGCACTATTCATGATAGCAAAGTCATAAAATCAACCTAAGTGTCCACAAAAAGATACTTAGTTGATTAGATAAGTAAAATGTGGTGTATAGATTCACCATGGAATACTATGCAGCCATTAAAAAAGAATGAAACAATATCCTTTGCAGCAACACGAGTGGAGTTGGAGGCCATATACCAAGTGAGTTAACACAGGAGCAGAAAATCAAATATCACATGTTCTCACATATGTGAGAGCTAAACAAAGGGCACACATGGATATAAATTTGAAGAGAATACACACTGAAGACTCCAAAATGGGGGTGGGAAGGAGAGGAAAAGGTTTGAAAGATTATCTGTTACGTACAATGTCCAATATTGGGGTGATAGGTACACTAGAAGCCCAATTCCCACCATTAGGCATGTAATACCCATGTACACAAGCACATGTACCTCCTGAATCTAAAATTAAACTAAATAAATAAACATTATAGATCATATTCTCTTCAAAAGTCTTCAAAATCTTTATGCTTCACTCAGCAGGAAATACAAAAGGCCCTACATCCTCTGCTTTCCCTCCTTATCTCTCTGATCTTACCTCCTACTAATGTCCCTGATCAACATGCTCTAGCCACAGAAGATGCCTTATGGTTTTTGGAACATAAGAGGCACACTCTGACCTCTGACCTTTGTTCTAACAGTTCTCTCTTTCTGGAACATTTTCCCCCAGACTTTCATGGAGCTAACTTCTTCACCACCTTCAAGTCTCTGCTCAGACTTCATCTTATCAACAGAAACTTCTTATTAAAATTATAATCTCTTTTAATTTTAAAATTAAAAATTATGGTTTCAAATTACCATTGCTCTGGTTTACATTTTTATTTTTTCCTTATAACACGGATCACCATTCAACATAATTTACTTTCAAAATGATATTTATTGTTTATCATCAGTCTCTCCACAACTAAGATAAACATTCAGGAAATCTGGATATGTATCTGTTTTGTTCACTGATGTTCAAGTAAATGCCAAGAACATAATCTGGCACATAATAGGCATTCAGTAAACATTTATTGCATGCATAGGAAAGCCAAGTGGTAGCAGAAAGAGAGGAAAATAGATTCAGATAGAAATAAACATACAGAGACAGTTGAGGCACTGTAAATGGAGAGCTGTATCATGCACATTCTTAATGTTTTGTTGCTTATACAAGCCTTAGATTTAAAAAGAATTCTATTCTCCAGCCAATAAAAGTTCCTCCTCATTGATGTTGTAAAAGTCGGGTTCTCTTATACCCAGGCACATCCTTACTTCTATCCTGCATTACCTGAAATAACCTGTTTCTGTGATCAACAATGCCAGGCCAAAACACAAACAAAAAATATCCTAGACTATGACACGAAGCATCTACAAAATGTGTTTCAAAATAATTTTGGCTCTCAATATACCATGGGATTTTTATATCTATAACTGGGTAGTATTCATATAAGAGACTTGATCATTAAATCTATTCATTAATAGTCATCCATTATAAAAGCATTTTAAAGTAGACTAGCATAAAGATAGCTAGTTGCAAGATTCAGAATCAGTAATTCTTAGAGTAAACTTACTTTTATTTAAAAAAGCAAACTCAGGGGCTATTGTATGTGGTGTTCTTTTTGAAGCCAGAGCTGAAATATGAAAATAAAATACACTAATTAATCAAAACTTCTTTAACTTTTCAATATATGTACCATGTTTATACTCTTGTGTTCTTCATGTCCTTATGTAATTTAACATTATATCTATAAGGTCAGATATACTTTTTGCTTGTTAATTGAATAACCTTGAATAATTAGCTCTCTACTTACATATGGGTGTTTTTGTTTTTCCTTTTTCCTTTGAACAGCTTCACATTATGGTGTTTATCATTTGCAGTAAGATTTCAGGATAGTTCTTACTTTGAATCTCAAGTATTGAGAGAAAACTAACTTTGTCAACTACAATTTGTCACATCAAACTTAATCCATTTAATATTCCAAAAAGGTTCTTAAAGTTTCTAACTTCTTAAGAACATGCAAAACCTAACTGCTTATGTTATGGTGTATTTTTCCCTTTTTCATTTTTAATGATAATTTTCATTCCTGCAATCCTTGAATATACAGATGATCCAATAGTAATGAAGTGATTGAGTGCTTGCCTTTGTGGGGTGCATTAGATCTTTCAGGCCACTTATGTCCATTTAGTAAATTGCTACTCCAGTGCATTAAGTGCAGCTCCAGTAACCTAAAATTGTTAATGCACTTAATAATTTGGCACTTGTAATTGCCAGTGATGGTAGTATATTTGCTTTCAGATTCTCTTAGTAATCATTATGAAAAAAGAATTTGTGCCCAAAGAATTACATGGTTGGCCATTAGAATTATATAGCCTCTTTAAAATTTATAATAAACCCCTTTGCCATCTAATACTAAATAATGGATACTTCAGAAGATGCTGCCAAAGACTTTTTTTCTTCTCAAAATGCAAAATTTGTTCCTCTATGCAATAAAAGAAGCCACATACCTATACTCTAGTAAATAATTCAGTGCTACATTTTCATTTTGTCTTTACATTTAACCGCATCCACTGTAAAAAACCTCATGTAAAAGTAATATATTCTATGTTATGGAGGGAAACAGAAGTGTCAGGGTACAATGTTTCAATTATGTAGGATGAAAGAGTTCTGGAGACCTAACTGACAGCATGATGACTGTAGTTAATAATACTATGTATACCTGAAAGTTGCTAAGAGAGTAGATCTTAAATCTTTTCAACACACACACAAAAGGTGACAAATACATTAATTAGCTTGATAGTGGCAATTGTTTTACAATATATGTATATAAAAAAGTCATACTGTTCACCTTAAATATATATAATTTTCGTTTGTCAATTATACCTTATTAAAGGTTAGAAGGAAATGATATCACAGAATGAGAAGGAATTTGGCAGATCCTTCCAATAGCTGAAAGACTATACCTTCCCAACCACAATGTAGAATGCCACATTTAAAGCTCTACAGGATTTTTTTTTCTTTAAGCATCAAAATTTTTTACTAAGAAAACAATGGTTAGTTTTTATCCAAATTGAAGGCATAATCACATATTTCTAATTTTCTATGTTGCACGAAATGACTACTCAGTTATCAAAGGCAACCATGGGTAACAAGTAATTAGTTTTAGTCAATAGACTTCCTTTATGGCTCATTTAAAGCCACCCATTATCTTTCACTGCCGTGTGGCTCACTTTTGTCAACGTAGCAATCAGAGAAGCAGCATCTTTAACATGATGTGCTTTCCAAAGCATAAGCACATGTTACGGACGATCTAATTCACCCTCTGTGTTTCAATTCTAAAAGTTCGGCAGAATTCACCATGTGTTTTCAGGCATCCTAATTTCTTGGTATTTCACTTCTTAATTAGTTGGTGAGAGGTAAACTAAGCTCTGTAATCCTGAGAGGAATTGATGTAAGGGCAGTGTTTAATTGGAGGTTTAAAATCACTCAGAAATTGCTGTTATCCTTAAATATACGGTGTCCTTCCATCATGTTGGTGTCATTTAATGAGCTGATATAGATCAAGAGTCAGCTTATAAGCCAGATAATGAAACCACTTTGTTTATGCTTTGCTTCTGTATATTTTCTGCTGCACTCTGTGAAGAGTTTCATCTCTGTCAAGTATAAACATAAAATGGCTTTATTGTACCTGTAACTCTTACCCACTCTGTTCTGTTACCATTATTTTTGCTGAGTATCAAGATCACTTGAATATTTTAGTCCGATTCCATGACTTGTTATTCACCTTGGGTTATCACAGCAATGTGATTCAGCTACTGAAATTCTATCCTACAGATTTAAAATGTAGATTCATATTTACTTAATGTTCTTCCCCTTCCCTGCTACCAGGGTCAGTAAAGCCCCAGTAGCATGCATTGTAGGGTGGGTACACTTGGTGTGCTTCTCTCAAAGTGGCCTTTCCACTGTCCTTGCTCTCAGGGGGTGGGACAAAAAGGAAGAGGGAAAGATGACTGTTTTTCAATGCCTGTGGCCATTTATCTAATTCTTATGGTCAATCATACGTAACACAAGCAGCCACACACTGGAGATGATAAAGTTGTGGTCCTTTCTATGATGGTCATTATCTTGAGACAGTCAAGTATAAAGGGATCCCTGGGGAACTCCCCACCGGCCTGTGCACTGGGAGAAACAGGTGGAGCTGCAGTAAGTTTGCACCTTTTGCAGTGGGGAGGAGCCTGGCCTCTCCTTTTCCAGGATGGGAACCTGGGATTCAGTCTGCGAGATGAGGGCCTGTTAACAGGAACCCCTCTCTGGCTTTGCTGTGTTGTTTTTTCCTTTTACCTTTTCACCCAATAAATTCCGTTTCTCCCACTCTTCTATGTGTCTGTGAGCCTAATCTTTCCTGGTTGTGTGATAAGAACCCAGCTTTTAGCTGAAGCAAGGAGAAAGTCATCCTACAACAACCTCTTGTGTAGTTTATAGGATCAATCAGAAGAAAGGCAAAAACTTCATTGAGAAGACACTTAATTTTTAACAGTCTCTCTAGGCATGGGGAATTTATTTTGGCTTGGGCTACATCTTTCAGTTGCCTCCCCAGCTTGGGGGCTTTACATTGCATTCCACTGTATGGATCCTCTTGCTCTATGTTGCAGTAAGTGAGGCAAACTTGCTCTACAAACTTTACCTACTTCTTATGTCCCAGATCTGGGGAGCTACAAATCCCAGAGATCTATCTTCACTACCTTTCAGGAACCTACACTGCAGAAATAGTCTTCAGTCAGTCAGTCACACAGTATTACTAAGTCATCTTGGCTCAAATGGCACCTCACAGACCTCAGGTGTGTGCTTCTCTGGGTTGACTGGATGCTTCTGAACTTTTTAAGTATTCACTCTTTTGGTTTGTGTGTTTGTTTGTTTGTTTGTTTTTTAAGAGACAGAGTCTTGCTCTGTCCCCCTGGCTGGAGTGCAATGGTCCAATAGTGGCTCATTGCAGCCTCAAACTCCTGGGCTCAAGCAATCCTCCCAATTCAGACTCCCTAATTGCTGAATTACAGGTATAAGCCAAGTACCTGGCCCTATTTATTCATCAATAAGAGCTGTGGACAATACCTTCAGGTCATGGTTCTCAGACTACAATGTTCATGTTTCATTTGGCGAGCTTTTAAAAATGTGGATGATGGTTTATTTTAAGAATATGTACTGAGTTAAGGACAATTTAAAAATATGGGCCTCACTTGGAAAAACATACAGTGAAAAACAAAAGACTTGAGAATACAGACTGCCTCAAAGCAAACCTGGTAGTTCTGGTTGTGATTACAAGGTAGCTCAGCAGAAATCTGTGGGGTTCTATCATCTATATGACACAGCATGTCTCTCTACATCTTCTCTCCTCTCAGACATTATAAACTACTTTTTCTCTTTCTTTATTATCAGTATTTTTCCCAACTTTGTAGCTTCTCATATTTCTTAGAATACCTGCTCTAGAGTGTCCCTTTTTCTACAACTGAAAATAACTAACTCTAAACTCAGCCCCATCCGAAGCTAATATTAGACAGAAAGATTTAAGGAACCCTGACTCAAAATTTTGGGGCTTAGCCCCAAGTTAACATTCTTGCCACTTGGATCTTTGTTTGTTCTGTAATTCAATGGAATTTAATTTAACAACCAATTAATTAGTAAATGCTTTGTGTTTGACACTGTTTATGTTCTAGGGATAAATTTAAATAAGGAGTTCATAGTGTGAGAGAGAAGACAGATGTCTAAAGAGTACTTATAAACAAATTAGGTAGTTACAGTATATTTTGGGAAAATTGAGGAAGCCAAAACTAACTCAGCTAAGAAGTGTATCATGGAAGAGGGAACACATAAATTGGGTCTGATAGGGTGATTAAATTTTGAGTTGCTAGATTGAACTTTGATCCCTTCAGTAATAGCTGTCTCCCCCAATGCCCACTCATCTCAGAGGACAAGAAGAATTCTAGGGCTTTATTTTCCTAAAATACTCAGCATTTGCCAAGATTCAAATCAATAAATAAAACATAATATTAAATTAGAGCAAGACAAAATAATATAAGCCTGCTAATAAGAGATGAGGGAACAAGCCCATGTGAGCATAAAATAATAAAGATATTTTAGTGGAAAACAGCAAAAGACAGCGTATTGAAAAACTAGAATTTGAGAAAACGAATATGTATGCATAAGGCCATTTTGTGCAGAAAGAAAAGAAGATACCTTGGAAAGGAAGATATCATGAGCAAAATTATATAGTCAAGAGAGCAAAGGATATATTAATGAAATCAGTAATGCAAAGAGATGGGAAGAAGAACGTATTGGTAGAATTTGCTTACTGATCAGATTCAAGAGAGATAATCAAGCAAAGAAAGATAGGAGTTGGACCGTAAAATTTTGGATGTTTTCTCTGGAAAAATAGATTGGAGAAAAGTTTGAAGATAAAGGCAATAATAGACTTCTCTATATTTAGAAATCAATTAGAGTTAAAATTATGAAACTTATTTTTCATATGTATGTGCCTTTTAGAGAGAGAGAGAGACAAAGAGTCAAAATCAGAAAACATTGGTCAGATTAAATAAATAATCTGAACACCCAGCTTTGAATTGGTAAACAATATATAACAAAAACTGAGTTAATTTGCAAGTAACTCACACAGAAATATAAAGATTTAAGTATTCTAAATGTAAGGTAATTGCTTGGATACTAACTGTAATGTTCACACTACTTATTATAGACAGCAATTCAAGTTTTGATGTAATGATTTTCTTCTTTCTAAAGGTATTTAACACATCAGAAGTTGTAAACGACGGTAAATACATCTCTAATTTTTTTATAGCAAAAGTGTGAGAGCTTACCTGCAAATAGCCCCTTTTATCCATCTTCTAAAACAAAATATGGTGCATAAGAGAAGTGAGATGTGCACAATAATCAACACACCTCATATGAATTTTTAATATCACAATGTTTATATTTTAAAATTCTATTAAAAATCAGTTATAGTTTTCAATCCTAGCATAGTTGTTTGAGAGATATCTGATTTTGAATTATTTCTATACGTGTGCAATTCTTGATTTTTATTTTTTCTGTTCCTCCTATTAGGGGAGAAAGAAAGAAAAAATATTTATTTTTAGGTAATTTTCATTCATTTCATTTGATACAAATGAATGCTTTTTTTCTCTTTATTTCTTTATCATACATCATTTCAATTCATTTCCTAAACTATTCTTAAACCTATGAAGAGCAAATCATCTTACAACATCTTAAAATTCCAATGCTTTCCTTCTCCCTGGCTTTATTATTATTTTTTATTCATAGCAGTTGTCACAATTCAACGTATAAAGCAGTTTATTTTGTTTTGTTTGTGGTGGCAGAGGTGGTGGTTTATACTTCTATTAGAACATAAGCTACATAAGTGTAGGTATTTTTGTCATTTATCCTGTTGTGTTCTTAACACATAGAACAACGCCTGGCTCATAGATGCCACTGATTTGTTGTTGTTCTTATTATCAAATGAATAGGAAGACAGATACCGTCATTTTAAAAAAGCCCATTACATTTGTGAATAGAACCATTTTATTACAACTTAGAAATTGATTAAACAAAAATGAAACAACTTTAACTATAATGTCACTGAAAATTGTCACTTTACAGAATCATTCAATCTGCGGAAATTTCTATAGATTGGGGACAGAATGTGGTTGAAACAAAATACAGGTAGTCCTCTAAATCCAATGATATTATTTCTAGGTTATTCTTCCTTTATACTTGCAACACAACCCTGGAAGGTTTGCTTGCAATAGCTAATCAGATAAGTATTAATTTACTTAAGGATAAAGAAAGTCAGGCTTGTAACAGCTTCTTTAGAAATGGGTATATTTACCCAAAGACTCTTTAAATATAGCTTCTTTCTCAATTGACTGCACAGTATCACAGTTTTTGTTAAGCTCCTGGTAAGTATATTTCTTTTTTGAAATTAAATTTAGGTTTTGGGTCAGAGCTAACCTCACAAAAAGATAGTTTGCTATGTTATACCCCTAGAATTTTTAATACACTTGCTTTATAGCTGTAACTAATGATTTTGCAAAATATCAGATCTGAGAGAAGTGAGGGCGCTGAGCAACTAACTTTGACAGAGCCTCACAGCATCCTTTCTCCAGAGTGTCTGCATTCCCTCCATTCACGACCACCATATTTTGTCACTATAGCAGTTTCACAAAATAAAGGGATACTGGGTTCGTGGGCTAAGAGTAGTTTGTGGAGGCAGAGTATTATCTTATTTTCAATGTGATTCTCCTTAATGTTGCAATGCGAAACCAAGAGTAGATCCAACATTCACAAATACTGGGTAGGTGGGGTATATTTAAGAAACATTTTACTGAGAATTGAATAGAGCTACTGTAAGTATACACGTAAATATTTCATTCAAGATTTATTACTGTTTCCCACCAAGAAGACTGAGACTAGATTGCCTTAAATATAAAAAAGCAAAAGCTCACAAAAATTGATGATATTAACTTGAGAATGGGCAGTGCCGTACATCTTGTTCACATTGCATTCCAAGTTCTAAGCAGCATGCCTAACTTTTAATAGCATATTCTATAGTTCTGTGAAATTCATGCATGCTTGAAGAAATGAATTCAGAAGTAAAAAGAAAGCAGAATAGTCTAACTCCAGCATGACTGAGTTGTAAGGCCTATACTCTAGTTAGTACAGGCAACCCATCTGCCTTTCCCTCAATACTAAGCACCCAATCAACTCACAATTAAAAAGAATATAAATCCAAATGTAGGAAAAAAACCCACAAAAAAACTCAGAGAAATTTGACAAAACAAATAATATCATTTAAACTACTTTTAAAAGACCTAAATGTTCCTTTTGTCAGCAAATATTTCTTAAAACAAACTTTTCCTTTCTCACAGAAATTACGTTTCATGTAGGACATTGCTCTTATACTATCAAGTTGTAAAATTGTTATTTTTCTAGGCTTATTCTTTGGGACAGAAAAATTTATCCAAAGAAATTAGCAGTAGCAACACTAGGAAATCTTTTCAGAAGAGGCATGACATTCTCCTTTGTGTATTCATTATAAATAAAAACATTAATCCTGTTTATTTGACTTACTTACTTGAATTCTGCCTTTACGAAGTTTATCTCTACTCAATTTCAGCATAGAATTAACAGTCTAGAAATTCCTTCTTAATATTTATAGCCAATTGGAAACAGTCATAGTACTTCTCAACAAACTCTTTTAAGGGAGTGAAGGGAAATTACAAATAGATTTTCCTTACAACTAAGTCATGTCATTTCTTTAGCAATATCAGTGCACTTGCACTTAAATCTCTTAGTCACACTAAGTACTTAGTGTGTCAGAAAAGTCTTTTATATGTTTTTGATATGAAAACATTTCATATTATTACCATGGAAATTCCAGTTCTTCCCTTGAGCCTGTATTCAGTGCTAAGGATGAATGAAGAAGACTATTGAAGTTTAAATGCCATGTCTGCCTTGTACAATTTTCAACGTGACTCTGAATCCAAAATGCAAAGTGTCACAAGGGGATTTGAATCTGACTTATTCATGTGAAGACTGCTGTGTACAAATAACACTAAAATAATTGAAGTGGCTGCAGTTAATATGAACCTTAGTTTATGCTGATACATTACAGATAATTTCAAACTAGGATGAACATGATCAAATTTTGAGAAGAATGTAAATATTTTCCAATTTTTTCTCCTTTGAACTTCTATATTATATACAGATTCATGATTCCTTGTCAAGAGATTAGTTTAGCTTCTGAGAGATAATTCCCACAACATTTATTCTAAATTATAAGATGTTTGGGAGAATTAATAATGGACCTAGAATTTTCAGTCATAAGCTATATATGTATATGTGCTGATCTATCTACATACATTTACAACAAATTGTGTGTGCATATATATTCATATACACATACATATATGTATATGCATAAGCATGTATTCATAATTTTATGCATGTGTGCCTATATAATTATAAATAACTAATAAATTCTAATTATTGCCATTTCTTGTTTTTGCATTAGTTTTGTCAGTCTTCCCATCATCTTTAAGAATATTTAGAATATGTTTACATATATTATGCCTTTAGATAAAAAAATTAAACTATCAAACACCATTGATACATTAATTCATTTTATATTTGCAAACAAATATTACTGGGATTATGAGACAGTGTAGAATGGTGATGAATGTTAAAGGACCCTGGTTTTAGTTCTATGGGCGTCACGTTTTGGGGCCTTAGTAGGTCTTTTATAAAATCTCTGTACTCCAGTTTACTGATCTTTAGAATGAATATTCTATTATTTATTCTGACTATATCATAGAACATTTGGGAATATCACATTAAGGTTTTATTAGATAATTTGAAGGCAAATCCTATAAGCATTAATAATATTAAATCTTATAATAAAACAAATGATACAGCAGGAACAATAAAGTCTTTATTCTATACATTCTGATGTACAAATTTTAATGATTTCTTGAATTTTTTCTATATATGTACATTTTTATTAGTCTGGTTTCCTACATATTTAGTTTAATTCAACAAATATTAATTGAGCACCTGGTATATGCCAATCTTTGAAATTGCATGACTGGGAACATAAAACTAATAAGAAATAATACCTGCTCTCAAGGAGCTTACAGTCTCCATTAAGGAAATAAGACAAGGACCTAATAGTTATGATATAAAGCAAAGTATTCATAAAAGAGCTGCCAAAATGTGTTACGGAGTTCAAGAAGGTTATCAGAATAAAAAGTAGCATTTGACACGAATGTTCAAGAACGAGTAGGACTCCTACCTCAAGATCATAAGCTAGAAGTCACTTAAGTCAAGTGGAATAGTAAGATAAAGCTTAAAGTATTTAGAAAGTGTGAATATGTTCGGTGGAGAGTATGCTTTTCAGGAAAATTGCAATGCATAGTAATCTGGCAAGATATATTATAAACATTTAAGAAAAATTGTGGGTACACACTTAGGAGTTTGTACCTTAGTCAGCATACAATAGGTAGACACTAAGGATCCCTGAGCAGGGGACCAAAATATTTGAGGCTCCGCATTCTTGTAAAGGAGTACAACTATCTTTAGGAGGACAGATTTGACACGGTTGTGATGATGAATCTCAGGTACAAGGGTAATGACATGAGCTAGTATGCTATTACAATGTCAAGACAGGTTCTGTCTGAAATTCTCTGAAAGCAGAATGAAATTTTAAAAGGGTTAGAGATGACAGAATAAGGGAGCGATATTGATTACGTTTTGGATACAACACATGGAGGCAAAGATGATTCTGTGGGTTTTGAATATACTTGAACATGGTTGACTGGAAAAATGGGAGCATAATGGTGACAAAATTAACCAAGATAGAGAATTCAGAAGAATATGATAATTTAGGAGAAAAAATGTTTTTTAGTGATGAAGAGGAAACTGGTTTCTGATTTGGACTGTAGCGCATATGATTCATTATAAATTTTGAATCTATATAACAAATGTAGTCTGGGAGATTGAAGTCAGTTTGGATATTATCTATTGAGATGTAGTTCTTGTAATGGGTGGATGAACATAGACCTATGGAAAATAACTACAGTTAAAGATAAAAGAAGAAATAGATGGTATGTGAAGCAATAGATAGTACTCAAAACAATTAGGAAAAACCAGCAAACATAGTAACACCAACATGTTTTAATTTCAAAATTAAAAAGTGTGATGAACAGTCTAAAATAACTGAAGAGAATGAATCTTTGGGGAAATCTTTGGACTTGGCTTCTAAGGGATCAATAGAGGGGAAATATAATCATTCATTGTCTTTTAACAAATATTCGAAACCCTCCTATGAATTTTTTTAAAGGTAAGCAAAACAAGCATATTTCCTCTGGCTTCCCAGAGCTTACAGTGCAATAAGCTGATAATTAACTGACAATAATAAAACACACAAATATTCAATTAAACTTCTGAGGAATGTTCTAAGGAAAAGGGTAAATATAATAGAAAAAACCTATTTGGCCTAAATGATAAAGAAAGGATTTTCAGAGGTTTGCATGTATAAGCTGAGACCAGGAATGAACTGTACAAAGGAAGAGGGGTTTAGAGCATTAGGAGACAAAACAAAAGCAGACACAACCCTGAGTATGGAGGTGGCACTAGGGAAACTGAAAAAAAAAAAAAAAAAGTTCTGAAGCAACGTGAGTGAAAGTGGTAGGATAATCATTCATTTCTTTATTTAAATCTGATGATAGATTATGAAATATGATATGTCCTGGGGAGTACCAAGTGCCCAGCAAACAGGAGATATAAGGCTGGATTGGTGAGAATAAACCAGGTCATGCAGGCTTTACGTCCTACTTTAAGGAATTCTGTCTTTATCTGGTGAGCAATGGGAAGATTTTAAAAGGCTTTAAGAAGGAGAATGTGTATAGTTTTTGCATTTTAAGACAATCACGTAAGGTATAACAGAGAATGAATAGAGATGGCAGGATTGGTTGTAAAGGTCTACAAGAAGAAGTTATTGCAATATTCTAGCAAGAGTACATGGTAACCTAGTCTGGGGTCGTGACATTAGACATGACAAGATAGATTTGAAATATATTCAGGAGGCAAAACAAATAGATGTGGTGGTTGATTGAATAGAGGGAATGAAGAATGTGGAGGTATCAAGGTTGATTCCCAGCTTTCTGGCTTAAATTTTAGTGACTGTTGCTGCCATTCCAGACAAGGGGAATACTGGAGAAGCATAGGGTATTAACACACCAGTGAAAAACAAAGTTTTGGCATTTTTATTCAATAACGATAATGAAAACCGTCAATTTAGCTGCACAATCTTAGTCCCATTTCTGACTGATAATAAGCATTGGTCTGATGTTTGGCCCAGAGTAGCAGGTTTTTCCATGGAGTTCATCTCTCCATGTACAGCTAATTAGGATGGGGTTTGAATCTACAGCACTGGCCTCATTACCACATGCCCAAATCAACAGAGCTAGCCAGGCCAGAGAGATGAAAAGAAATGCATTCACTGTGATGGCCATTACTTTCATATGCAGTGTACTATTTTCCAGAACAAATAAATACAGTTGAGAGACTATAACTGAGATCAACAAATAATTAGTGTACTGGAAAGAAGGGATAAAAGTGGGAAAGTAGTCTTTAAGCATATGTCCATTATACTCTAACACAGAAATTCTGCATGTTTCTTCTGGCATTTAAACTTGTCATTGTTACCAATCATTAATACACGTATTATAGTTTTCATGAACTCACAATCAAGATTTTTTCTTTTCTTCCAACTAATATTCCCAATCTAAACTTTGAATTAAGTATGCTTCACCAAGTAGAGCATAATTTGGCTCTTCAACCTCCTTGATTTCCTCTGCCAATGTCACCATTAAGTGATATTTGCCTTTGATAATTATCCTGTTTTCGGTATCCCAGCACATCCCTAGGACTTCACTAGGCAGATGTGGTTCTCCTTACTGTATTATACTTCCCTTGTAGAATGCCTAAAGCTTTTTTTCCTAGGCCAAATCTAGAAAAGATTCACTTTTGAAAAATAAAAACTCCAAAGAAAACTTTTCCTTGCACTGAACAACTTTCTTCCTTTTCTCTCAGCAGGTGTTTTCCTTCCTTTTTTAAGACAACAAAATTAACATATGTTCAATGTTAAAAAAAAAAAAAAGGAACCCAGAATAGAAAATGAATAAAAAATGAAACTGCTTCACTATATCTACCAGGCAGGAAGAATCCTAGCAGTTTAGGGTATACATGTTTTTATAAATATATCAGATGACATATAACTCTATGTATCTTTCAGCCAAACAATATATAGTGGACATATTTATATGTTAATACATATATCCTATGTTAAGTTTGAGCCCATTTTCTTAAACAGATTTTTGCTTCTCTCTTCTACAAATCAATTATTGTTCGGTTCTTTCATAAGTAGTGTTTGAGACAAGGGTTTCAATGAAGTATTTTATCTGGATGGTGATGCTAGTAAATTTTGAGATGGAAGGAAATGAGAAAGGCAAGTTAAGACAACCAATAAAGGATTGCTCTTGATCCAGGGACCATGGTGAGTAATAAACTTGGTCTCACTGGAGAACTCAACAGGCTCCTCAGAGCTATTCTCTCTCAGGGATGGAAATCTGAGGAGTTGATCCAAGGCTGCTGGTGCAGGGTGGGGAAACAGGAGAGTGTCTGGTTGTGGTGGTGGTAAATGTCTGACACTTTTGAATTACAATCATGGATAGGTCCTGGTTCCTGAAAAAATCTCTCATGCAGTCAGCTGTCCTCAGGATGCACTGTGCTATTAAAGCTGGAGTAGATATAAGAGCACAAATGCTTTATGTCATGCTCCCTTTCTGATGGGCAATTAGATCGTTTCCATTTCTTTCAACATTATAAACTACCACAATATTCTTGTACATAATTATTTGTATGACTGTCTGATTTTTTACATGATATAATTCCTATAGTGATATTAAAGGGTAATTCAAAAAAATTCAAGGTTATAATCTGTGGGTATGTTTTGGGATAAAGAGAGGCAACTTTCTTCTTCTTAAATGAATGTTTCTATGGAATGTCAGATAATATATAATTAACTTTAAATGTTACCTTCTAAATTTAGATTTAATACTTAAAATATCTAACTTTTAACCACATTTGATAATTTTACATATTTCATCATTGCTATGAAAAAAGCCAGTACTTTGAGCTAAAATAAATGTACCTAACATAATACAAGTCTAAAAATTTGTTTTATTTTCTATTTTCAAATAAGGGCAACATTGATTTGAAAATTACAACGGGAAGAAAATATTTAGTAGTTAAGCCTAGACAAAGCATCGTTAGACTTTACATCAAGAAAACACAATCCATAAAGGAAAAATAAATAAATTGGACCTTATCAAAACTAAAAACTTTTTCTCTGCAAAATACCATGTGAAAAGGATAAGACAAGATGCAGGCGGGGAGAAAATATCTGAACAACACATTTCTGGCAAATGACTTTGATGTTGAATATAAAAAGAGCTCTCAAAACTAAACAATTTAAAAATGCAATTATAAAACAAGCAAAGGACATGGTTGGACATTTCACAGAAGAGGATATTCAGATGGCAAATGAAAAGATGTTCAACTTTATTAACCTTTAGGAAAATGCAAACTAAAATTGCAATGAGATATCACTATACGCCTATCAGAATAGTTAAAACAAAAACAAAACAGTGACAATAACATATGTTGGTGAGAATGTACAGAAATTTGATCACTCATACATTGTTGGCAGAAATGCAAAATGATATACTCACTCTGGAAAGCAATTTGGCAGTTTCTTATACAACTAAACATGCAACTACTATGTTGCATGCCATTATACTCCTGGACATTTATCTCAGAGTAATGGAAATCTAAGTTCACACAAAAATGTGTACATGAATGTTCATAGCAGCTTTATTTATAATAGCCCTGCACTGGAAACAATCCAGATGTCCTTCAATGGGTAAATGGTTACACAAAATGTAGTACGTGCATACTACACAATATTACTCAGCAATAAAAAGGCACAATCTATTGATACATACCACAACTTGGATAAATCTCCAGGAAATTAGGCTGAAAAAAGCAACTCCCCAATATTTACGTAGTGTATGATACATTTATGTAATATTCTTGAATTGACAAAACTGTAGAAATGGAGAACAGATTAATTGTTGCCAGTGGTATAGAATTGACTGGCTGAAGGGAGATGTATTGTCAAAAGGCAACACTAAAGCAATCCTTGTGGTGGTTGAACTGTTGTGTATTGACTGTGGTGATGGATAATGAACCTACAGATGTGTTTAAAATACACAGAATTAAATACACACTTACACGCAAGCACAAATAAACCTGGGGAACAAGATTAGTGGATTGTATCAATGTCAATGTGTTTGTAATATTGTACTACAGTTTTACAAGTTATCATTGGGGGAAAATGGGTAAAGTGTATATGAAACCTCTGTGTTATTTCTTACAACTGCATGTAAATCTATGTCAAAATAAAAGGTTAAATTTTTACAAATTAGCAACATTTCTGTCTATAATATATGTACATATATAAATATTAATGATTAACTTTTGAAGAATGCCAAACTTGTGCTTATTCACTAATACATGTCTAATTTTTCTAATTTTTACATTCTAACATAAGCATGATTATTCAAAAGTCATTTATATTAGAAAGTAATACCAGAGAACTTACTTCATTTGAGGGCTAATATAATTTATGTCAGTTACATAACAATATGAAAATATTTGCATCATTAAAATGTCATGGAAAATTCTTCCTTGTCTATCCTCAAGATAAAACAAGGTTAAAAAAAGGGTTATTCATGAAAAAAAATGTAAAACTATTTAGAAGATAGATTACTGCATTAAACCATATTTTGGAAAAAAAATCCAAAATGGTTTCTTTGCTGAATATTACACCCGATATGCATTACCTCATTTAATCATCATGGCATTATGAGATGGGTATTATTATTGCTGTGCCTTTTTTTACAGGTGAGTAAACACTGATGTAGCACTTCTTATTTACCAGTAATGTTCTAAGTGTTTTACATATATTAGCTCATAAATTAGGCAACATACTACCCCCTTTTACACCTGAAGGAATGGAGGGAAATTGTATAAGGAAGAATACAGGCAGTCTGGCTCCAGACTGTTCTACGGTGTGTCCAAGAGACACTAAGTAACAGATAATTTAAACCATCTACGTAAAGTCACACAGCTACTAATGGTGAAATCCGGATTTGAATGTATGTTCTTTCCACTACACCAATGTTTACCAAATTCTGATTTTTTGATCATATACATCAGAATTATTTAAGCAGCTTGTTTAAAACCTAGGCCCTCTCCCTTCCTGCATCTCTATTGACTCTAAACCTCTGGTGCCAAAACCTTGGAATCTGAATTGTCAACAACCATCCTAGGAGGTTTTGATTAACATTAAAGTCCCAATCTGGCTGCATTCTAATACACAAAGCAGGTTTTCTATGAGGCTCGAATGAAATTTCTGGAATATTTATAAATTATGCCATATTTTAACAATTTTAATGTTTTTTATTATTTATTTATTTATTTATTTGAGAAGGAGTTTTTGCTCTGTTGCCCAGGCTGGAGTGCAATGGTATAATCTCAGCTTACTGCAACCTCCGCCTCCTGGGTTCAAGCAATTCTCCTGCTTCAGCCTCCTACGTAGCTGGGACTACAGGTGCCTGCCACCACACCCAGTCAATTTTCAGATTTTTAGTAGAGACGGGGTTTCACCATGTTGGCCAGGCTGGTCTTGAACTCCTGACCTCAGGTGATCCACCCATCTCGACCTCCCAAAGATCTAGGATTACAGGCGTGAGCCACCACGCCCGGCCAGTTAATGTTTAATTTTTAAGAACACTTTAACATCTCTGAAATAGGACTAAGTGTTAAAACTGGTGGTTCCTGTAATCACAATAAAAACAGATTTTTTTTTTTCTTCTTCATGCTACGTAAAATAATGTTGCTTTAGATTTGGTAATGTATGAGGTTCACTGGATATTAAAATACAAGAGACATTGCTTATTAAGCACTGTTTTTGTTTATTTGTTTGTTTGTTTTTCGCTCCTGGGTCACACGTGAAAGGGCGCCCTTCTACATGCCGTAAGAATCAGAGTTCTGGGAAAAAAAAATCTTAAGTCTTCCATCGTATGTAGAATCACATATACTATGTGTAAGTTACTAACCCATGAACAGATAAAATAATGAGTTTCAGAACACTTTGAAAATGATAAATCATTATGTAAATGCTGTGTGTGTATGACTGTAAGTGTAAGCATGGGCTTGAAGTAAGATTATTAGAGAAAGTAGAAATAACTTGATGATGCTCATTTCCAAACTTGGCACATGTGCATTATAACAGACATCATGATTTTCAACATTCTTCTTTTTCTTTCTCTAATAATAGGAAGCATATCAATAAAGAGTGCTCTTTATTGCTTGCTATGCTCTAGGAAATTATTTAAGTGCTTTTCACAGATTATCTTATTTAAGCCTCCCATGAATCCTGTGAGATGCCATATTACTACTGTTGCTAATATCCCTATTTTACAAGAGAAAAAAGCTGAGTTGTAGGAACATTAAATAAGTTGATTAAAATTACTTAATGAGAAAACGCTGAAGTAACAGTGTGAGCAGAAGCACTCTGAGATAGGAACTTGCTTGTTGAAATACGTCTTAAAGTAAAATTTACTCTAAACTAACCTACATAATGCGACTTCACATAACACAGTCAGGAGAAAGTGGACAGAGAAGTCAAGTTGTAAATAGTCACTGAAAAGGAAAGAAGAGAAAGCAAGAAGATCATGCGGTAAAATATTTGCAAATGTGTTTATTGCAACTCCTTTTCAAACTTACTTGAATACTTTATTTTCACTTTTTAGATTTTGTCTCTACCAAATGCATTTGATCACAAAATTTTCCTTGTGTCTCTCTTGTACTGATGGGAGCACTCATTTAAATAACTTCATTTTAAACTACATTATCCATACCTACATATCTGTGACTTCATTGTCTGTGATTCTGTTTTATAAACTCTACAACTCTGTTCTTTGATCTGCTGCATGTATCTGACAGGTGGACATTCTTCTCATTCTACCTACATTTTCTGCATTGGGTATGCAATCTGAACCTACTCTTAGGAAAATTATGAAATGAATGTAGTCTTTCAAGTCCTATACATCTTCTTTTAGCATGCTTCTCCTTCTTTTTCCTAGTCCTTTCTGGTAAGTTTTCTCAGTCTATTTTTCTAGTTATTGGAAGATTTTGATCTGATAAAATGTGCCCCATATTATTAGGAACTAATATCTTTCTCTTATGAAAGTATTTGTAGTTTAAAAGAAGACTAAATGGATAAAAGTAACGCTAAGGATGAAGGAATGGATAACTGAGTGAGAAATTGCAGAATAATTGCATCATATTCTATAGTGGGGGGATTTATTCAGAATGGGTACCCTTCTAACATGCCCAGATACGACTGTATTGGAAAAGCCTTTTGGATACATTCAAAATCTCAGTCTTGTACAAGATATTATCAAAATCTGAAAAAAGAAAAATGTATGTTTCTTTCATTAAAAATTCACAACAGACATTGTATTACTTATTTTTCATTTACTTAATAATTATTATTTGGCTGCCATATATTAGCACCGTACAATCCTTATATTTTGGACTCATCAACCTGTTAAATTGTGATAGTTTTGAAAATTAAAAAATGTAACTCAAGGCAGAAACAAGTTAAAATAATAAAAATTAATAGTCCTCTCTATTCAAGGCTGTTTCCAATTTTGAAAATTATTTTGTTTCTCATTATTTTGTTCCATTCATAAGATCTAGTTTCTGCTGCATGAACTATTATCCCAAAATAGTCTTAATTTTAAAATTTTGTTTTACAATTCAAATTATCATACAACTCTGAAAAATATTTGCATGTCTGAGTATACTACACTTCAAGTTTAGATCCCAAGAAATATATACTGCAACAAACACTAGAAAGGAGCTAAGATTCTGAATTTAGCTGGACCTTATATGATCCTACTCATGTAAAATGAAGCATAATATTCTATAATTAATACATTTTAGTTGTAGAGATTCCCTAAAGTATTATTTTCATGTATAATTATATCTAACACAAAATATACAGAATTCATCTAATTTTCCTTAGTTTAAATATACAATGATTTTCTTTGCAGAAACATTGACATTTCCTCTTTTATTAAGAAATACAATTGTTTTCTGTAAAACTAAGAAGTGCTAGAAAATTATGCTGCAAATGGTTAAACTGTTTCTTCAGTTGGTTTCTCATTTTTTCTCAATATACAGGAGATCTCTTCTGTCTATGAAATTACATTGATTTTATTAGTGAAAGATGAAGTTGCTGCTTATTTTTAGGTTAACTGAATAAATTCTGGTCTACATATGACTCCAAATAATAAATTATTTCAGTAATCATTAATTCAGTAGTCTCCATAGAACCGTGACTTACAGTTTACCTAGGTTCGATAGAGACTATTGAAGATGTGAATGACACATCCTTGCGATGGAAGAGGTTACAGTTTCATTTGGGAAGCAAGTATGTAGACAACTAAAGACTACCAGAAATACAAATATAGGTAAGATCCTTAATTCAACTAAAAAAGCATATAAAAAATAAACAGTAATTAACACATAGTTAGAAAGCAGTTGGGGGGTTGACTTTTGAACACTGTCAATGAGTCTGCTAGTGTTAATTGTACCTGCATTTCCAAAACTTCTTAGATTTATTTAGATATGTAATACCAAAAATAAAGATAAAATTAAGCTAAAATGTCAGTAGGGAAACAATGATACGCAAGTTAATTTTTAGAATTCTCTTTCTGCTTTGGTTCATTCAATCATTGTCAAGCAACATTATTTGTTTCTCCTAGAAAACTCACATCTAGCCTAGTGCCCCCATGAAATATGTGATTCAAACTATCTTTCTGAATAACATTAGCACCATTAAACCGCAATTATTTCACATATCATACAGAAGCCCAGAGTTACTAAACTAAGTTATAATTCTTAAATCACATTAATTCAGGAAGATTTTAGTGCCTGCTTGTTTAACACAATCTTATAAATGATCCCTTAGAAAGGATGTAAAAATCCGCACATATCTTAATGGGCTAATTGTGCTCACTGCAGTGTTGAGTCTATAAAAGCTTTTCAAAAGTGAGAGAAATGATGGCATTTTTATCTTAAATTGCAAATATAATTGCTCTTCTAAATATCTTTTTGTTTCTAACTTAAGTGCTATTGACAGTAGAAATTTCCCCAAAACACTAATAGAGTATTTAACATAATTCCATTTATTGAAAAAAAAATCCAAGGGAAAATAACATACAGCTATCTGAAACTATTTAGCAGGAGGAAAATATCAAAAGGAAATGAAATTAAATCTAAACTTTGAGATTTCAAATGAAACTAATATTCAATATAAATTTAACACAATGTATATTTGATTAAACTTACACATTTAAATATATTGATGAAACTCAAGAAATAAAAATGACATCCTGGAAACCCAGGACAACAGTTAAGAGCCATACAAAAACGAACTGAAACTAACAAGCTAATCCCTATTTTATAGAATTTCTCATTGTTTTATTGAAAAATAAGAATACATTTTAGCTCAACTCATGGAAAATTAGTACAATTGAAACTAAATTCAATCAGTTGTAAATATTTCCTTGAGAAAACTATTTCAGTTTCTACCCAGAGTTTAACCTCTGCCCTACTCAACATTTTGAATTCCAGTTCCCTAATTTCAATATGTTCAATGTACATTCAGGGTAGTGATATCACCACTCTTAATTTATTAAGCTTTAAATTAATATGTTAATAAAGTCATTCATATACAAATATATGGAATATTTCTCCCTCTCTAAGCCTTGCTTATTTTTCTAAGCAGACATTAACATATGGATTGATTCAGAACTGACATAGTTCACATAAAGATTTCAAATCTTTAGTATTTTTCTGTGTAATAACAACATACATGTTTACTGATAAATATTATGCATATTCAGCAAAGAACGTTTTATATTAGATTTGAAAAATGTTCCGATCATTCTGTGGTAGCTTTTCTCCTACGTAGAAGTAGAAAAAGCCAGACATTGCTTTTTAAAAATAAGCACTAAGAAAACTAATAAACTGATTAGCCACAAAGGGAACATTGTAGGAAAGGAAATAGCTTGGGAGTGAACCCTATGATTTTATTGTTTTCACAGAAAATGCAATAACTCCTCAGTGACATCAACTACCCAGTTGCAAGAAGAGTGTACCTTCTGCTTTGGTGAGACACAGATGAAGCAATTAGTGAAAAGTAGTCATCAACCAAGAAGCAAATTAATTTGGGGTAAATTTTTTCCAGTTTAAATGTCTGTTGATTGGCCCTGATCTTTGAAAGGCACATTAAAAAAAAGAAAAAAAGTTTTGTGGTAAATAATATGCATTCACAAGAATACTTGGAAATCAGTCTATAAAAATCGGATTATTCTATCACCATCTTTCAAATCACTAACCAGAGCAAAGAAAAATCGATCATGAAAAACAACACAGTCAGGTTCATACAGTCTTTTTAACTAAATGAATTAATTGTTCTTCGAGTTACACATTTTATTGACATATATGTTTATTATAAAGTTTTTAAAATAAAAATGCATGTTTGGTGAAACGTTAATACAGTTGTAATTTGTATTTCATCATATTTTAAAATACAAAAGAATGGAATTATTTTTACTCTATTACATGATGTAACTGACTAGCTGGGTTGTAATTCTCAATGTTATAATTATCATAATTCATTGCCATGCCGAAGTCAATTCTGCGATATGTGTGAAATGAAATACCTCTTTAGTTTAGCCTATTGCATGACATTGTGGTGTACCATGCATCTTTCAAATCTCTTTAAGAAAAATTAATGACAGGCCAAACTTGTGACAAAGTACTGTGAATAACATTGAAGGAAGAAACATTTTAAACAGGGGTATATTATGATTTGTGGTGGAATTAAAAAACATGTAGCAGGAAAAAGGAAAAAAAAGAGTGAACCTAGGTATGTATATAATATACTTAAAGAGAGGACTCAGATTTTTAAAACGGACAAAATAAAAATTACATTATTTTTAAATACTGCATAGTCAGTGAAAATTTGATGTAAACCTTACAAATATGGTTGGGTGTTTTTTTTTTCACTTTAGGGTTTGTTGAAAAGTAGTAATATTAGGCATTGTTTGGCACTTCTGGCAATGTTAGTGACTTCAGTGAATTTCATTATATCTATGATGCATTTCATATATCACTACAAAGAAATGCTGCCAATTGCAATTAAAATGGGCCCAATTGCAGAGATGTTAATATGTAGAGAGACAAGCATTCTTGAACTCATGAAATAGAATAATACTCCAAATTAAAGTTGGGATAAATTACTGGCAATAAGAGATTACATGGTATACTCTTTCTTCCAGAACATTAAAAACTCCATTGCCTGGTGCCTCTCTATAAAAGAACAAAAAATATTGGCATCAATTACACTTTAAATATGTTATCATAATGGAAAAGGAAAAATATGTTGGTGAGTCCATTTTATAATAAATACAAAAAGTATTAGGAAAAGGAAGGCAGTTGCTAAATGGGTGTTTTAAAAGTTTCATTATTTTTACTAACATTAAAGAAGAGGTTACTTAACAAAATTTACATTTCACTTGTTCCAGTCTTTTAAAATTTCTGCATTTTATCCATGTACTTTCAATTAAAGCAACTGAACATATGATCTGTAGTGAAAAATGTTGATTCAAATTGTTTGGTGGTTTACGTGAATGATCCAGAACCCATTTGAGATATACATTTTATTACCATCTCAATAAGCCTGATTGCTTTGTACTTCTTCTGATTGCCCCTTTGTTCTTCACATTCATCTGCAATTTTTAAAAAATTTAATCAAAATTAATTTGTGAAGTACCAGCCAGTTCTCATCAACTTCTGAAGCATTGTGTATTCTTACTGTTTGAGATGGTAGGAAAGATTTTAGTATTTTATAAATGCTTAGTAGTAGAATTGAAACTTTTTCTTACAGTAGCTTCTTTGTGCAAGATTACTTAGGATAATAGGACATTTGATTGTTTACCTGAAAAGGACACATGTATATTCAAATATTCTGAATATAGTCTTTTTTTATTTAATTTTTATTTTTTTGCAAAAGCCTCACTCAAATCAATTTAAAGATCAAGGGAGGGAGAGGCAATGAGTTGAGTCTCCTTTTAGATCTCAAACATTTTCATTGCTACTATCATGAATGAGAGTGCAGAAAATCAATTAAAAAGGGTGATCTACTGATAAGAGATAGTGGAGAAAAGGGGCTAGTTGCCACAAAATGGAAGTCAAGATGAAGAGAAATTTTGTAAAAAGTAAAAGAAATGCCCCAGATACCGTGTACTTGAATCTCTTTGGTCTGATAAAGTGTACAGGTTACTGTGAAACTGAAAAAATATTAATATGCCTAATTAATTCAAATGTTATGAAACTCATTTGTTTATTATGTTTAATTTAAAGGGCTTGGTTCAGATCAATTCCATCATTACCTAAATATTCAAACTGGTCCCCTTTTGAACTGACTGAAAATAGACATTAAATTCCAGGTTCATATATATTTCATATTTAACCTTCAAAGGTTTAACTGCTTTTTGCATGTATTACAAATATAGGAGAGTGCATCAGGGAGTTCCTATTAAAATTTCTTTCTGCAGACATTAAGGTATGTGGAACACTGAAGATTTATCCCATGGTAACCAATAAATTGTATAACTAATTTCATTTTAGTGATAAGTGAATACTTCTCAACAAACACACATACTGCTTGCCATACCTTACCTGGAAAGAGGCTTTATTGAACATAAGCTGTAAAATTATATTTTAAGTTGAATTACTGAATTTGCACAAACATTTCTACAGAATTGTTTTAAAAAATCAAGCTTTGTCGTTTTCCACTACATTTTGTTGTGCTTTTTATATTAATACTCGCAAATGTTATAATTTAATACTTATATTCCAATTACTTGCATAAGCAGTTTTTTTTTAATCCTGGGGTGTTGAAAGAACATATAATAATCATACTCTTCTTAGGCAAAAGTCTTTTTAAATGAAGTTAAAAGCTGAGATAATTTAAGGAAAAGGATCTTCAAATTTTCATAACCAACAGGTTTAAGTGAAATTTACAATGCATTGGAAAACTGGCTGGTTAAAGATATGATTTGTCCTCAGGTAGCTCAAAATCATTTTTACAGGTTTTTGTTTTTTTGTAAAAGTGTTTTTTAATCTTGGTAAAATAATAAAATAATATTTCACAATTTGCACAGAGTCTGACTAAAGGGCAGAGGCATATTACCCTCAGAGTTTAGAATAAAGCCAGATTTTTCAGGCCCAGTTCCACTGTAGAGTTAGTATGCACTGCAATCCCAAACATTTTCTTGTTCCCTCTAAAGCTAGGGCCAATTTCATTTCAAGTGGAGGTTAGAGTAAAAAAAAAAACCACTTTTGTGTTCTACCATCTTCTGCACTAAGTATTCTTAATAACCTTTTGCTCTGGTTGACCCATTTAATAACCTGGAAGAAAAAAAGCGTTGCTCCATATCTGGTCTCAATGGAAGAAATTTTCTAATGGACAATAAGCCGAAAGGCCATGGCTGTCTAGGAGGTTAAACAACAAATATCTTGTCTGCATGGGCTTACGCAGCAGCTTCGGTCCTTTCTTCTTCAGAAGCGGCTTTGTTGTCTTGCCTGTAATTTGCACATTTAGGCTCTGTAGTTTGTTTATAAAATAGTTTTACACAAACCACTCTTAGCAGTGCAAGCTTCTGAGTTGAAAATTATTCAGGCTTGTTTCATTGAAGGCACTTGGTTTCCATGGCAATTTATAAAAGATGGTGGTTTGGTTTCTTCATTGGAACAGATGACGTAGTTTGGGTGTTCAAGTGGCCGCAAGCAAACTCCGATAAGCCTGTGTAATATGTAAGCCCAGGTTTACCATCCTGGATAGTAGTGCATGCAAAAAGAGACAGCATACAGTTATCTAGCTTAGCCATGGGAGAAAAATAATAATAATACATGTGGGATGGGGATAAGGTGGGGAGAAACATGAATGCTTTAAATAATTCTGAGTTCGGGTTATTTTCAAGGAAGGGTAACAGCCAAAGGTAAAAGGGCCTACATTTATTTAATTCTCTATGAAAACCTTCTCGAAAGGAAAATAAATGCCAGCTCTTCACGTACCCTGTTTACAGTGAGGTTTTTGTTGGCAGGCCATTAGGTTTCCATGGTAACAAGCAAACTATTCATTTGAAACAAAACCAGCCATGACTTTGTGCTTTGACAAGGATTTCTATAGCTCTTTTTTTTTTCTTTTTTCATTTTTTTTTTTTTTTTCCAGAGTTCAACCAGATGACGCTGTGATCTTTTTAGCCACAAAAGCACCTGAAGGTCTCTTCTCTACTCAGGTCAAGAATATCTTTTATGTTTAGTTTGGAATAAGTTATACTTCCATGATGTCTTTTTATCCCCAGTGCTTAAAAAAATTTGTTTTTATTATTTTGTTTTTGAGTCAGTAGTCAGTGGAGGAATCTTTGGTAGTTTGTTTGTTCAATGTCCATTTACAAAGACTCTTTCTTCATGCCAGTGCCTGGTGAATCTTTTATAGCCTCTGCCAGGATAAGGTCACCTTCGAGGACTTAAGATAGAGATGAGGACGATAATGGGAAAAAGCCATATATGAACCAAAATCCCAACAGCACCATCAACGGAATCTAAAGATAAGGAAAATAAATGCAAACAAAAAAAAGAAGAATAAGCATTTCACATAGCTACTAACACAACCTGGGTGAATAATAAAACAAGTATATGGAAGATATTTATTTTTATTTTGTTTTGTTTATCAGCTTCATTGCTAAGGGAAGTGAAAAGGAAAATGAATATATGGTAAGGCACTTGATAAAAAGATTTACAGATTTTAAACTGATATAATATGCTATGAAAACTTGTTCATGAGATATTCAGAGGTTTGTGGTTGAGCTCAATCTTAGAGAGTTCTGCTAGCCCTAGGAAAGCAGGAACATGGAGAAAATCATCAGAAATCTTCACAAAGTAGATTTTTGTTTTTCAAGCTTCCAGAAGTGGATAAGCTTGAAGACTGAAAGAATATCTTAATGAAAACTGGAAAGGGATGATTATGTGTACAGAAATTACTATTGCAACTAGTAGATTATCCATGTTTAGATCAGTCCATTATCTATAAATTATACAAATCATTTTCTCTTTATTTTAACTTTTAGAGGCATGATGAAGTCCATTCTAACTAAAAAATCCCTTCCACCAATCAGCCTGGAAAGTTCTACTTAACTGGGATTTCTGTTAAAACCTGGTGTCCAGGTGATGCCTCTTAGAATGCATGCCTTACTGAGGAGGGATAACACAGGTATAATTCATTAACCTAGCTAAAGTTACAAAATGGCTTGTATCTAGGGTAGAGTTGAGTTTGACAATGGAGACAAACAATCTTATATCTGGATGGTGTGGACCATAGTTCCATTTATCGCCCGGAAATAATTGGCAGCCTGAGGAATCAGGAAGAGGCTTTCAGCCTTCAGGTTGGTCTGTACTTAGAATATAATATTCATTTAATAATCATCAATCAATCAAATCCTAGTCATCAAAATGAACTTAATAAATGGTAATTGAATGACACAAATGTAACAGTAAACTTTCTGATACCAAATAGATTATTTTGTTCAATTAAGATTACTTATTTCCCCTAATTTATAGAGTTTAAATAAAAATATCCCCAATACATATAGGGGGTATTTTCATATTTAAAACTGCCGCACATTTCTTGGACTTGCTAGTTTAAGAGGAAAAAAACTAATTATAAAAATATTCTATTGTAATAGAACTTGTACAGTAATGAAGTCCCTATGGGCTTTCACAGGCATTTAACTGTGGCTACTTTTATCAGTTACGCTTTCTTTCTGCACTAGGGAGTAAATAATTTCCGTTGCTTTCCTCCTTTGAAAAGTTTAATTCAATTTATTGAATTTATTTATAAGATTTGTGATTACATTATGAAAATGTAAAATTTCTGTATATAGTTGTAACTGCCTTTAATTAATAAAATGTTACTGCCACTCAGTCATACTATGAAATTCAAAAGAAATACTATTATCCTTTGAAGAGAATACATGTTTTCCTGTGCATTAGAAAAACTGTTCTTTTGAATATAGCTACTGGTTTTCTAAAGCAGAACTAGACAGATACAAGGATAAATTTTTACTAAATATGTTACTTGAAATACTAAGTTTATGACAAGATACTATGAGCAACATGGCTCATTGTTATATAAAAAGCTTAGTTTTTGTCTTTTGACAATACTTAAGAATTGAGTCAATTCAGTTCATATGAGTAATCAGTGGACAATTGTACACATTTAACTTTCAACATCTAGACTGATATAGTTTCTCACCAAATATAGAAAGTTAACAAAGACTCTGATTTGTTCTAGACTTACACAAGATAGATTTTCATGCTTTTGTATGTGCTAAATAATTGATGAGCAATTTGTGTAAATTTAGTTTGATTACTTTCTTTATATATGACCACAAAATAAAAGATTCCAGATGAGTCTAAGATAATCCTTCAATTGCAGTCATTTTTAACAGGAATGATTTTATAGATTTCATAGCTTCAAATGTGAAATACAGAGATGAGGATTTTAAGAAGCAGCTAAACACATAATTCTAAATCTTTGTGCATTATTTATCATGTTTTATTTATATCTCTTCTATTATAAAATGGACCTGTGATGAAAAAATAAAATTAAAGATATCATTAAACTGTCATATTCAAAAGAGGGTATAAAGTGAAAATCAAATTACTAAACAAGCTTTTGGTGCAGATAGGAGATTAGACCGTATTAGGGCTACTTCATTACTTAATATATGTATTTAGGCTCTTTACAATGCTGAATCTGTTAAAGTGGCTGGAAAAGGCCAGGAGCGGTGGCTCACGCCTGTAATCCCAGAAGTTTGGGAGGCCGAGGCAGGTGGATCACCTGAGGTTGGGAGTTCAAGACCAGCCTGGTCAACATGGTGAAATCCTGTCTCTACTAAAAATACAAAAAATTAGCAGGGCGTGGTGCCGCGCGCCTGTAATCCCAGCTACTCAGGAGGCTGAGGGAAGAAAATCACTTGAACCCGAGAGGCGGAGATTGCAGAGTGAGCAGAGATTGCACAGTTGCACTCCAGCCTGTGCGATGAGAGCAAAACTCCGTCTCAAAAAAAAAAAAAAGTTGGCTAAGTCAGGAAATATATTCACTATATTCATAAACTGGAGGCACAAAAACATCTATGCTGACATGGTAAGGCTTGTGTCCTCACACAAATCTCATCTTGAAATATAATCCCCATAATCCCCACGTTTCAAGGGAGTGACCAGGTGGAGGTAATTGAATGATGGGGGCGGTTCCCCCATACTGTTCTCATGAAAGTGAGTTTTCACTAGATCTGATGATTTTATTATCATTATTATTATTATTTATTTATGTATTTTGAGACAGAATCTTGCTCTGTCGCCCAGGCTGCAGTGCAGTGACGTGATTTCAGCTGACTGCAAGCTCCGCCTCCCGGGTTCACAACATTCTCATGTCTCAGACTCCCGAGTAGCTGGGACTATAGGGGCGGCACCACGCCCAGCTAATTTATTTCTTTGTATTTTTTACTAGAGACGGGGTTTCACCCTGTTAGCCAGGATGGTCTCCATCTCCTGACCTCGTGATCCGCCCACCTCAGCCTCCCAAAGTGCTGGGATTACAGGGGTGAGCCACCGCGCCCGGCCAATCTGATGATTTTATAAGGGGCACTTCCCCCTTCTCTCAGCAATTCTCCTTGCCGCCTTGTGAAGAAGGTACTTTGCTTCCCTTTCACCTTCCGCCATGATTGTGAGTTTCCTTAGGCCTACCAGCCTTGCTGAACTGTGAGTCAATTAAATCTCTTTCCTTTATAAATTGCCCAGTCTTGGGCAGTTCTTTATAGCAGTATGAAGATTGACTAATACAATTTACATTATAAATATGTGCTACATATACAGGTTCATCAAATATTTTAATAAAAGTTTTAAAATCGTCTAAAACAAATAATGTCAAAGTATTTTAAAATCTTAACAATAAAAGTGTACTTGCCTTACACAGATCTAAATCAAAATGTCACTTCTATTTTATCTTAGGCCAAATATGTTTGCAATTGAATTTAATACTTTAAAAATAACTGAAGAAACTTTAGGGTATTAGATATAAGAATTTTTAAATAAACCAACTAAAAATAACTGTTTTTAAAATTAATTAAATTAAATGTTAATTTAATAGTAATGTTACTTTAACGTTACAACAAACCCATCTCAAGCAAAGATACTTACTCTTACTTGCTAGGTCTTGTTTTGCACATTCTCCTTCTGCAATTGATACATCGTCAATAGCAATGTCACCTTCTATTCCAGGACCTCGGATACCTTCAAAAATGAGCTACAAATATGAATGAAACAAACCTAAATGTGGAGCTTTTATTTGCAGATCAATCTCTTTTGAGAAATCAAGGAGACAAAAGTAAACTTGTCAGTAATCCTGGCATCTTTTAGATTTGATGACTTTCAGAATTAAAACGTGCAGAAAACATAAATTTTCATCCCAAAAACGGTAATTCAATCTTCCTTGCATTATGTTAGTTTTTCTCATCAAAAGCTCTGTGTCAATTTTTAAAGCAAAACTAAATTTAATCAAATAATACAATAAAAAAATGACTACACATCCTCTTTAATTTTTAAGGATAAGATAAAAATGTTTTATTTGAAAAGTCTTTCTCTGACATAGATATTTTCTGGTTTTATCTGAACATAACTCATAACATTAGTTTTCTAGAAATATTTTAAAGAATGAATCAATTCTGGATTCTTTACAACAGTAATATGTATATTGAAGCTAAGACCACAGTTTTTCTATCTCTGACATTGATTTCTCACAAACAGATTGAATATGTTTGTCATATTCCCATGTTGACTTTATAATTTACCTCCATGATTTCACTGCTGATATTCCATTTTTTAAACTTGAAGATATTTATCAGTCTATTTATGTTGAATATCTCATGGTATACCTTTGAATTTATGGTGGCTATAACAATGGTGGTCACTGAGGCTCAGTGCATGAATATTGAAAGAATAAATAAGTACAATCAGAATCCTTTGTTATTACATAATCAATACATGACAATAGAAGCACAATTAGCAAATTTATATATATTTTTTATTTTTGCAGAAACAAGACTCTCAGAATTTTCTTTATGACTCCCAAATTATTCCTTGCTTTCAGGAAAACTTTTTAATCTTTTTGATACTGTAAGGCAATTCATGCATTTAGTGGTAGGTGTATAGTTCTAGAAAAACATTTACATGTTAAAAGAAAATATCTATTTTGGTCATTCCAAAGAATAGTTTTATAAAAAGCTGTTTCTAACATCAATCTGGTAATGTGCATTATTAATAACATTTCTAGACTTATGTCATCACAACAGATTTGACAATGTTTATTTTTATCAATGCCAAAGTTTTTGTTTTTGTTTTTATTTGAAAACATCTCCTCAAAGGCAAATCAGAGTCATTTCTGAACTTTTCAAAGCTGCTGTCCTGGGAGAGCCGTAGCTTAATTACGATGATTTTGAGAGAACTTAGGCTATTTTTGAGAAATTGATCCAATGTTTTTTGATATGCTCTCATAATTTTATCAAAGGGAATCTCCAGGTAGTAAGCAGAGGGAATCACTTGTCAGCTTTTGTATTGAGACCCTGTCCTTCACTTAAATGTAGTTCATAAACAAAGAATAATTTTAATGATTTGATAGCAGAGAAAAATGTGAGTTCTTACTGATATATAAATATGATAAATATGGAGTTTCCTGCTTGTCTATGTTAAGATAAGCATGTTCTTAAAGATTCTCCAAAGCCATCTCTTTGAAAAACATTTAAAATGGTCTGCTTCACTGAAGCCAAAACAAAATGGCAGCTGCTAGCTTGGTTCTACTGTTTTATGTATTATGCTTGTTCCTTCAAATGATAAAAGGTTTTGTAGCTACCATGGTTCATCAGAAAACTATAGCACAAGTGTATTACATAAAACACTATAACCAAGTTAGCAGTTTAGCAAATTCTCAGTCCTCAGATAGAAGTATTATTGTGGCTGCTTGGAATTGATGACTTCCATTTGAGATAGGATGGTGTCTGGAAAGGTAACTGGGACGTGGCTTTAAAAAGTCTCAGAAGACTTTTAAACAGTCCTTTATTTGAAAGGTCTATGAGAAACAATTTAGAAAAAAAAATGAACAGTATAAACATTTGAGAGAATTAAATATGGAGAAAGGGAAGTCATTTTAAGGTGCAGAATATTCCACATTATGGATATAATTTATTTAACCAGTACCCTATAGTCATTGTTAGACATTTCAACTATTTGAATATGGAGAAAGTGAAGTCATTTTAAGGTGCAGAATATTCCACATCATGGATATAATTTATTTAACCAGTACCCTATAGTCATTGTTAGACATTACAACTATTATCTCCTATACTGAACAAGGCTGAGGTGACTACATTTCAAGCACATTGTTGTTTAAGGTCTATAAAGTGCCCCATGAGCAAACTACCTGTGAGAAAATATTTCCGTTTTTCCAAAAGGTAGGTTTTTAAGTCTTGGGGTATATTTTCCCTCTTTGATATGTGTCCCTTACCTGATAGAGAGTCAATGTTAGAGTAAATCAATAGTTACTATTAAATACTGTTTGTAGCGTGCAATACAGGTTTTATAATGTAGCCATAGCAAAGATAAGGGGTTTGCATTCCCATGTGCTTTATGTGGGCAAGTGAGATGTGGTGAAGAGTCTAATAAAGGTGGGTTAAAATGCTCTGCACCTGCTCGCACTTGAAATTTACACAGATGAAGCTGAAGTCAAAATCCTTTTATTAGGAAGGATGTTTGAAAAACATCCCTGTGTTCTGTGTCACTGAAGCCAAAACAAAATGGCAGTACATGGATTTCCCATCTTAGCTATGTAAAGGTAAAAAGTTTGAAGAAAATATCTACGCTTTTTCTTATTCAAAGTACACAATTGCTTTCACTTAGTAAGTTCTTGTTACTTCCAGGTAGGAGTCATATAAAATGGTGAGATTTCTTTAAAAATCAAAACTAAAACATACATGTCATCAAAGTCATTTCTGAATTTTTCAAAGCTGCTGTCCTGGGAAAGTCATAGTTTAATTACAACGATCGTGCCATTACTCAAAGCATTTCAACACTTCTTCTGCTACTGCCTTTAAAGGATTAAACAATTTTCCTTTTTCTGTTACTTTTCTTTTTCATCCTGTCTTCCTGCCTCCCTGTGCAGCCTGATCAAAATCAAAAGGTTGGACCTACGCTTGTGCTAAAAAAAAAAAGTCCAAGAGCAGTGAAATTGTGAAAGACAGACCCTTTTGTAGTCAGATTGAGAGAATGTGTCAGAAACCATCTGTAGTAAACATCAGGAAGCAGATTGACTAATGTAATTTAGTATGTGTGCTACCTACCTACTGGCAATATGCTGACTATAAGTTTGTGGTCTCCTGAAGAGCGAAAGTAGAAATCAACAAAAATCAAAGCATCATGTGTCCACAGGGCTTCGTATACCTACAACATTACCTTATGTGAATATTTCATCCCTTGGTGATATGGAATGAATGAAGTGATACAGTAAAAAAAAGTAGGCTGATTTGCAAATATATTATTTACATTTACAATTATTGATACTACATTTTGTCATTGATAAAGCAAGGTAATTTCTTTAAGCATAGTAGGAATTTTAGACATTGTGTGTAAATAAATCTAATTAGTGGTTATTTATTGGAATGATAAAAATAATTTCCAGGAATAAAACTCTTAGTACAGTCATAATTTATATTTTTAATATTTATTTGTAATCTTGTGATGATGAATCTATTTAATAGGCCAGATGCTTTTTTCCACAGGGTCCTTTTTGAACAGAAAGAAAAAGATCATGTGTAGCATGTTTGTTTCCTTTTGATTTCCACAGTTTTGCTATTAGGAAAATATAGATTAGTTTTGAACTGGTTGAATTTCACAAAGAAATATTTATTGCATTGTTTTATTTACGCTCTGAGCTCTTGACTACAATTATATTTCTGAATTATTGTAATTAAATTTTATAGATTCGAACAGATTCATAAATGACTCCTAGACTAAGATCTAGAGAGATCATGTTTTACTTGACATTGTTTTTGTGTGAGTTAGATTAGACAAATATAAAGTGTAGATACTAAATTTAAATGATGTGCCTTAGCCAAACTTTTAAGCATTTGTAAAAATAAATCTTTGCTTGGCATTTTCTAGAATATAAAGATGAGAAATTATAAGTCCATTAAAATATGATGTGTTTAGCCATAGAAGATGTGATCTTTACACAACAAAAAATATTAATTATATTTATTTTGAGAATTAAGACTCTAGTTTAAAAAGTTAAATTGTCATATTTTTATGACTTTCCATCATTATTTTGACTACTATTACATTACAGAGATAAAACCATTTTTGTTTCCTCTTCAGTACTTCTGAAATGCATTTGGTTTAACTGACTTGAAGAAGGAATTAACAGCATCTAGGTACTCATGGAGAAAATGTTAAGGTTTAGGTCTCCTAAAAGAGGGATAAAATTATGCAAAACCTATTCCTCCCACACAATAGCAATATTATTTAAAATTATTTCCCTTAATTGAAATGATGAGTTTAAAATTGAAATGTTTTCACAGTGTGTTCATGCAACTCAGCAAACTTAACATATAAAAAATACTGCATAATCAGAAAATTAACTTTTGGTAAGTAAATTCAAATGGGAATTTTAAAATTAATGTGGATTTCTGTATTAGAATTATACCTCACAAAATCATTTCAATTCATCAATTGACAGTTTCTTACACACATTATAATGCTTCAAAGCATATAAATATAGATGTCAAAATAAAAATATAGATGATGCTATGAAAGTGTGTGTTCATATGTAATTTCTCAGCAAGAAAAGAAGAGCTACATGAATCACTAATGAGTAAAAGTAGATGGGGGAATTAAATAATACAATGCACTTCTGATGATTTGCCTTCATTTTTAATGGTGACTTTTGCAAATATTTACAACATAGTTTCTTCCTGACAAAAGGCAAATCACTTCTAATCATTACTGCTAAGGCAAATGCAAAACCCTAAGACTGCAGTTTGAAAACCGACAGTATATATCACTTTGAAAAACTTCAGGATATAAATATATTTTAAAATAACCATTAGCATTAATAATATTATCTTTATTTTATTACTGGTTTAGTAAATAATTGAACTATCCTCAACCATTACAAAACAAATTTGAAGAGAGACAACATAACAGACCTAGTGGGTAGCCTTGGCTTTTTCCCTGGGGAAACCATCTCAAATCAGAACGGTGAGTTTAATTTCACAGTGCTCTGCCAGTTCAACTTGTGGGACAAATGTCAATTAGCTGTCAGAATTTCTAATGTTACATAATAACATGAGAGTCGACTGTTGGGAAAGACAAAGAAATGCATCAAGCTGTGAGCTGCAATTGGTAAATGTTCTTAATGGTTAAGTCAGGAGTCACCATTGGATCCATATAATTGCCTTGGAATGTGGCTTAGAATGCCAGATATGCTACCTGAGCATGTAATGTCTACTAATGAGGACAATATTTTCTAGCTTATTATTATTCTTAGTTGGAACATAGGGCAGAATGATGTAAGGAGAGCAGTATAGTCTCTTTTCCAGTCCCTGTTACATTGTTAAGCATTTCTATCTTAATTTTCTCAAATATTATGTCAAAACCTATTTCTAAGTCTTGAAATGAATAAGTAAGAGCAGGAGATTTCCAGAATCCCTTTCACTTAAATGAAGAAAATGTAAGGAGCATTTTGTGTCTTATAATCTATTTATATACTTTACCCCTGGAAAACATTTGGAATATACTATGAAAGAAGTAAAACATTAAAAGGGGATGGTTAAATATTTTCCTTGGTATGGGATGTAAAATTAATTGACATTATAAGAATATATCCATTTTGTTTCTTTGGAATTGTTGCCCTAATTTTTTCAAATGTAGCAAAATATACTTTTATCCCAAGCACTGATCATGCTAAGTTAATTCTAGTAAATTAACCCAACATAAATTTCAATAGAATAAAACTTCTACTTGTCTTGAAAAGTACTAAACAATAATTGTATTTTCAACTAAGCAAACTAATTGGACCCACTCAAACAAAGGACTGTCCAAGTAATTTTTAAAGGATTTATGGATCAAATTAATTTAAAGTCATGCAACTCAAAACAAATAAAACAGCATAAATATTAGTGAAAGAGACTCAAAGTTACTTATATTCCATTTAAAATTTCAAGAGGTAAAAGTTTTGCCTTCCACTTAAATACATCCTCAAATGTCAGAAAGTTACATTTGAGTAATAGTAAAGCTTCTCACAACTTAATTTATATGGTAATATATTGGTATCATTGTTGTTATCAGGAGTTCCTAGAAGATGTTACACACCAAAAAAAATATTTTTGAGAAGCTTGACAAGTTATAAAAGATTTTTGGGTAAAAATAATACTTTGTATAAAACAATTCAAAACAAATCATCTCTAAAATGAAATAAGACAAAAACAACAAAAGTGGCATGGGATTATTTAGTTGTGTTTCATGTTTCCTTGAACAATCAAGATTAATGAACTAAAGTCCTTAGCCAATAGACCTAGAAATATGTTGGGAAATGAAAGAGCATAGATCAAAATAAAAAGATGATTTTATCTATCTTTATTTTCCATTGATAATTTACATAGCTTAAAAATGCATCAATTCAAACTATTTACAAATACAAATTTTTCCATTTGTTTCCAAGAAAAATAGAGTAACAGGAACAAGAGCTGTCTTTCTACTTGAAACAACCAATAACTGGGCCAAGTATATGAAACCACAGTGTTTAGGATACTAGATATCAGATAATGAAGACGTGTGTTCCCTGGGAAATGGGAGTCAAATAAGGTGAATTCTGTTGACCAATACAAAGTTTATAGGCCATGGTGCAAGTAGAGAAAAAGAAGGTGAAACCTGGTAGAAAATCTGAGTTGAGGAGATGAGAGTTCAAAAATACAAAGGAAGCTGGAATGTTCAGGGCAGAATGCCAGAGAAAAACAGTGGCAGAGAAAAAGAGAGAAATAGAGCACTGCAGAGAGTCCCCCTTCAGTATTCAGCAGAGTACTGATCAGGACATGAAATAAGAAATCTACCCAATACTTGGGAAAGAACCAGAGGGATGAATTTGAGTTAACAGTGCCCAGCCTTCACAGGACTGGGAATGGTGACTGCTCCCATCCACCACACAGAAAAATTTTGTAATATATGGGACATTTGGTGGAGGATTCAGAATAGTCTTGCCTCCATCATGAGAAATAATTAGCCCTATACCAAACATTACTCTAGTCTCCCCTAACAAATCTTAAAAGCAACACCTAAAATAATGAAACTGTTTTGAAGTGACTTAACTATCTTCCCTGAAAAAGCTCAAGAATATTTATAAGAATACAAAAATATTCAGCACCTATCAAGGTAACAGTCACAATGTCTGGTACCCAGTCAAATTACCAGACTTGTAAAAAAATAACGAAAACAATGTTCCATTATGAGAAGAAAAATCAATCAACTGAAACCAACCAAGAATTTACATAGATGTTGGCAATAGCAGATAATTTAAAATGGTTATGATAACTGGATTTCACACATTTAAAATATTAACTAAAGACATACAAATATTTTCTAAAAAGATTCAAATTGAACTTACAGAGATGAAAAATCCAATGACTTAGATGAAAAATACACCAAATAAAACTAAAAGTAAATTAGACATTGCAGAAGAAACTGTTGTTGAATGTGAAGACAGAATAAAAACTATCACAAATTAAACACAAATAGAAAAAAATGAAAATGCCTTAATGAGTTGTGTGACACTTTCAAGCGATTTTATCTATGTGTGATTGAAATCTTCAAAGGAGAGGAGGACTAGCAGAAGTATCTGAAGAAACATTAGTGAGAAAAACCTCAAATTTTATGAAAACTATAAATCCACAGATCCAAGAAATTTAATGAACACAAAGCACATATAGAAGGAAGAAAAATATATCAAAGCACATCACAATACAATTTATAAAAATGAATAAGGAAAATCTTAAAAGCAACCAGAGAAAAAAGTCACATTACATATAGAAGAATAAATTTAAGGCTATCCATAGATTTATTCCTGAACAATGCAAACAAGAAGAATATGGTACAATATCTGAAAAGTTCTTAAAAAACAACAACAACAACAAAAACAAGGATGCTTAATCAGAGGAAACTTTCAAAAAATGTGTGGTATATTATGATCTTGGTATTTTTGTTTATTGTGAACTTTGCTGGAATTTTGTGTTGGAGAGGCAGTCATGTGGGAAGTGAAAGTATATCTAGAATAATATCAACTTTTTAGAAAAAATTTTGCTTTTTAAGGACAATATCAGTATATATATTTTAATATTAAGGTTACTTCTATCAGTAATACTTTGGAATCCTGCCTTCACAGTTTAGTTTGATGATATGCTGTCATTCATTTTCACAACTGTATTGTTCTTCATAGAAACAAAATGATTCTTTTATTTTTCAGAACCATATGGGAATAAATCTATTATATATCTGTAGATAATTGGCTAGCCTAACTCTCTGATTCTTTATCATTGTGAATGACTGTATTTTTATCATCCTGATTTGATTTAGAAGTGCAATCTCCAAAGCAATTAGAATTTATAGATTAGATTACAAGAAAAGGTCATTCTACCAATTAAACATTGGCACGATTTTCTATACCCTTACACAACATATGCCATGAAATGCATCCAAAAAAAACACTAGTAGAAGAAATATTCAATGCTATAAATAGTGTCATGAAATAGATTTGAATTCTTTTGAAATAAGGCATAGAGCTGCAGAAGATATATGTCATAGACTTTGAAGATATTTTACCATATTTTTAAAATATAAAAATATTTGGATATGTAGATATATATTTATATATGTATATATGTTTATACACATTAAAATCATTAAAAACTGTATTAACTCCATTGAAATAGCTTAATCATCTGTTGTCTCTAGCTATAATGGCCAGTGTTGCAGTCTTTACAACTTCTATATTTTTACTGGTAACTCTCTTAGCTAACTAAGTTTTACTACTTTTCTATATAGAAACAAAGAAAAATAAAGTCATCTTAATTTTAATAATCAGTGATCAATTACTGATATGGCATTAAATCAAAAGGAACTTTTTGCTATGAGTACATAAAATTTCATCAAGAAAAATTCAAACAGATTGAGAATTGATTACCAAGTTCCATTATTATAGAAACTTATATATATACATCTATATATTTTTTTTTTTCAGGGAGTAAAATATAAGCATGTGGTTTTATAGAAATGGATTACATTTTATCCAGGCAAATCATTTAAATTTTGATAAACTATTATTCAAACCAATTACTTGGTGAGTATTAATGAATAAAGGAAAAGCGCATTTATCTTTATAAAGCAGCTTTTAGAACTAAAGCAAAACTTAATCATATAATTTTTGTGATGCTTATATCACGGGATTTCTGAATATTCATATTTTAATATTTCCTCAAGATCTACCTTTAATGTTATGCTCATTTACAGCAATTAGCCAAAATTACTATTCTTACCTGAAATGAAGTAATTGGGTATATATTAACATGAGCCTCATTCCATCTTTGTCCTTTATTCCCACTTGAAGACCACAGTGGATTCTCTATTGTTGTTTGCCCTTTCAAACGTAGATAAACATTTAAGACACCTAAAAATGACAATAAAATTTTATTTTGCATAGTCATTTTCAACTCAAATTTGTTTTTCCTTGACCAAATACTTGTAAACTTTTTAAACTGAAATTTTACAGAACACTCTAGTGTCTTGTCCTCTCTTCTCTCATTTCCTATTTTGCTCTTATGACATTTGACATTTGATCCAAAAGTAACTACGTCCTAATTCCCTAGAACATGTGAATGTTGCCTGATACTGCAAAAGGGATTTAAGGATTTTGCAATGGGGAGATTATTCTAGATTATTAAGGTGAGTCCTAAATGCAATTACATATAGCTTTATAAAACAGAGGCTGAGGGAGATTTGATACAGGAAAGAAGGCCATGAGAGAGAAAGAGATGTTACATGGCTGGTTTCGAAGATGGAGGAAGGGGCCACAAGGACTACTGACAGCTTCTTGAAGCTAGTAAAGGCAAAGGAAAGGGCTTCTCTCCTGGAGCTTCAGAAGAAGCCAGCTCTGATGACATCTTGATTTTAGGCCCAGAATGCTTTTTGTAGATTTCTATTCTCAAGAATAAGATAATAAATTTGTGCTGTTTTAGGTCATGAGGTTGGTGATCATTTGTTATTTGTTACAGTAGCAAGAGGAAATGAATATAGCATGTAATCATGTACTGACTAACTTGCTCAGAGTTGGACTCTAATTCTGTCATCTTATATTATCATTTAGAATCATATTTTTTCAGTTTGATTTTTACCCGTCTCATTTTTCTTCTAAAATAGTTATTGGAATATAAAATGAAGATAGCTTTTATCTCATCATTTGATATCTCTTTCAACAGTTTAATGTGCTGTACACAGTAATGATATTAATGATGATAATGATATTAATACAATAAATATATTTCGAACACTTACTCCAGATGAGGAATTAATCCTCTCAACAATCCTATGAAGTATTTATTATTATTGTCCCCACATTATAGATGGTAAAACTTAGAGGGGTTAAACAATTTGCCCTATGTCATACAGTAAGAACATAGCACAAGCAGGATTTGAACTCAGGGAGTTTCAGAGTCTTACATCTTAAACACTAGGCAATCAATATTTTAATAGATAATTTTAAAAATCAACTTTATTGAAGTAAAATTTACATGCAATAAAATTCATTCATTACTATATGTACAGGCCAATAATTTTAGACTAATGTCTACTACAATGTAAGTACTCGATCAAGATACAATCAATGTATCTTGGTTGTATCAATATTCAAGATACAGAACATTTCCATTTCCTCAAACAATTCTCTCACTTTCCTCTGTAGTTTATCTTCCCAGCCACCCTCCCTTTGCTAAATAACTAGTGATCAGGCTTCTATCACTAATTAATGATTTCTTTTATAGAGTGTCATATTAATGGAATTAGGCAGTATATAATTTTTGTGTGTTTGGTGACTTTCCCTCAGTGTAACACTGATGATATTTATGTCATTGTTTTATTAGTCATTTTAAATTCAATGCTTAGTTTACTTCTGTTTAATGTACTTTATTGATGTGTTTATACTTAAATACACCATCTTGTTGGTTTGCATTTCTGTCTTCTGTTTTTCCTTCTCCCTATCCCCTTCCATTCCTTTTTTCCAGGAATGGATTTTTTTCAGGATTTATGAAAACACAAAAGATTTCAATTTATGTACTGTACTGACTTCTTAACTATATCTCCTTTTACTATGCATTAGTGATTATTTTAGAGTTAACAAGATATAACTTTTCAGAGTCTAATTAGAGTTAATATTTTACTTCTTCATACTTAAAAATCGTAATTCAAACTCCCTTCACATGTTCCACTATTACCTTATCCTATTCACTTCAGATTCTATATCTCCACAAATGTAACAACCTTACACAACATATAATTCATTTATCTGCCTCATTTCTTTACTCAAATATCTTTTACATTGTAAACCTCACCTTACGGTACTATTTTTAAGAGCCAGATATGAATATATTTTCTATAAATTATAAGAAGAAAGGAAATATGGCATTTCAATTTCCACTTATTCCCATTTCTGGTGGTTTACATTTCTACCTGTAGATCTGAGTTACAATCTGGCACCCACGGCCCAAAGGGCATCCCTTAGCAGTTTTTTGCAGTGGTGAGCTTCTAGGGACAACATTTCTCTGATTCCTTTAAGTAAAAACATTCTCATTTCTCTCATATTTCTCATGAGGTATAGATGGCAGGTTTTTTTTCCAGCATATTAAAGGTGTTCCATTATCTTCTGCATGCTATTTCTAATGTGAAATAAACCATCATTCATTTTTGTTTGTCTTGTACATAGTATGCTTTTCTTTCTCTCTCAGGCCGCTTTGGAGAATTTCCCTTTGTCTTTGGTTTGCAGTAGTTGATTGTGATGAATGTAAATATGGTTTTCTTTAGATTCATCTTGCTCAGGGTTATGCTGAGTTTCTTCTAAGTCTTTTCCATTAATTCTTTTAAAAATTTGTTTTATTTAATCTTATTCTTTTTTTAGGAGATGGGGTCTTGGTCTGTCACCCAGACTGGTGTGCAGTGGTGCAGTCTCAAACTCCTGGGCTCAAGGGATCTTCCCACCTCAGCTTCCAAAGTAGCTCGTACTATAGGGGCACCCCAACATGCCTAGTTTTTTTTTTTTTTTTTTTTAAATGAATGAAGTCTCTCCATCTTACTCAGGTGGATCTCCAACTGAGTTCAACCAATCCTTCTGCCTTGGCTTCCCAAAGTGTTTGGGATTACAGATGTGAGTTACCATGCCTGGCCCCATTATTTCTAACAATATTTTCTGCCACGTGTCTCTTTCCTCTCTTTTGCACAATTGACTTATATACAAGTCAATTATATATATAATATATATATTTAAGTACTTATATATATAATGTAACTTGATATTCTTGTATAGGTCATTATGGCTCTGTTTGTCTTCAATATTTTCCCCTATTTTCTCAGATTAGAAAATTTTCCTTGTCTTCAAGTTCATTGATTTTTTTTTCTGTCATCTCCAGTCTTCTGTTAAGCCCATCCAGTAAATATTTTGTTTATTGTACTTTGTAGTATAATTCTTATTTAGTCCTTTTGTATAGTTTCTTTCTCTGCTGAACTTCTTTATCCATTCACTCATTTTATTTCCTTTGATTCTTTCAGCACATTCTCTTATTTCATTGAGCACATTTATAATATCTTTTTTTTTTTTTTTTTGGAGACGGATTCTTGCTCTGTTGCCCAGGCTGGAGTGCGGTGGCGCGATCTCGATCTTGGCTCACTGCAAGCTTTGCCTCCCGGGTTGATGCCATTCTCCTGCCTCAGCTTCCCAAGTAGCTGGGACTACAGGTGCCAGCTACCACATCCAGCTAATTTTTTGTATTTTTAGTAGAGACGGGGTTTCACCGTGTTAGCCAGAATGGTCTCCATCTCCTGACCTCGTGATCCACCTGCCTCGGCTTCCCAAAGTGCTGGGATTACAGGCGTGAGCCACTGTGCCTGGCCTATAATACCTTGTTTAAAGCCTCTATCTGCTAAGTCCAAAGTTTAACTTTCTTAAGTTTGGTTCCTACGAACTGATGTTAACTTTTTATGGCTATGAATCGTATTTTCTATTTATTTGTATATCTAGTGACTTTCAGTGAGTAATGAGCATTGTAAATAGGACATTATAGAGACTCTTCAGCTGTAATCTTTCTCAGAAGGCTATTGGCTCTTGTTATAGCACACTGTTCAGTTATAAATTGACCATGCTGAACTTGTATAGGCTTGGTTTTCCACTAATAATGTAGATCTGTGAAAACCCAAAATTGTTGCCCTAAATTCTCTAACTTTATGGGACTCAATCTCCAAATCTGTCTTACCTATGAATCTTATTGGGGCTTGCATTTAGGCATTTTTAGAGAATGTCTAGAGAAGGCCTTTCTCCCAGGTACGATTCTAGCCTTTCTGGTTTCATAGTGCTGCCAGGGGTTTTATGAGCTCTCTACACTCTCATAAAGTTTCATGGCTGAGACTTCAATATTCCATGCTGCTCTCCTCTCGGGTCTCCTTGCACTCCCCATCTTTGTTGTGCTGCCAGTCCCACAAAGGTTGCTATAAGTCTTGGTTTTTCTAGTCTTCTACATGTACAGTCTAGTCTTCAGCAAATACTCATGAGGGAACCCCGTACAGACTTCTGGATTCAACCCTGCTCATCTCTTTTCTTTCTGTTGTCCTGACCTACAGATTCCAATGACATCAATTGTACAGTACGCTAATCTTTGTTCCCTGACTGAGTGGGATCTTCACATTCTGCTTGAATTTCTGGGATCTGTGGCAAGGTCAGGAAATTGTCCTTAGTCAGAGAGCTTGACTGTCATGGAGATCAATCCATTACTTTCTCTTTTCTCATCCATTGCAGTCTTACCCTGTTTTTTGGTCTATTCTCCAAAAAATGGTTTCTAACATATTTTGCCCATTTTTATGCTTGTTTAGGGCAATAGGATTTATCTGATATCATTTACTACTCCTTGGCTTTAAGACGATCTCATTTTGATAACAGATAATTATATAAATTATTAGTAATATGTTAATATATACACTTCACAATAGACATAGAAAATTTCCACATAATATAGTATATAGACTTATTTATATGAATATTGTACATAAATTCTAATGAACAGAAAAGACAATATAACATTATCATTAAATGAAATCACTTGGAGGGTAGCCTTCTTAACATTTTGTTGTATGTTGCTTTAGCTTTTAAAGCAATGTATCGTTATATGATATAGTTTATTCTTCCAATTTTTAGAGAAATTTTCTTTAATTCTTTACACATAAGACCATATGTATGCATATAATAGAAGTATATAAATATGGGTATCCACTTTTTAAGCAAAAACTGTATTCTTTATATCACAGCTGGATGACTCTGTCTTCATCTCTAAATCTCTAATTCCCTCAACTTCCTCATCAGGCAAATGATAACTAAGTGATGATAACTAGCATAAGTTTTTAGTGAAAATTAAAGTATGTAAACCATATATTATTTCTCATATAATCAGCACTACATTTCTTATTACATGAAGATATTCAACTAAGGTTTCTCTATTCCTCTATTGACGTGTTAGGTTATATTAATGCACTTTATAATATTGAACTAAATATTATATTGCAGGAATAAAATGTACTTTATAATAGACCATTGACTTTTTATTATAAGGTTGAGTCAATTTGCTAGTATTTTATTTTGGAATAATCCGTGTATATTTATCCATATGGTTCTCCAGTTTTCTTTTTTGATTTTTATCTTTCAGTGTCGCATTTTCACTTTTTGCTTCAAAATTACCTTCTATCATTTTTCCCCTTTAGGGTCAGAAAGAATCTCAGACTTGTCTTCCACAGAACTGACGTTAATTTCCATAGCATATTTTTGTTTCTATTGTTTTGTTTGTAATGTCATCTTTATTCTGCTATTATACTATTTAAAGTGTATCACTCTTTTGTGACCTCAGAATTCTCCTTTATATCTAGACTTTATCCAATTCCATCTTTTTCTTGGTCCACTGTTCTCTTATATTCTTTCATAAAGTTCATATTCTTATATGCTTTATTAAACATATAAAGCATATGCTGTACACATTTTACATTCACTGGAAGTAATTCAGTGTTTTTCACCAGTAGGTGTTTCTTCTACTACATGCCATGTGAGCCAGTTTTTATTCTATGAAATTTTCGTTAGAACCTCATGTTTTTCTCTCTCCATTTTCTTCATCTTTATTCATTCTTGAGTAATAAGAAGTAATCCTTTGGCATTTTTCACCAGACAATTTTTGAGGCTTCTCTTATGCCCTTTCATATAGAGTTTTATTTCTCTTGGGTTGCATGACCTTTTATTTTGATTTAATTGACAGGAAATATATCCATTCAATCAAGAAATGGACTTTTTAAAAAATATTAAAAGAATATTTTTAAGACCTATTATAGTTCGCTAACAAAATAGGGCATACTACATGTCTCTCAGAATTCATGCGTTTTAATACATACATGATTTAGTAAAACATATTAATATGTATGACTTATCTTTCTTATATCAATAATGATAGGGCATTGTGTCAGTAATGAATATTGTTTCTCACTAAAATAATTCTGTTTGCCTGTGATTACGTTTATTTCTTAACATTTTCTTTTTACACATGTAATATACATTCAAACTTGAGTTATTTCTGTTTGTTGAATACATAATATGTAAAAAATGTTTTGCCTAGGTTTAAAGAAGTCAGGTCTGAATTATCCGAGCTCTTGTTAGGTTTGAGAATAGACTAAATAAGGTATGTTCATTTGTGGCTAGATTGTATTTAAAAAGGCAAATTTTACTTGTTTGATAAGAAAAAGACAAAAGAACTACAACATTGAAATAAATCTTGCAAATATAATTTCAATGTCTTATATATATAGTAATAATTATATCATTATCCCAGTCAGTGAATGCAAACTACTTATTACTGGTGTATTTTAGAGGTGATGAGAAAAGCAGTGTTAATCAACAAATGATTTTGGAACTTTTCTCTCAGTAAGTTTCCAGTTCTTAAGTTTATAAAAGAGAAATTCGTGCCAAAAGATATTTAAACTTATGTCAAGTCATCTTGGTCAACAAAATTAGAACTTGTGAAATAGAATAAAGCTATTCGAGAGAAGTTAGATTCAGCAAAGCTGATTCAGCACATTATAGATTTATGGTAAAAAAAAAAAAAACTCTGAAGTGAATATGATGGATTGTGTTACTACTTCTTAAAAGTAAGTTTAAATCCCCAGAGACACTGTGTTCATGCTTTAGTAGACATCAGATACCAAAACGTATAAATTTAATCATCCCCAAGGATTTTCAATTTTATAGGAATTTTCAAATTCTACAGTTCTAGAATACGAGTTTGAAGAATCTAAGCAAAACTCAACTTTTTCTTTTCCTTTGTTTCTTCATTCTCATCTTTTGATCACCACTCTCCAAAAAGCAGGTGCTAGAGCTTAGAGGACTTTAGTCAGCTCTTATATTTAAAGACTGCAGGCAAGGCTGGGCATGATGGCTAACACTTGTAATCCCAGCACGTCAGGAGGCCAAGGCAGGTGGATCGCCTGGGGTCAGGAGTTTGAGACCATCCTGGACAACATGGTGAAACCCCGTCTCTACTAAAAATACAAAAAATTAGCTGGGCGTGGTGGCGGGTGCCTGTAATCCTGGCTACTTGGGAGGCTGAGGCAGGAGAATTGCTTGAACCCGGGAGGCAGAGGTTGCAGTGAGCCAAGATCATGCCACTGCACTCCAGCCTGGGCAACAAGAGTAAAACTCCCATCTCAAAAAAAAAAAAAAAAAAAAAGACTGCAGGCAAAAATGCTAAATGATGTAAGTGCTGTCTTATCTCATGAATAATGGCCAAAATTTGAGGTTATTCATGGCATTATGCAATAGTCCGATTATTATTTTAATATTATTTAATACATCTTATAATATAAACTATAATTTGCACAAATAATATTTCTCACTAATGTTACCTAGTTCTCTTCTTAAGTTCTTAACATAATTTTACTTTTAATTATTGTACTATAAATATGTATTATATATATTTTGATACATAATTTAGGTATATGTTCTAAAATGTGCATACATATTCCCAATAGAGTCTTGAAATTGCCAAGTTCGCATGAATTAATTTATAATTTGGTTTATTCTGAGGTCTGGAGATCACTTTCATACGAATCACGTTGTTATAATCAGTAACACACTTACTAATTTGAGTTTCACATTTCATGAAAAATGAGGATGTGCCAAAATCATCCAGCTCTAGGCAAGATCTATGTATACTGATAGGTAATTGCTAGCATCATTTGTTTTATACATATATACAAAATGAGAAATTATAAAATCATTATTTTCTGCTTGAATAAAAACAGCTGCACATGCCCATTGATATTATTTTTTCAACATATAATTGCAGTGTTATCCTAAATGAAAAAATGTCAGTTTATTTCCTACAGTTATTACCATTCCTTCTGGTGCACAGGTGAATTTGTACATTAGAGTCCAAAATGTTTTTAAATTATAGCTTTCCTTTCTATTTCTCTGATGTACGTCAGATCCCTTATGCTGACCTTTTCCCTGTTTGGTTCTATCACTTTCTCTACTCTCCTGTAAGCACAGTATTCTCCCTTGTCATACACTGGCTCTGTCCATTTCTCATATTCTTTGACTTTTGTTCTCCTCCTCCTATATAATTACCTCTTTTGGAGGACGCTTTATATTTCTTCTCTTCCATAGACACTTTTATTTTAATGTACTCCTCAGTGTTCTCTCCCTTGTTCACTCATGCCATGGGCTTGTCCTACATTTTGATACATATTACTTTCAATTTTTATTTTATTCAGAAATTTATTACCTCAAAAAGATGAACTATTTTATGAATAAAAAACTTTCGACCAGGGCGGTGGCTCAAGCCTGTAATCCTAGCACTTTGGGAGGCCGAGACGGGCGGATCAGAAGGTCAGGAGATCGAGACCACCCTGGCTAATACGGTGAAACCCCGTCTCTACTAAAGAATACAAAAAACTAGCCGGGCGACGAGGCGGACGCCTGTAGTGCCAGCTACTTGGGGGGCGGAGGCAGGAGAATGGCGTAAACCTGGGAGGCGGAGCTTGCAGTGAGCTGAGATCCGGCCACCGCACTCCAGCCTGGGCGACAAAGCCAGACTCCGTCTCAAAAAAAAAAAACAAAAACAAAAACAAAAACAAAACAAAAAACAACAACAACAAAAAATTTTCATCATATTTGTATTTTATTCTCTATAGTACCCTAAACACTATTAGGCACATAGCCTGTGCAATTCATCTTATTGTACAGAAATGAGTGAATTCAAAACCTTAGGGTAAAGAAAACCTTAATGTCAGTGAAGTTAGTTTTAAAAGTTTGGTACACTGGATGAGAAACAGAAGCAGTTAATTCAATTGCTTACCATCAAGTTAATTGATGAAATAATATTGTCTGTTAATTATGCTGAAAATGAGACTCGTATGGTTTGAAGTAACAGTCTTTCTCAGCTACTGAGTTCTCAGCCTTACTCAGTTCATACATTAATTTTGCTTAAACACACCAGATTTTATTATATACACTGTCTAAGGGACCATCATCAATGAAGAATTAAATAGAAAAAAAAATAGTTTAGAAGTAGTTAGTGGTTCAAACCCTGGATTCTAAAAAGATAAATGTATTAGAGATTACATATAGTTTTACTAGCAGGTCTATAACAAGTATCTGTAAAAAGAGTTTTATTGTAAACTTTTTTATTTTAAGTTTTTATTGTAAAAAGAGACTTATTGTAATAAGTCATGGCTAGATTCTATCCACCTCCTCAATTTTAAAATACATCTCATTTAGCAAAGCAGTTTACTGAATGAATGTCTTCCACCTATAGCATTATTTTCACATTGACAGCATTGGCATCATCAGTATTAAATATAAACAGGACTTCACTGACGGCATTGACTAATTCTTAACAGAAAGCATGACTTAATATCAACTATTATCAAACAGCTCATGGTTTGGTAGTTATTCCCTAATATCTAAATGGAGAACACTAAGTAGCCTTATCTATCCCCTTGGCCACCTAAGAGTTGTCTTCTGCAAGGAACTTAATTCTGAAAATTTATCAGAATACAAGTACCTTAATATTTTATGTTTATTCCACTGAGATTCTCCCAGAGTCAGTGTAATCAAGGCTCTAAAATAATAGTTCCTTGTCTTAACATTCTTTCTCATATGGCATTTAACTCCACGGAAAAAAAATCCCAGTATGTGAGCTGATTTCCTATTTGAGAATACATTTGATATGTAAGCAAGAATCTTGACATTTTAAATTCTAATCAGAAGAAATACAGTCTTTGACCAAGATGAGAATAAAAATCAATCTCATAAAATCTTGCAAAACATTATCTTTGCTTTCTCAATATCTTGTAAAAATATTTAAGTTCCTAGTTTAAAATCCTTGAATGCCAGCATATCTGTTAGAAAGCATTAATCCATTCATGCCAAACTCTTGCTTAATCTCATAAATCTTATTAAGAGAAACTTAATGAGTAATTTCAGATTCTTTACATTCTAACTCTACATTAAGTTAGATCATCATAAGGTGACATACCTGGTCCTTAATATTTCAGCTCAAAACAAAAATTTGTTTTATCCCTGTATTATGGTTTATCAATATATTAAATTTTTATTTGAACAAGTTTTATGTTTATTCTTTATATGAATATCTTACTAAGTAAAGATATTACTGATTACATTACTCAAGTGTAGTTTTATAATATGCATTTCTGTTTGCATTAATTGTTAAGAATATGTGACACTTCTGCTTTTCTTTTTGCTTTAGTTGCCAGAGCATGTAGATGAAAATTCAAGTTAAGTCATTTAAGTCATTAATAAACAACTTCTTTTCTCTCTTTTTTATTTTACAATCTATAATGTCTTCATGAAACTACCTTCTATTTCCAAACTAAACTGCATACTTTCAATTCCCTTGTTTTGTTATTCTAGTATATTCAGAAGCAAAAGAATCTAGTTTGGATCGTTCTTTAAATCTATTGCGTAAATGTTGTTTCAGAGAATCAAATATAAATAAATCATGGTTATTGCTCTCAAGAAGTTTACAATTTTACAGGGGTCAGTGTGACAAACATTATGATAGGTATGCATATCAGGAGTTTTGGGAACAAAAGGAGCAGAGAAGATAGGAAAGAATTTCAGCAGATGTCCCTGAATTGCCTTTTCTTTTTGTTTGTTTGTTTTGTTTTGTTTTTGAGACGAAGTCTCGCTCTGTCCCCCAGGCTGGAGTGCATTTGCGCATCTCAGCTCACTGCAAGCTCCGACTCCCGGGTTCACACCGTTCTCCTGCCTCAGCCTCCCAAGCAGCTGGGACTAAAGGCACCTGCCACCACGCCCAGCTAATTTTTTTGCATTTTCAGTAGAGACGGGGTTTCACTGTGTTAGCCAGGATGGTCTCTATCTCCTGACCTCGTGATCCACCCGCCTCGGCCTCCCACAGTGCCTGAATTGCCTTTTTAAGGAAGGTTATGCATGACTTAGAAGATTAAATAGGAGAAAAAGTACTTATTCAATTAGACAATTAAACAAATATTTGTTTATTAATTTTTTGGGGGGTACTTGAATATTTACATGCAGGGCAGGGTGTTATCATAAGAGACATTATTTCTACTCCCATCAAGCCTACAGTTCATCAGGACAAGGGTGAGAGCCTGTGAAGAGGCTCCAGGCACAAGAGAGCTTATCCAGGAAAACTTCAAGTATGACTGGAATAGACTATGAAGTTAGCTCAAGGAGAAGCCAGAGGGGCATATATCCTTAGGGTCCTGTTACTGCTTTTAGAGAAAGATCTTTACCCTGGAAGCTATGGACTAAAAAGACAGCAAGAAAATCAGTTAACAAGCGAAATATAGTATTATGCACAGATAGGGACTCAAACTGGCCATTATATTCCAAAATGCATTTCAGAAACCTAAAGACTGATGTCCTCATCTCCAACCTCTCCAACTGTGTCTATATTGTCAATTACTTTGTGCTCCCATTTACCACTCTCCTAAAGCTATCTCCTCTTGGAACATGTACATCTGTATCTGTTTTGCAGAGAAAATAGAGACTGTTAGGAAGGCAACTTTCATGTTAGCTTGCTGTTATTGCAGCTAGAAATCTATCAGAAGCTATGTTACTATTAATACTCAATTCTTTTTTTCCCACTTTAGTGGAAATGGCATCAGTTTCTCTCTTCAAGTCTCATTTCCCAACCAGAGCTCTAAATTCTCATCTAAGCTTACCCTTTTTATTACCTCTTTTGCCTCTTAAAATAAGACCCTCTACAATCCCACATCTCTCTACTTATCAGTTCTTTTACACTCTCCTGCTTCTTCATTAATGAACTCCTTTGCTTTCCTCCTAATTCTACTATGCTTTACTCCATAGTAGAATTAGCTTTCTAGAGACACAACTTTATTGAACCATTTGTATCAAGTACAGTGAATGTATTCATAAGTGCCTTAATTTCCTGGTATGATATGACCCTTACATTGCACATTCTTTTTTTAAAAAAAATGAATGATGTATTTAACTTATTTTTATAAGCTTTTGTCATATCTAGTGATGTCATATGAGATCCCCCCCTTTTTTTTGCAAGAACATTAGAAATTCAGTGGATTCTCTGAGAATTGAAATGTCCATTAGTAGTCACAGGAATGCTGAAAAAATATTTTAGTATTATCAATGGCCAGATATTGTATCACTTACATATAAATCAGCAGGTACTTTAAGGATAACATTATAGTTTTCCTTTGGAAACATGTTTTTTTCTTCAATCAATTTTGATGAAACATGTAACTAAAAAGAAATTGTACCAGTGTGGCAGAGCTCAACTCAACCTAGGTCCTAGCATGAACACTCTTGGGCATTTCTCTCCCCTTGGGTAGGGGCTTGAATTATCAACTCAGTCACATTAAATGGAACAAGACACACATTATGGGATATCACTTCAGGGGTTACGTTACGAAAAATCCTGGACATGCATTCTCTCTCTCTTATTAATGGATTACTTGCTTTGAAGAAAGCCTGCTGCCATGTCATGTGACAGCCCTGTAGAGATGTTCAAATGGTGAGGAATTGAGGGAGGCCTCCAATCAACAGCCAGCAAGAAATCAGTATCTATAGTCCAATCTCTTGTGGGAGCAAAGCCTGCCAAAAATCAAGCAAGTGGGCCTGGAAGTGTATCCTCCCCAAACTGAGTCTTCAAATTATAGCAGGGCTCTTGTCTGAAAGCTTGACTACAACCTTAGAAGAGACCTTGAGCCAAAGGCACTCAGCTGAGCTATACTTGTATTGACCCACAGCAACTGTGAGATAATAAATATTTATTGTTTTAAGTCACAAAAGTTTGGGGAAACTTGTTATACTGCAAATAAGTAATGCAACATATTTGACTTTGGTTCAAAGAGGAATCTCTCTTCTTAGTAGGGTATTGCTCATTTCTGTATTAGATAATTCTGAACCTTCTCAGTGGTATACCGTCCTTTAGTCACAGTTAAAAGTGCAAGATTTATTTACAATTATTCAAGAAGTTATACATTTAATTAGGCTATTAGAAATTCAGGACAAGGCATCTTTGAACCTGGATTTCCAAAAGAATGACTAAAACTGAAAATGCAATTTGTAAAACCTGTGACTATGAATGCCTCCTGAGTTTACAGATGAATGAAAGTCTGAGAATAATATATGCAAAGAGGGAATGTTTTAACTACCAGCAGATCTCTCTAATGAACTATCTCATCTAGTTTTAACTGATTACTGAATGTCTGGAACAGGTATTTTTGCCTAGATTTTACTAAGCAGCATGCCTGCAGCTTCCTGAGAGGAACCCAAGTAATAGACCTGATACCCAGCCTGCAACCTTCAGTCTGATGAAGCAAAGAAATGACACAGGGGTCAAAATGTAAATGTTTGCCAAGAAATGGAGAACTGTCCTCTTAATTTGCCCTTATCCCAAAATAATCAGAATAAAACTAGCAGAACATCAACTGGACATCCATTGACAATAAAGAAGATAAGACTAACAACTGTTAAGTTAAAAGTATATTACAATGATGTATTAAAAGTATTTTTAAAGTATTTCTTAAATTATATTAAAATAAAGCCCTAAAATCTAGTCTTATAAATAAGGTGAACATATTTTATGACTTAATTCAAAATATTGGTCTTGGAAATATTTATTTAAAAATCAATTAAAATATGTGATCCAATATAAATCAGAAGAGGAGAAGGAACGTACATGAAATATATTCAAAATAAAGAGGAAGTAGGGTATACATTACTGACAAAAGGAAGAATTAGAGTTGAGCTAATCCTACATTAGTAGTAATATAGTAATCCTGCAATAAATAAAATGGTTTGGCAATTATGCGATTTGTTTCCTTTCATTGGTTTTTTAAGTGATTCCCAGTTTAGATTTTGTTTCTGAATGATTTTTACCTATTTTTATGTTTTTTTTTCCTGAATCAAATATCTCATTATGCTTTTTGCAGAAAAACTTAATAACTCATGCCACTACTAAATAAATGTCACATACTTAGCTAGGCTTGCAAAAATCTTCCACCAAGTGTTCCTGTGCAGTAATAAAACAGGCAGACTCTGTCCAGCTTCCCATGTTTGTATTATGGCTTCACTACTTAGCCATATGATGGGCATGGTAACTAAAGTTCTTTGTATTTCAATTTTGTTATCTATGAAACAGGATAATGATTTTAATAAGCACAAATGTTGATCATGAAAATTAAGAGAAATAATCCACAAAGTATCCTAGCCCATGATGAGTACTTCATAAATGTCAACTATTACTTTATTATTGCTATTATTATTGCTATTTCAGATTCAAAGTAACCTAAGATTATGAGTGTCTACCATCTGGTTGGAGATACTATGTATGTTGCCTAATTTAACTTAAACTACAGCTTTCTGAAATAAGAGTTATTATTCTCATTTTACAGATAAGGAAACTAAGGTTCAGACATTTTAAGTGATTTCTCTAAAGTATTATAGTGATTAAGTGCTACAGCCAAGTTCCTGCCCAGGTCTCCTGACTTCAAGTTTATAGTAGTTTAGTTCTACTAAACTAGTTTAGTTATAGTTCTCAGGAGCTTTCTGGCTGGGCACAATGACTCATGACTGTAATCCCAGCATTTTGAGATGAGGATGTGGGAAGATTGCTTGAGACCAGCCTAAGCAACCTAGCAAGAGCTTGTCTCATAAATAAAAATTAAAATAAATTATAAAACAAAACAAAAAAAACTCGAATGCTGTCCGTTTAGGCTTGTCAGTATACTGTGAAGAATACTAGATAATACTGTTGGATATGAGTTTGAATCCCAACCATTTACTTGGAAGTTCACAAAAACTTCTTGAGGTTCAGTTTTCTCCACTGTAAAAGATGGACAGTGACGTTCACTTTTACAGACTTAATTGAGAGTATTACTTAGCTTAAATAATATGGTGGCTGATATATATTGTGTGTCCAATTGTATTAGTTTATATCATATATATTTATACTATTATTTTATTAATTTATATAAAGACACTGATGTAATCCTAACTTCTCAAATTTTACTTCCTCATTACCAGTGCCTTAAGCTTCCCTGTGCTAATCTCTGCTTATTGAAAACATACCCCTTTTGCATACCCAGAGAAATACTCTCATTTGTATTGATGCACTGACTCATTCCTTAACTAGATATAGATCCACAATCCCTGGTTCAAGCTCTATGCTTCATTATTCAGAATTTTGTCTTATGTTAGAAAGGTGAGAGATTATATTGTTTATATTATGTGATATGTCCTGGAATGATCTGGAGTAGAATCCTGTTATTAAAAACAGTAACATTTTTGCAGCAAATGGTATAAATGTTCACATTCATTTGGATAGAGAATATAAATAGGTTCATATCAGTTCCGCTTATATATCAGGCTAACATGTAATGTCAAATAATTAAATTTTAAAAATTGATATTCAATTCTCAGGATTTTAGAATTGCAGAAAAAGAATGGTAGACCTGCATGATCTTTTTCCCCGCAGAGTTTACTAGGTCTACTCTCAGTGTAATGTCATGCTCTATCTGGCACAGTTGTGCATCTAATCTTATCCTCTATTACTGTACAAGGTCTCTAAAGGAAGGAAATGTGTCTTTATCTTTGTATGCTGTGCAGGACCTAGAACATTCTTAAATCTTACCGGGTGTGTTTGGCATACTTTAAAAACATGAAAAAAATCACACCAATATTTCAAATAGGTGGATGGTGCTAAAAATAACTGTCAATATGGCAACATGACAGTGTTACTTTTCATCATGATTAATATGCATTCAGTCACTATTGAAGCAAGTTTCTTTGGAAAGAAGCAGCCTAAATTATGCTGTGTCAATTCCATGAGATCTGGTAAAGAGTTTAACTAATTGATGGTCTACCTGATTTAGAATTCCAAAGGGAGGTAGGTGATGCTCTAAAATGTCAAATTCTAATCTAAATTAGATGGCGGGAAAAACCTCTTGTATCTTATTTTGCAATTTGCAGATAAATCATTTAAAAAGTAAATTGTAGCATTCTTTGACCAAAAATCGTTTTAATGCTGTGTGTTTATGAACCTTTTTCTTCTTAGTTATCATTAATTTTATAAGAATCAGTAATTATTGCTATCTCACCTATATGTTGTCCATACATGTGATAAAAGAAGCTGAAACAATATGCAGTGTTTGCGGGTCCATAAGGGTTTTTGGGAGCTATGCTGAAAACAGGGCTGAGAAGTCGAGCCTTTTCGCCTTCCAATCTGGGTCGTGATGTCTCAATATACATATAAAAACCTTAAAACAGACAAAATAAAGTGTTTAAACACATTATTCTTAGGCATAATGAAATTTCAAATCACTGAGAAGTCTTATAGTTTTCACACAAAATAAAGACGGATAGGAAGATTTGCATCTCATTTATAAAATCGGTATGTGTATATGTAACTAACAGTGGCTTTAACATAAAGAGTAAATGATCTACCAAATTAAAGATAAAATGTGTAAAAAGTTGAGGACAAATTAGAAATTTAGACTTGAATTATCAAAAAATTCCTATTCTCTCTACTATACCTATCAGTGAGTTCTGAGAAAAAAAATAATGTCTACAAAGTTTTGTAAATATCTAAATTGATAATGCATGGAAAATTTAATATTTTATTCCATAATCTTCAAGAATATGGCTAAATATTAGTATTTCATATTTATAGCAATTTTTAAAAGTCTCTGATTGCTATGAACACAACAGGTCATTCCCTCATACCTTCTTTGGAGCCACTACGGTCAGCATTAGGTCCTGTATTAGGAGTATATTTTGTATTTCTTGTTGCAGTACTTTGTTTTGTCCAGTCAAAATTATCTGTATCATCTTGAGTGAACAAACAAATATTACCATCTTCAAATCCACAATGAAATTCTCCTGTTGATAAATTTTAATTAAATTAATACACATACTGCAATATTTTCATAAGAAAAAATAAAATATTACATAGCAATAATAATGAAAGATTGTGATAATGGCATGAGAGCCATAATAGTGAATATGATTACAACTAAACATAAAACCAATATTTAATATCTCATTGAATAATTAAGACTCAAACAATTTTTCTCTAAAATATCCAGATAACTGAAATTAAAGAATACAATTTATGCTTGAATTATTGCTGAAGAATTTTCCCAACTTTCATTTTGTCAGTATAGAACCAATCAAAACAAAACGGTCAATTGGAAAATTACCTTTATTAATTTACCCGAGGGTAGTTTTAAATAGGTATACTTTAAGCTTATAATTTTTCATGCATGTCTGGAGGTGCTTTCAAATATCCATTTGCATAAATGGAAGTGTGTTTAGGGCAAGCTAATAGCAAATTATTTTGAAAAGTATTTATCCTTCCTACTTTATCTGAATGTGGGTTTCCCAGATACTTGAAATTCAGTATGGAAATGAAGTAATTAAAAGACCTTTTAAAGACTTTGAAGAAGGACTGATTTCTTGGATGCCTAACGTATGTTGAGTTCAGGGCCAACACAAGTTTAGAGAAAGACTTTTTCAGTTATCCCTAAAATGTGGGTGGTAGTAATGTTTCTAGGTATCAAAGATTTTCTTACTGCTTGAAAAACCAGGTGTAAATAAAGAAGTTGATAAGGTCTGCTAGATACATTATTAAAGAGTGTATATCCTTCAGAAAAAATAAACATAATGTATATTATTTCACTCAGCCTCATCACAACTCTATGAAATCACAATAATTCTTACTCATGGGGCTTCACAGAGGAGAAAACGCTGGCAAAGATCAGCTATTAAATGATAAAGTCAAATGGAATCCAAATTCCCTGGAATTCATAGAGATATAAACACTTGAAGAACAGAGACTCCATTTTAGTCTCTCTCCAACCTACCCACAAGGGGTTAGATTTATCAGATACCCTTGGAAATGGAGCCCAGGTTGAGATCATGTACCAATTAATTGAAAATTATTGGTACTTACAAGTAAAAATAAAACAGAAGGCTTTCACTTTAAATTTAGGCAATGAGTTTATGTTTTGTTTTTGTTTTTTAGACTAAATACTTGCTTTATCTCTTTGTATTTATTTATATTCTATATTCTGGGTAGGTAAAGTTACAGGAAATATACATATTTAAGGGAGTATAAATAAATCAATAAATTTCTGAATAAATAATACTATACATAAAATATTTATTAGACACATATTTATGTCACAGACCTTGTACCAAACAAGACATAACCTTTTGATGCTATCAGTTGGAAAAATAATGTTGGTAACAGCAGTGTAGCAGTGTATGCATTTATATACGTGCATGTATTTCTTTAAAGATATTTTAGTTATGACATGAAATTCCATTAGTTGCTACTCTGGAGTTTTGAATTCCATAAAGGCAACGTTTGATTTTGAATGTTTTCAGTTATTTAATTACATATTACATATGCACAAAAAAGAGTTACAGAACAAATGTAAAGATTAAGGGTTTCAGTTTATATATCTGCTGCCAAGTCTTACTTTTTATATGTTATTAAAAATTATGTATAATGAATTTTTATAACACTGTTGAACCATTTTTTTTTTTGTAATTTGAACTTGGTTAAAAAGAGAAAATATCTTGTCTTTAAAAACCATACAATACTTTTTGAGACTTAAATATTTAAGTCTTTCATAGTAAAATTAAGCAATAATGCAGATTATGAAAACTACAAAAAGTGTCAGTTGTGCCTAAAAATTTTCATAGTTTAGGTTATTTTATATGGTGTAAGTTGTTTATAATATTATAACTAGTGTAATAATTCAAATCAAACAAAGATACTTAAGCAACATCAATAGCTCTTGATTCCTTCTAAGGACATATATCTTTACAATAAATAAACCTATTACTGAAGAAAATTCATAAAAAGTTGGCAGGTAAAATGAAAATAAAACTCACTAGTTAAAACCCAAGAATTTTATGATTGTCCTGTCCCTTTAAAAAGAGACAATTATAAATGTGTGCAAATACATTTAATAATTTAAAAAGTTTATTTGAATAAAGAATATCTGATAGATAATGATAGTGCAATGAGTTGTACAAACTTTTCAAAAGCCAATGTAATATAAAATACTAGAAGAGTTTATAAGTAGGAAAGTAATAAAGTGCAGGATTTTCACAAAGATGTAGAACTGAGAATTGAGTGGATCTTGAATTTTCCACTGGTTTTCTAATTACAACATGATTTTGGCAGAGTTTCTGGGGCTACATAGAAATAACTTATTTAACTTATTAAAGATAAATAAGTTAAGATAAAAAAGATAAGAAATAACATATCTTTATTTAAAGTAAAGATATTTTAAATATTCTCCATTACGTGGTCTTCAAAATTTTGCTTTATTTGGTCTGCAGAATTTTCCCTGAATCTTTCATAATATGATGAAAAAATAAAAATAAAAACTTAGGAATAAGAAGCCTGATACCCAGTGGTCCTTTCGCACCCAGAGACGACGCGACGCTCTTTAGTCCTTAAATTTGTAAAAAATCTAACCTTAAATTACAAATAAATAGCTCGGATTTTAGAATATGTCTTCATAGTAAATCCTCTGTTGATTTAAAATTATTTTCCAGGGAGAGGCAAGTTTTAATATATGGAAATATTTTTCAGGTAGACACATATCATCTTATAACGTTTAATATAAAACAAAATAAAAATAACTTTCCAGAAGTCCCCAAATTTAACAATTTTACAGAATTCATAACCTAAATTAAACCAAATACATTGGGGTGTAAGCTAGTGTTCTATAAAAGAAAGTCTCAAACCCATCAAACACCAACTTTCTAAGTAACCATACTCTTTTATAAGGGGAATATAGAAATTCAAAGAAGGAAAATCAAAGAAACGTGTAACAACAATAAAAATGATATGCAATCCCATAAAAGAAAAAAATAATCCCACAGCCGCAGAAATAGCAAGTATTAAGCAGGTTGGTAAATGGCTCCATATTTCAATTGTTAGGAAAATCTATAAACCTCAATTATCAGTATTAAAAAATTTGTCTTTATACCCCTATCTTTTGAAATTTAAAATCTACATTTAATGCCAATTTTACTGATTCTGAACCATTGTGTTTAAAGCCAACTAAGTTACTAAACAATCTTTGTATATTTATAAACATTCTATTTTTGTATTTATTAAATATAGTGCCATTTTGTAAGTTAAAATATACTTACTCAAATGAGGATTTACAGGAGCTACAAGAAAAGCAAAACAAACAAACAAAACAATGTTAGCATGGCTTGAATGTCTTTTATAAATAAAAGTCTAATCAGTGTCTCATAGTTCCTTACCAAAACTTAATGATCTTTCCCACTGTGGCCATTGAGATTTATATCTGCAATCCATTTTGTTTTAGAGGATTGAATAGAATCTGCTTTGGAGCTCAGCAATAACAGCCTCAAATTACCAAAAAGACCAATGCTAAATAGTACAGGAAATGTTCCTTTTTCAAGGTATAGAGTTTCTGACCTCTTAAATATCTAAACTACTACTAAACAAAAATATTCAGATATCAAAACTGAGGCTGACACTAGGCCAATCTATAATCTAGATGATTTAACAATGAAAACAATTATCTAGCAGAATTTCCACTTCTGTTTTTTGCTGATTTCTGCTTCTACTGAGAATAAGCAGAAAGTTAAAGGCACATATGAAAATAAAGCAATCCTGATATGTTGTAATATGTGTACTAAAACGAATAGCTACATCAATGCCTTTTTATCTAATTATGTTAAAATATACACATATGAACCCGGGAGGCGGAGCTTGCAGTGAACTGAGATCCGGCCACTGCACTCCAGCCTGGGCGACAGAGCAAGACTCCGTCTCAAAAAAAAAAAAAAAAAAAAAGAAAAAAAAAAATATATATACACACACACACATATGTGTATATATATACACACACACACACATACATACACAGGAGTGCATGCACACAGAGTTTTAAAATGATAAGCAACAAATTTTGTGTTCTGGGGTACCAAAAGAATTGTTTTTCCCAGAAAACTAATTATATTTGCAATACAAGTGCCAATGAATTTCCACCCAAAGAGAAACGAATACTTTAAATATTACTAACACATCAACAAAAATATCTCTCATCTAAGGGCCAAAGAATCTGTATGTATCAATTAACCACTTACCACTCTGAGAAAATATTCCAATCTGGATGAGAGAGAGCATTGATGTAATTCCCCAAGATTGCCGGGCGCGGTGGCTCAAGCCTGTAATCCCAGCACTTCGGGAGGACGAGACGGGTGGATCACGAGGTCAGGAGATCGAGACCATCCTGGCTAACACGGTGAAACCCCGTCTCTACTAAAAAAATACAAAAAAACTAGCCGGGCAATGTGGCGGACGCCTGTAGTCCCAGTTACTCGGGAGGCTGAGGCAGGAGAATGGCGTAAACCCGGGAGGCGGAGCTTGCAGTGAGCTGAGATCCGGCCACTGCACTCCAGCCCGGGCTACAGAGCGAGACTCGGTCTCAAAAAAAAAAAAAAAAAAAAAAAAAAAAAAAAAAAAAAAAAAAAAAAATAATAATAATAATAATTCCCCAAGATTACAATGGGCAGAATTTAGTTTCCCAGGATTACAATGGGCAATTAATCTACAGTGCAGAAGAACTTGTCATTTTCTTAGCGGTTGTCATTAACCACCTTTATTAAATTTGTGCAATACTAATAAAGTCTGATGGGCAAAAATATTCATATACAATTGTAACATTAGTATACAAACGATAAATTTTAACAGAGTGTTTCAATGATTTTCACTATTCCTACATACAGAAGACAATTCCCATTACTGTAGTTGTTTTTGATTCTACATTCCACATTGCAAATTATGAAAATAACAACATAGAAAAGGAGCTGAAAGTGAACTAAAAATAACAATTGAATTTTATGGCAAGATATCAATGTATTTTAATTTTAAAATTAATAAAAATTAAAATTATTTCACAGTTAATATGAAATTTTTAAAACATTTAGTGCTATCTTTCAAAGATGTAAGCATCCTTGAATTATAATTTAGTTCTAAGTATGTCATATGTACATGTAAAGCTCTTACCAGATTGAATTTTAATGGAGACTTCTTCTCCAACATTTTAGTCACCAAATTCACTATACAAAATGCAGTTAACTTTGTGAAAATTTGCAAATCTAACTTCTAAATATTACAGCGAGTCCATTTTTTTCTTCTTTCATTTGAACTTGCATGTATAATTTTTTATAAATGCATATTATAGACTATTGTGTCCCCACAAAAATTCATATGTCAATGCTTAATCCCCAATGTGATTGTATTTGGGGATAAAGCCTTTAGGGAGGTAATTAAGATTAAATTAATCTTGACCCTAATCCAATTGGATTGGTGTCCTTATAAGAGGAGGAGGAGACACCAGAGAGCTCTCTCTGACATGTGAAGAAAACACGGTGAAAAGGTGACCATCTATAAATTAGGAAGAGAGCTCTCACCAGAAGCTAACTATGCCAGTGCTTTGATCTTGGACTTCTCAGTCTCTAAAAGTGTGAGAAATAAATTTGTGTTGTGTAAGCCTCGCACTATGATACTTTGTTATGGCAGCCCAAACACACTAGTACATTGCCTCTAAACCATTAAAGTATACATTGCCCAAACCTGTATTACAGAAAAATAATTTTAATAACAGTGTTGGAGACCTTAACGTGTATGCCTAAGTATGTAAAAACAATTTTGAAAACTTATTAAAAGTAATATCTATGTTCCACATCTATTTTTCATTACTCGGGAGGCTGAGGCAGGAGAATGGCGTAAACCCAGGAGGCGGAGCTTGCAGTGAGCTGAGATCCGGCCACTGCACTCCAGCCCGGGCTTTTTCATTTTAGTTTGTTGCCTCAGAGTTTTCAATAGCAACTACTGAGCTAATTAACTTTTTAAAATCTCTTAAGGAAAGTCATAATGATCAATTGACTTTAGCAAAGAAGTAAAGATCTTCTCTAATGGAGTGGTGAACCCTAATTCTAGTCAGGTTTGCCATTTCACAGTCATTTAACTTTGCAGGACACTGAAACTTTCTGGGTCCTCATATCTTCATCTTTTAAAAATATTGACATTAATGCACTCTACATTATACATCTTAATTTTTTGGTAAAAATTGTAAGTACAAACAACTTTAATGAGTTTTTAATAGTTTTACTTCATTTTTCACATTTGACAGTATGCACTACTTCCCCCTTAAGCAGGAAACGTATACTTAAGGGTAAACACAATGGAGAACTTCATTAAGAACTTTTTAAGTCAAGCTCTGATAATCAATGATAAAAAGAATCACGTTCCTGTCGGGTGCTGTGGCTCATGCCTGTAATCCTAATACTTTGGGAGGCCGAGGCGGGTGGATCACCTGAGGTCAGAAGTTTGAGGCCAGGCTGCCCATGGAGAAACCCCCTCTCTACTAAAAATACAAACATTAGCTGGGCGTGGTGGCAGATGCCTGTAATCCCAGCTACTGGGGAGGCTGAAACAGGACATTCACTTGAACTCAAGAGGCTGAGGTTGCAGTGAGCCGAGATCACACCACCGCACTCCAGCCTGGGAGACAGAGTGAGACTCCTTCTCAAGAAAATATATATATATAATAATAATATTCTACTGAAACAATACAATAAATACGACTGTTTAAATAATGATTCATTCAAACCTGAAATACATTGAAAATTCTACAACTAACACTGAATATTAAAATTGTAAAATGCACACAAATTTCAATTTTTAAAATATTTCTCTAGTATACAGTAAAATAACATTACTAGGCTGAGCGCGGTGGCTCATGCCTGTAATCCAGCACTTTGGGAGGCCCAGGCTGGTGGATCACCTGAGGTCGGGAGTTCCAGACCAGCCTGACCAACGTGGAAAAACCCCGTCTCTACTAAAAATACAAAATTAGTAGAGCATGGTGGCACATGCCTGTAATCCCAGCTACTCGGAAGGCGGAGGCAGGATAATTGCTTGAACCCGGGAGGCAGAGGTTGCGGTGAGCCGAGATCGTGCTATTGCACTCCTGTCTGGGCAACGAAAGCAAAACCCCGTCTCAAAAAAAAAAAAAAAAAAAAAAAAAAAAGAAAGTAACATATCTAATTGCCGTTGTTTCTCTTTGAGGTATTAATTCTAGACAAAAGTTTTAGATCCACTTTTAACTTTTTCAAAGTTCTGCGCTAATTTCTATTTTTCTCCAAATAGGACATTTAAGTAGTGAAGAAATATTTTTTGCATATAGTTAACAAAAAGAAAACTATCACTAACACACACACAAACATTTAGCATTTTTTAACATTAGCAATGTGAAAAATGAATGGCCACCAACAACCAAGGCCAAAATCCAGCAACTAAGATGCCTTTTGATATATATACAAATAAACTGTAGTACATTTATGCAATGGAGATTATTCAATAATAAAAAGAAATGTGCTATGAAAGCCCAAAAAGGCATACAGAAACCTTATGTATTTCTAAGTGAAATAAGGCAGTCCAAAAAGCATTACATGTTGTATGATTCCAAATTTACAACATTCCCGAAAAGGAGAAACTATAGACAGAGTAAACATATCATTGGTTGTCTGAACTGGAGAAAGGAGAGACAAATGGGTACAGCATGGGGATTTTTCAGGCAGTGAAACTATTCTGTGTGATACTGTAATGGTGGAGAAATTATATACACTTGTCAAAATCCATATAACTGTACAACACAAATAACTGTAATGTAAAATAGTGATTTTAATAATAATTTCTCAGTATTTGTTAATCAGTTTTTACCAGTGTACTACAATAATGTGAGATGTTAATAATGGGGATACTGTGTCAGGGAAACAGGGCTCTCTATACTTTCTGCCAATTTTCTGTACACCTTAAACTGCTCTAAAACTGAAATCTATTGATTTTATTTAAAAAACAGAAAATGACATTTTGATCCTTTTTTACTTCTTAATAAGTTTTAAAGTCATCAACAATTTGAAAAGATAAAATGCAGACAAATATTGTACTATAACTTGTAGGATCAAAAATAAACATTGCTTATATCACATAGGTTCACAATTAAATTATTCTATATCTCTATATTTGTAATCAAATGTCACATTTGTGGTGATTAAGGTTTTTGTTTTTGTTTGTTTGTTTAGTTAACTGGCTAATGATCCAGAAAGTCTATGTGCTAAGTTTTACTTTGTGTCTACATTTGGTAGAGAGCAGCAACCAAAATTTTCCATACAGTTTGATAAATAAATAATTGTAAATAAAAGGCTACTTACCACTGTATTTGATCACACGAATTGTTGAATCTCCTTCACCAAATTTGGTGAGAGGAGTCAGTCGGACTTCGTAAGCTTCTGGTTTAATTAGCTCTGTCAAGTTATATGTAATTAATTCTCCCTTTTGAATATTCCCATTTATTTTAATCTCCTGCTCCCACCAACGCTGCTGCCCAGCCTGAAATCAAAACAGTAGTAGAATAATGTTCCCAGTATGTTCTTCAGAGGTACTAAGAAAATTGAAAGCACATTCTGAAATTTTATTAAATTAAAATGTACATTATATTAATGAACACATATCATTAAAATTCAAGTTTCTATAAGGAGAAACAAATTTTGAGAGTTGCATGCATATGTTTGCAGGTAATTGTCAAATGATCAGGAGTATTTAATAGATTTAATATATCAACTAATGTTCAGTAAGAGAAAATTCCAAAGTGTCTCTGATCTGGAAGTCGGGAGAGATCTAAGTTTAGCTACTCCTTGCTTAACATATTAATGGCATATGAGATTCTCGAATACTTAAAACTCTTTATCACATTAGCAAACATATGCATTGCATATATAACAGTTCTCATATATTCTGGGCAGTAGAAGTATAAAACAAAGACAAATCTGTAACTTTTCAAGTCTATTAAAAAGAGGCACAATAAACAAATGTATAATATAAAATTTCAATTAGTCATATGTACAATAAAGAAAAATAAAAAATCACAAGGGGATTAAGAGTCATAGTGGGAAGGCTGAAGAGGGGCACTCTTTTATCTAGTTAATCAGAGGACATCTCCATAAGAAGAATGTTGGGAAGTTAAGATGAAGGCTAGGAATTTACCATGGGATTTGGCAAGATGGAAGTGATGGTCACCTTAAAATAAATGGTGTCAGAGTAATGAAGATGAAAGTGTGATTGTAGTATGTTAAAAGAATAATGAGTTTCACAATGCTTCCCTCACTAAAAAATCACAATGCTCAGATAATTTCACAGCACAGTTATCAAAATGTTCAGGAAACAATTTTAATCTTTTATAAAATCTTGCAGATATTTTAAAAAATAAAAACAATAACTCTACAGCTATATTATTTAATTTAAACCCAAAAGTAAGGATGGTACAAGAAAGAAAAATTATATATATATATGAACCAAATTCATACAGTTTTAACATACAGTATTGTTTCCAAATTCATTATACAGTACTGTTACTAAATTCATCAAGTTTTACATCCTGTATTGTTTCTCTTGCAAGGATGCAAGAATTGCTTAACATTAGAAAGTATGTTAACATAGTTAACTGGTAAAAGAAGAAAAAACGTATTTCTACTAGATGGAGAAAAATTTAGGAAACATCAACTCCTATTTATAATAAAACTATGAACAAGCTAGGAATGGAAGGGAACTTGATTAATCTGATAAAGAAGGTCCAACAAAAAGGTAAAGGATGCTTTATTTTTAATGCTTATATATTAGATTTTTTTTTTTAGAATTACAAGTGAGAAAGAATGTTCAACATAATCTATTTAAAATTGTACTTTAGTAACAATGAAGTGTATAATAATTGGAAAAACAAAACCAAAATAATCTATAGAGTTGTCTACGTATGAATCTCTCTCTCTCCTTTTCTCTTGCTCTACCCTTCCATATGCATATACACATGAATGTCTTTTACAAGCACTTTGAAGCTTTCTTTATTAAATTTATGTATATAATTTATTATATTAGATAACAGGTAATCCACAGCTTTGTTTGCTATTGTAAATTGTGACTTTTAAGCTATTAACATTTTGCTAGCTTATACAATTGTGACAGATTTTTTTATTCTCCTTACATTCATATATATGTATATATAACTATATTTGTTATATACATATGTATCTATAATATAGTGTAAGTATACATATGTATCTATAGCTCTACATATAGTATGCATCATTGCCTTGTAATATGTGTCTGATATTTTTCATAGTTTAAATCTATGGTATCCTCTTTAATGGGGCTTTTCTCCTTTTATTTGCTTGGTTATTTTTCATTGGGTGCTGATAATATGGCTTAAAATTCTATTATTGGGGGTTATCTGTGGCCTCTGACAAAGACATATTCTGTATAGATGTACCGTTGTTTCTGACATGCTCCTAAGGTCATCAACAATATGGTCTACTTTTACTTTGATTGTGAAACTCTGGTGTCACAAATTAGAGTGGAGAAGATCCCTTGCTTTCAGAAGGTCTTGAGTTTTCATTGCTGTCTGCCTCAATGGTGACAAACTATTAAGAATCAAAGTTCAAGTTTGTCTGGGTTGGCAAACAGCTGAGGGCAAAAGTAGTTTGGGCAGAAATTTATTTGTTACTTTGGAATGCCATTTTTCCTTGGATTTTTACCTAGTACTTTCTCTCTCTATGTACACACACATACACACGTACACACTATATGCACATGTATGCATACATATACATATCACACAATATGCACATATGTTCACATATATGCACATACTATATGTTCATAAATATTTGTTTTCTGAAGGTTAAGTTAGTCCTAATTATATAGTCTTGACTGCTACATTTCTGGAAATAAAAAAATACAGTATGTGTGCTACTAGCACAGTCCTACACAAATGACAAATTAAATAATGGAAAAGGACAGAAAGCCCAAATATAAAATCTATAGAGTGTCTGCACAGTAGAGAGAAAAATATAAACTATTCAGTTGGTTATGCATATGGAAAAAAAACACTTGAATTGGAACCTTACATCTTATACATAAAATTCAGTCTCAGGATAATTAAACAATTAAATTTAAAACACAATATTTAAATCATTTAAATTTAAATCATTAAATCATTTAGGAAAAATACAGAAAAAATGTTATGATCTCAGTTAATCTATTTCTTTTTTTTTCTTTTCCTTTTTGTTTTTCTTTTTTTTTTTTTTTTTTACTTAGATAGAGTCTCGCCCTGTCACCCAGGCTGGAGTGCAATGGTGCTCTCTCAGCTCACTGCAACCTCCGCTTCCAGGATTCAAGCAATTCTCCTGCCTCGGCCTCCTGAGTAGCTGTAATTACAGGGACCCATAACCATGCCTGGCTAATTTTTTGTATTTTTAGTAGAGACAGGGTTACACCATGTTGGCCAGGGTGGTCTCAAACTCTTGACCTCAAGTAATCGCCCACCTTGGCCTCCCAAGGTGAGGCACAGTGACTCATGCTGGGATTACAGGCGTGAGTCACCATGCCTGGCCAATATATTGCTTTCTTAAACAGAACAGGGAAGGATGAATCACGAAGAAAAAGACTGATAAATTTGTCTATCAAATTTAAAATTAATTAAATATAAACTTTCAAGTTAAAAAATTTGTTCTCATCGGTATTCACCATTAACAGGAAAAATACAAGCCAGAGGTTTGAAGAAGATATTATACACATATTAATATACACAATTAACCAGACTTTATTAAAAACTGATTTTAATAAACAACGAAAAGAATTCAGTAGCAAATTCAGCCAAATAACAAGCAATTCATAGATGAAGAAACCCAAATAAGTAACTAAAGAAGAGCCTCAGCCTCACGATGAATCAAGGAAACAGAAATTAAAACCATAATATTATTTTCTACCATCAGGTAGGCAAAAACTTTTTAAAAATTAACTATTAGGTCTTTGTATAGATATAAAACAATGAGAATCTTTGTTCATGTCAAAACCAGGGGATTGGGGTGGGGAACAAATGAGATTTTTATCCTACATATAAGCTAACAAGTTAGCCTTGTTAGACTGGAGACTACTTGGTCAAATAAAATGACTGACTCAGCATATATCCCAAGCTTTATTTTAGCATTGATCCTTCTTACCTCTGAAGTTCCACAGAAGTACTGCAGATGTGCCAAGGAGGACGCTGCACATGCCTTGATTGTGCGTCACATCTGAAGGACTCTGAGTTTAAGAAACCTTAGTCTTTATAACTGATAGTAACCAAATGTGTCCAACCATTGCCCAAAAAGGAGACATCCTTATTATACAGGACATCAAACAAATCTCACCTCTGTTCCAGAGGAAGGCACTACATTCAAAAGATGTTTGCTATGCAAATGACTTGAAAAGATAGGCTGTAATATAAGGGCAACTGGTGCCTCTGTACACAAGACACAAAGAAATACAAGAAATCCATGAAAAACGGAGGTTGCATTATATTCTTGATGAAAATGCAAGTTGGTATAAGTTTAGAGAATAATTTGGCAATAAAAGCCATGTTACAATGAGAATAGGTAAATTCTTATACTTGGAAACAAGTAAATTCATAGCATAGAAAATGGAAAATGATCTATACCTCAATCGTTTAAGAGGTGATAATCAAATTGCAAACTCTTCATAAAATGGAATATAAAATATAGCATTAAAAAGGAACCTATTCCACATACATCAACATGGGTAAATTTCACAAAAGTGATATTGAACTAAAATTAATTTTGAAGTACATATGTTATAAAATTTAGTTTTAAACTGTGTATTTTAAAGAGGGTGTATAGATATATATGCATTAAAGAATAAAGAAATTCAGAGAAATAATAAACACTGAGTTGAAGATACTGTTTAAATAGGTTAGGAGAGTGTCAAGAGAAGATGATGCAATTGTGTGGGGTAAAGAAAGGACTTCAACTCTGCCGGGTGATTTCTGTTGTTTTGTTTTAGATTAATGGTAGATGTAAAAAATATGATTATGTTCTTTTGTGTAGGCCTGAAATGTTTCTCTGTTTTTAATAAAGAGAATTAGAGAATAAGAGAGAGAAGGAATTCTGAATTTTCTTAAGACTCTTTCTCCCTTGAATTCTGTAACAGTGCTGTCTCTCATATTGCTTCCCAAATCTGCATCTTTGACTACTCCTTATTTTCTTTACCTGTGTTCTAAATGTTGATGTTCTCCAGAATTTTGTATATGGCGTTTTTGGTACTCTGTATTAGTGGTTCTCATATTTCCGCATGCATGAGAATCACCGGACGACACTGTTAACCAAAATTGTAAGTCTCAACCATCAGTAAGCATGGTTCAATGAGATCTAGAAATACGATCTTTGAAAAGCATCCCCTTTCCCACATAGTAATCTGGATACAAATAACCCAGAGGCTACACTTGGTGAGGCACAGATTAGTCCTGCTAAACCACCTCATTAGTATTAGTAGCTTCTTCTAATATCTCTACATTGATAACTTCTTAACTTGTATTTTCAGCTCAGAAAATTAAGAAAAAAATGTATCTATTAGTCTTTACCATGTGCCACCATTTTAACTGTCATATACCTATTATTATATGTAATATATCCCACAAACCCTAGTAAGTGGTAACTACATGTAGCCCTATATCATGAATGAAAAAACTGAGGCAGAGAGAGGTTAAGATAACTTTAAGTGGCAGCTTCACAATGTGGTTAGACTCAAAATGACTCTTTTTGGTATCACTTCCTCCTTTGTTTTCCCTGAATATATTGCTCCTTTAATTGTTTTTCCCAGAGCCCTTATATATTTAGTTACAATACACTATGTCTGGTCATTAACTTGATGGAAATATGATGAAATTAAATGCCAGCATACAATGTATATTTAACTGGCCTCCAAGGAGTAGGGCAGAAAATCAAAGTTATTTCAGTGAAAACTTGCCTACAGTCACTGAATTTACATACAGTGGTGAAGGATAAAAAACCTAATTCCACAGAAACTACTTATCTTTCAGATAAGCATGCACGGTTAATACTAGGTATTATGAAGCTTCTTTTAGTTCAGTAGGTTCAAATTCTATAACATAATATAAATGATGACACTTTTACTGTCTCTTAATTTTAGATTTATATATATATATGAACAATAGGCAAAGTGCTATGATTTTTAAAGATAGATAAAATCAATTTAAACACACAAAAATATATACAGAATAATTTGACATTTTACTGTTACCTAAAGACACAAGTTTAATCAAGGTGTACTTTTCTGGATGTTAATACTAAGTTTAAATAAGAATTTAATACCACTGAAAATTTGTAGTACATCACAAAGGAGACACTGCTGGTATCCTCTTATTATAATGAGTGTTCTACTCAAGTAATTTTAGTTGGGAAATACACTGATGTTCTTACTTATTACAAACTCCAGTGTCCATAACTTCATATGTGTATTAAAAAAGCAATAACTTTGATTCCAAGTCTTTAATTTAAGCTGTAATGAAAGTATATACTTCAGCAGTTGGCAGAATAAGCAATTAAATACTTCATATTGTATCTCAGTGAGCTGTGCAAAATGTAAAAATGGAAAACTAAATGCAATGTTTGCACATACACAAAAGGAGATGCAATATTATTCCACTGATTGAAAGTAATACCAGAAAACCCTCAAGAAGATGGATTCTAAACAATACTGCAGATGACAATGCCAGATCATACTTATAAGCATGATGATATGTAAGTAAATGTTAAACTATTTTCTTCATATCCATTTTAAAAATCCATTGAATATTTCTTTTATCCCCAGGAGGTATATTCCATTCAGATGATTTAGAGGTTAGCCTAAAATCCCCCAAGTACCCTAAAGTGAGACTTTTTATTAAAAACTGTAATTTGTTATTTTTACCACAGAGGAAAAATAAAAAGCTATTGCTGAAAAGGTCTCAGGAGGAAAAATCATGTTAATTTTTTCTCTTAATTTTATAAGAAACAAAATTAGCTAATTTAAAAGCAGAAGGCTGCAACAGATTCTGAAATGTGGAGGGAATAGAAGTGGCCATGTTTTCCTATTTTTTTTTTTCTTGGACTATAAATCTTTTTAACCACTATAATGAGCTCCACTGAAAAGTACCAAGTAAGTGAAAACTAAAACAGAAGGGGAAATGCAACAACTGAATACAAGGCATATATGTGTGTTTATTTCAATTATTTTTATGTAACTCTGTAAGAGAGAGATTGATATATCTATTTTATAGGAAACTTCTGTTCATGTTTAGCGACCACACTGATAGTAAAAATAATAGCTGATGTTAAAAATCCAGGTATTACAGACCCTAAATCATGCACACTAATGATTATCCAACAGAATAAGAAATCATGAAGATGACATTTTCATGGATTAAAATCAAATTGTCTTATAATCCCAAATAAAATGTAACACTGATTTTTAAGATGCACTAGTGTTTTAATAACCCCTTTTAGGGGAAAGGAGATAATAAGTAACATGGCATTAAACGAATCTTATTTTTATTTTCTACTAATAATAGCAAACATTTATTCAACTGACTACATAACTTTTCTTCCTTCATTCCCACAAATTTGAGTATCAACTTCTTTTTTTTTTTGAGACGGAGTCTTGCTCTGTCGCCCAGGCTGGAGTGCAGTGGCACGATCTCGGCTCACTGCAAGCTCCGCCTCCCGGGTTCACACCATTCTCCTGGCTCAGCCTCCTGAGTAGCTGGGACTACAGGCGCCCGCCACCGCGCCTGGCTTATTTTTTGTATTTTTAGTAGAGACGGGGTTTCACCGTGGTCTCGATCTCCTGACCTTGTGATCCGCCCGCCTCGTCTTCCCACAGTGCTGGGATTACAGGCTTGAGCCACCGCGCCCAGCCAACTTCTTTACATTCAGCAATAATTCTTCTGAGTAGGTAGGCACTTTTCACATCATAGAAATATTTTGCTTATCATATTTTGCTCATGCTATTAACACCTTTAGAAGGGACTGTGTATTTTTTAGATATCCAGATATTTATAAGTTTTTGTCTGCCTTTGGTCTTTGGAATCTTGTATTATTCTTTTTAATTGAATTATGTCTAAATTGAAAGCATCCTGGCGTGGTAGTGGGGCAAATACTTCTTATTTGAACTCAGTCAATTTCAACTGGTCTTTCTAGTTGTGTTCTAGTGTCTAGCATCTATAGCATTTATTTTTTATGTCCTTGGAACTGTCTTGGCCTTTAGTCACTAGTTCTATTCAGTCTGCATTTTTCTTAGGCAAATCACAAGTTCTTTGAGTCTAACATCGTTATCTTCGCCTTTTCTTTTGAAGGGGTGTGGAATTGGTGAATCCTGACAGCTTCCCCAGAAATACAGTAAGGCAAAGAACTAGCCAGGCCCCATTCCTTGAAAATTTGACTCAGTCTACCCTACTGTGCTACTTGAGTGCTCCCCCAAGTGGGACCCAGATCTCAGATCTTCTAGGCAAGTCTTGCTATCTTCCCTAACTACACGTCGGGAAGTGAGCATGCATTCTTCTTTTCTACTGTGGTGGGCTGTAGATGCCTTTTTTCAGGGAATATAGGACCCACTCTATTGTTCTTCTCTCACTTACACTAAAATAATCCTCTTTCCCATGCCTGGAACTCTGTATTTTCATTGGGAATTGCTCCTGATATTTTCATTCCTGACATAAAGCATTTCAGAACTCAACACTTTTTCTCCCTTAGCCACCTCCTGCTCACTTCCACCACCATGACCTCTATTAGATTTAAATACTAGGTTTTCAAGGCTACTGTTTTTGCTTGGACTTTATACAATCTATTAAAAATTCATTTGTCACATTTCTTGTTTTGTGCAGGTGTGGGTTAGTCTTCCCATTCTTGTGCCATAAACTTTAGCCTTCTCTGTTGTAATTTTAAGTAATGAGAGAAATAAAGAAAATTACAAGAATAGAAAAATGCATTTGTTAATTTGTCAAATTCTCAACTGACCTTTTCAAAAAGTTTTTAACTTATACAGCAAACTACTTTGAACTTGCACTTAGCTTTGAGTATCTAGAAAATAATTCCCTATAGTATTATTTATATTTCTTTTAGCATCAGTTACTGATTATAAAACAAAACAAACACAGCAGCCCTCAGGTAAAGACAGCATTGAATGTGTCCACAGCATCAGTGGGTCTCTCAGTCTTCCATGCAGTTTAGCAAGATTTCTTCCTTCACCTATCTTAGTGAGCCACTGCTGTCTGAGGAGATGGGAACTGGCTGTGCAAGCAGTCTCTGGTAAAGCTCACCAGTAAATAAATGAAAGGTCTTGCAAATATACTTCAAGGATTTTTTTAAAGAAAGCTAAGCATTAAGCACAGAGAACAAGGTCTTTAGTGACAACCACGGGAAATATTCTTGCTCAGTGATCTCAGAAATAGAAGTAATAGAAAAAGTAGAAACTGAAGTTGAAAAAACATCAAACCTAAAACTTCCTACGTACATTAAGGGTGTTATGACAAATTTAAATATGTAGTTCCAAAAAAACTATGACACATACAATAAAACAGAACCTTTGAAAAAAGTAAGTTCTTTATTATGCTTTCACAGTAGCTAAAATTGAAGTGAGGATGAAAACAAAGATTGGCATTTTACATAGTCTTTAATATTTAGTACATATTTTATGTGACTTTATGTTCCTAATGTGTCAGTTTAAAGTATATTAAAGAGATATGTGAGAATATTTAAAACATAGCCAATACTTATTGAGTGATTGCTATGTTCTTTTAGTTAATTTAATCCCAAGCAAATCAATGAGATAATTAACTTTATATTGTTTCTATATTTTTATATTTTAACCCTTTCTATTAAAATGTGTAGAACTATTGTTTCTAAATATAATTCTAGAAAAAATAAAATAAAAACGAAGAAAAAAGAGTAAATATGGTATCTCAGAAAACATACAGAATAAATAATGTTCAAAAGAATCTTATTAGCCTTTCTCATTCTTGCCCCTTTGTAATATTTGAAAGGTAATTGCTAACACTTACCTTAGGGAATGATTAATGTTTTTAACTTGCAGAGCACATTTATCATGTTATATTAATATAATTTATTTCCTGTTTTATATAGTTAGCAATACATTTAATAATGAATTATAATCATGATTAAGTAAATTATATTAACTGATACTGTTTATATTCATGATTTGGTAGAGTTTAAAAGATTTGACATTTAATGAATAGGACATAAGAAGGCGAAATTTAGATAAATTAAATAATTTTTTATTTCAGTTTCTAAAAGAATAGGTTATTATTATTTAAAATCTAGCACATATATAGGATTCTAGTAACTACAGTTTCATCACCAAAGCATTTCCTTATTATTGGATTTTTTAAAATGATGAGACTGGCTTTATAACACTTATAATAAATATTGTAACAAATATTTTAAGACTTAAAAATGAAATGATATTTGAACTTTTGCAAGTTTCCTATCTAAACTTACAAAAGTAAATGTGTTATGTAGTAGAAGTTAGTGTGAGACATTCTGGCTCATAATAGCCACTTTGGTCACAGTCAGATTAACATATCCTCATCTGTGGGGAAATGAGCCTCTCATAGAAAACATCAATCCTTAAGATACGAGTGACAACTTTATTAAAAGTGTTTTTAAAATAAGCTTATTTAAAGAAAATAATATAAAAATGTATTCACAAAGCAATAGTAATCAAAACAATATTGGACTAGCATAAAAAGAGACATACAGACAAATGGAACAGACAGCCTAGAAATAAACTTAAGCATATACAGTCAACAAATTTTTGACAAGTCCACCAGGAAGACCCAATGAAGAGAGAATAGCCTTTTCAGTAAATGGTGTGGGAAAATGAATATCCACATGCAAAAGAATGAAACTGGCTCTTATCTTACAGCATACACAGATTAACTCAAAATGGATTAAAGATCTTTGCATAAGACCTGAAGCTATACAATCCTAGAAGAAAAAGGGGTGGAAGCTCCTTGATATTGGGTCCGACAAAAATTTTTTGGATATTCAACAAAAGGCATAAGCAGCAAAATAAAAAATAAACATTGGGACTACATAAAACTAAAAAGCTTCAGTATAACAAAGGGAACAATTAACAAAATGCAAAGCTAGCAATTAACTGTAAAAATCATGTGTGAACCACATTATCAGATAAAGGGTTAATGTCCAAACTATATAATTAACTCATGCAACTCGACAGCAAAAAAACAAATAATCTGACCCTGCAAAAATAAGCAAAAGACAATAGATATTTCTTTAAAGAAGAAGTACAATGGTCAACAGGTAGATGAAAAGGTGCTCAATATTACTAATCATCATAAAAATGAAAATCAAAACCAAAATGAAATATCATCTTACATCTGTTGGCATAACTATTATAAAAAAGATGAGATGAGGAGTATTGGCAAGGGTTTGGAGATAAAGGAAACTTCTACACTATTAATAGGTACGTAGACTGGTTCAGCCATTGTGAAAAATAGTATGAAGCATCCTTAAAAAGTTAAAAATCAAACTACCATATGACCCAGAAATCTCTTTTCTAGATACCTACCCAGAAGAAATCACCAACTTATAAAGACAACTGCACACCCATGTTTATTGCAGCATTATGCACAATAGCCAAGATATGGAAACAACCTCAATGTCCATGAATGAATGAATGGATAAAGAAATTGCAAATTACACAATTGAATATTACTCAGCTTTAAAAAAACAAGGTACCGCTATTTGCAACAGCAGGACGGACCGAGAAGAATTAAGCTAAGTAAAATAAAGCAGACCCAGAAAGAAATAGAGTGCACGATATCACTTATATGTGGAATCTAAACCAAACCAAAACAAAACAAAACAAAAACTCAAATACACAAAAATAGAACATGGAAAAGTGGCTACCAGGGGTGTAAGTGTAAGGAAAATGGAGAGATGGAGGCCAAAGGATACAACGTTCAGTTATGTAGGATAAATAAGGATAGAGATTTATCACAGAACATAAGGACCACAGTTAATAGTATTACATAATATAAATTTACTAAGAGAGTCAATTTTAGGTACTTGTACCACATATACCCACATATGAACAAACAAAAGAGAACTATATAAGATAATGAATATGTTGATTTGCAAGACTGTAGTAATCATTTTATTATGTATATTTATATCAAAACATCATGTTGTATACCTTAAAAATGTACAGTTAAAAAATAGAAATTTAAAAATTATTGACAGTACATTCACATTTTAATACTACAAATTTCTATAAACAACTTTGACAACTACATTATTCTTTACATAGGGATTAAAAATGTAATCAAAGAGATTGAGCTATTTTAAACATTATCTTCTGTGTTTTTAGTACAAATTGTATTGTCAGTCTCCCTTAAATTCACTGTGATTTCTGTCAGTAGGGTGCCTAAATATGAAATTTATAATGTCACCATGGATATTTTATAAATTGTTTAGACTTCTATATATATGTCCCTTAATTCCACCACCAGACATCAGAAAGGCTGACCCCTTTAATGGCACATTTGATTCATTTTCCACAATTTTTAGAATTGCAGTTTGGGGTGACAGTTGAGACTACTCAACTAAAGTATTTTTGTTTACTAAGAAAAACAAAAAAGTAGTAACTAAAATATTTTTGAGGACTCACTATTGCCAGATATTTTGCTAAATATTTTACACATTATTTTAATTTAAATCTTACAACAATCTATTGAGGATAGTATTATTATCTATATTTCCTCAGTTGAAGAAGTGGATTAAACCAATAAACTTTCCCAGGTCATACAGTTGCCAAGAAGCAGAAGATAATATAGATATTATTACCCAATATTGTCCAATTTCAAGGCTACTCTCTTAATCACTATTCTCCATTTCTTCTTCTGATATCAAATGTGTTGCTTTCACAGGTTTTCCTGACAAATGTGCACTGTATTTACATTCCCTTAGAAATTTATAAATTTTTTTTTCACCATTGGGAATGCCTAATTATGTTGAACTTAATTACATAGCAAGGGGCGACAGAGGAAGATAATAAATCTAGCTTTTATCTTTAGGACAAGGGTTAGTCATACAAAAAGCTTTTGATTTTGTGAGACCTGACAGTTAAAGTGAATTTGGATTCCGCTTTCCATTTTATTTGGAGACTCCAGTGAATGTGTGCTTTGGTTGTGCTGAGTTTGTACTCCGAACTGTTATATAAATCATCAAATGACAGGGTATTTCATACTGCCTCAGGAAAGAATTTATAAGTATTACTGACATATCCCCCTACCACGTATTTATTACTTCCATCTGTTAAAGCAAAACAACATTGAAAACCACCCAAGAGACCATGTGTAACAGGAAAAATAATCATTCTTTAGCAGGTTCTGATAAATTATTATGAAAGAAAAACTTGCTTCCTATCAAGTTTAGAAAAAACACATCCTAATTATTTTCTTGTCATGCTTGGATCAGCAGGTGAAAGGACACCTCAACCTAAAAATTCATTTGTTATAGATTTCAACCCTGATAAATTGGAATTAAGCAGCTCAGTCAGCATCTTTCTTCGTCAGGTAGGTTTTCTAAGGACTACTAAAAAAATTTCCAGGAGGTAGGAATAAATAAATAATTAGGGATTGATTTTTTAGTTTTTATTCATCTTGGCATCTGATATGGTTTGGCTGTGTCCCCACCCAAATCTCATCTTGAATTGTAGTTCTCATGATCTTCACGTGGTGTGGGAGGAACCCAGTGGGAGGTAACTGAATCAGGGGGGCAGTTACCCCCATACTGCTATGCTCGTGATAATGAGTGAGTTCTGACAAGATCTGATGGTTTTATAAAAGGCTTTTACCCCTTTGCAAGGCACTTTTCTCCTTTATAAATTACCCAGTCTCAGGTATTTCTTCATAGAAGCATGTGAATGGACTAATACAGTATCTATTTTATATAAGGGGAATCATAATCACTTCCTTAGATTATTTTTAAGAATAACTAGGTTGGCCAGGCAAGGTGGCTCATGCCTGTAATCCCAGCACTTTGGGAGGCTGAGGCGGGTGGATCACCTGAGGTCAGGAGTTCAAGATCACCCAGGCCAATATGGCGAAACCCCGTCTCTATTAAAATACAAAAATTAGCCTGGCTTGGTGACAGGTGCCTGCAATCCCAGCTACTCGGGAGGCTGACGCAGGAGAATTAGCTTGAACCCGGGAGGCGGAGGTTGCAGTGAGCCAAGATCGCGCCACTACACTCCAGCCTGGCCGACAATGTGAGACCCCATCTCAAAAAAAAAAAAAAAAAAAAAAGAAAAGAAAAAGAATAGGTAAATTTCAATAAACCTACAGGATATTTTAGTACTGCTATGTTCTAGATTTATTACTAATAGTCTTATATTTTGATTCTGCAGTGCCGCTTGTCCCTTCTGTGTATCCTTGATAACTTCCTTTAACAGTCTTTCAAGTGAAGTTCTTGGCTTCTGGTGAGTACCGATTACTGTCCATAGTACATATTGCTACTAAAGTTCAATCTTACTCCCCTGCTTAAACTATTTGAGTAATTGCTCTTTTGTAACATTATTTATAATAATAGGTATTATACCACTTCGATTCACTTTAACTGGGTTAAAATGTATAATGTCACCATGGATATTTTCTAAGTTTTGTTAGGCTATTTTACCTTTGTGTCACTTAAATATCCATTTGGGCTGTCATTTTGGTTAAAATATTTTCATAGACTTTACACAGTAGAGCATATTGATATATAAATTTAAACATACTGATGTACTGTAGCTTTAATTCAATTATTGACAATGATAAAACAATTTAATTCTCAAAGTGTCCTAAAATTATAGACATAGAAGAACAAAAGTAAGAAAAACAGGCAATGCTTCTTGTTGTGAATACTCATACAAATGTATAAATAGAGATTAGCATCACTTACTACGCTTTGGATTTAAAATGTCAGTAATAGTTTCTTCTCATAGAAATTGTACAACATTAACTGATACATTTATTCATTCATTCAAAATCATCTAACTTATGTTGGCATGATAAAAGTAATGAAGGACCAAGCAGAGTAAGCTCTTTTTATATTATATATTATATGTTTGATATTTGTAATGCCAATATTAATATGAGCATTAAAATTGGGAGTGTAAGGTAGAACAGACATGAGCATGAGGATGTCATCTAAAACATATTCAAACATAATTTAATATAATTTTAAGCTCTCTATACATTTTACCTGAGTCTTAGAAAATTCAAAATTTAAAATTACCTGAAATGCAATATTGTTTTTAGTGATTTTATGGCCAATGAAACATAATAACTTTTTCTTAATGAATATATAGGACAATATGACAAGAAATGCTACTTGCTAATCTTTTCCCAGTCCACTTACTCATTAACAATTTTTAGCAGTGCTGTATTTCTGAGCATTCCTCTAAATTAGGTGTGGTCATATGACCTAGTCCTGGCCAATGACATATAAGTGGAGGTGCTGTGTGAGGCCTCTACATCTTTTCATTAGTAACTATTGAAATAGTGATATATCCAGTAGGGTTCTTAAACATGCCTCCCAAATGGCACAAAGTAAATTGATAATTGAACCAACCAATGACAATTTAGAATACATATTTTAAATGTTTTTCAGAAAGCCCTAATGTGATATCCATATTTATTCCTATATGAAATCCATATTTAGATTATTATTCTCTACTAACATACTTACATTTACTAAGCATGTAATCTAGTATCACTCTCCACTGAAATATGCCTGTTTAAATATTATTTTAACTGCATATCATCCTCATATTTGTACTGTATATTCCTGTCAGTTTCTAGAAAAATGTTTTTAAATCATCAAAGATTTCTTAATGCATTGCTTTAGGAAATTAACAGTCGGAGAGACACGCCATGTCTTATATGAAGATGTACATTAAGGTCATTTGATATTTTCAATGGCAAATAACTGCAACATTCTATTTTAATGGAAAATGTTGCACAATATCATAGATTGATTCAGTCACTGAAAGCCATCTGTTGAGAGCCTATTACTTAAACAAATTAGACAATCTTTGTTCTCCTTACATGTTAAAGTCTAACCTATACTTGCCTCATTGAGTTATTCTGAGGATTAGAAGAATTAATATATATAAAGCCCTTAAAAATGTTTAACAGAAAGTAAGCATTATATAAGTGTTAGCTAATGAAGCAACATCTTCTATTCTTACTACCATTATGATTAAAATTACTTGGTTGCAATTGGTACGTGTGCAGAAAGAGTGCTGTGAGCGATTAATTTAATTATCACTCAAAATATATAATAATAATCTGGGAACATATAATTTGAAAAACATGGAGATATGACCTTGCTTAGAAATAGTAATAATCTTTATCTATTTTTGGAAATTGGAAAATTCACCAAAATAAATGATAGATAGATCCTAATTTAAAAGTAAACAATGAAACTATAAAGTGTTACAAGTAAATATTTGAGAATGTTTTTAGATCTTTGAGTGCACTACGTTTTCTAAGAGGATCTGAAATTCAGAGACCACACAATGGAAAAATTGCATAAAAATGTAAAAATATGAAAAATAAAAATAAATAAATGAAAAGATAAATGCATGTAGGACTATTTCCAAAACATATGACATAATCTTTCTTAATATATACAGGGTCTGTATCATCAATAAGAAAATATTAGCAATTAAAAATATAAAATATAAATGGAAAACAATTTGGAGGACAAGAGTTTATTTTGGAAGAGAATCTGGTAATTTCTCTGGTAAGAAATTGAAGTTAGTGATGGTGGTACATACGAATAAGGGGTGAAGGATTTGAAGAATATTGAAAAATAAAATTGGTAGAAATTATTGATGAATTGGATATAGAGAATAAAATAGAGAAAGGTGTCAAGGTACATTTTCTTGCCGGCTTGAGCAATGGGACAGATAATGGCCATTCAGTCTAATGGGGATCACAAAAAGAGGACAAGGTTTGAGACAGAATAGGTTAGAATATAGAAGCATTAAGTTTGGGAGACCACTGAAGTATCCAAGTACAGGTTTTTCAAATAAATAGGTCTAGGGAGGTAACATTAAAACTCTGACAACTTCATTCATCAGCATGTTCTTTGGTACTTAACAAATCATTTGAAGTATTATGGCAATCACATATTGTGTATTGGCTCCTTTAAAGAAAACAAGCAAAGAAAGGAAGTTAGGGAAAGAAGAGATTTATTTACTCCAGGACAAGACTGCAAGACTGAATAGGACATGAGGTTTGCAGGAAAATGAAATAATTTCATTAAGGTCAGACAACTGACTAAGAACAAAGGGTGTCAATCTTTTTAATCATATAGATGGCATCAACAATAATAATGAAATAGTATAAAATATTAGCTTAGGATAAGCAAAGAAAGTATTTAACTGTCCACATTGCAGTTCTCAATTAAACAAACAAACAAACAAACAAACAAAAAACTAACAGAATCTTTGCCCCTCCCCAAACTCAACCTTGGAGACACCATAAAAGTAGAGGGAGATTTCTGAACCTAAGGGGAAAATTGCAGCCCCTAATGGAAAGGGAATTATGTCACAAACAGGAAATAGGGTGGCATATGATATTTTATTTCTTCTGTCCCATACCACATCATTTTTATAAGTCGGTCCTTACTGAGAATTTTTCCTCTGAGAAAACAAAAATTAATCATTCCAGGTAATAGGTCAGGAGTAGATAAAATTTGTACCAAACTGGCAACCTCAGTATTTTCTCTCCTCCCCACACTTTTTTCCCCAAAATGATTACATGTGAAGGAGTCTTTTCAAAGCAGAAGTACAAGAAATTTCCCTGAGAGCTATAATAATGTATATAATAAAGGCTATGCTCTGAGATAAATCATTTGTACCATTCACTTTCTGTTTGATTCTCAAACTCAGGTGGTTAGAAAGAAGTTATGATTTGAGCTTTAGCTTATCTCACAGAAATATATTACTGCCCAAGACAATTGACATGGGCAAAAAGACTCTGTGCTCACCAAAAGAATACGCACTCACCAAAAATATGGGGCTCACAGAAAAGCTCAACTATGATAAATAATGATAGAAAAAAAAAAAAAACCTAAACCTGCTGAGGATGCGATTAATGTTAATTTTTTAACCCAAATGTAAGATAAAAATTTAAAATTAACAAAACTATCCTCGAGGAAACAGAAGTGATGTTGTAAGTTGTTACTTGGCAAAAAATATAGCTTTAACACCTTTGAGAAATACTGGGTACTGCAATACTAATTGCAATAAAGAACCCAACAGATAGGCTGTATTGCAAAATAGATTTAACTTAAGAGAAGGTTTTGAACCAGATTATGTCAAACAATGCTCTCAGAAGGCATCAGTAGAGTATCAGTATGGTTTAAAAAGTATAAAAGAAGTCAAGAAACATGTAGGAGAGAAATGTGTCAATATCCATATATACTTAGAAAAGAAAAAAATAAAGTAGTCACTACTTGAAAATACAGTGGTACAATTTTCTAGGATATTACCTCATATTTTTAAAAGTGGGCAAAAGACATGCACAGACATTTCTCTGAAGAAGATATACAGATGGAAAATAAACATCTGAAATATCACTGGCCATTAGAGAAATACAAATTAAGACTAAATATGATATGACTACACACCTATCAGGATGGCTGAGATGAAAATAGTGAAAACAACAAATCCTAATAAGCATATACAGAAAGTGACTCACTCATATATTTCTGGTGGGAATGTAAAGAATAAAACCACTTCATAAAATAGTTTGGCAGTTTCTTTAAAGCTAAAAATGGACTTACTATACCACTCAGCAACTGCATTGTTGGGCATTTATCCCAGTAAAACAAGTATTTATTTTCACAGAGGAACTTGTACATGAATACTTATAGGACCTTTATTGTTAATAGCCAAAAACTTGAACAACCCAAATGTATTTTAAAGAAAGAATTATTACACAAACTGTAGGACATCCATACCATTAGACTACTACTCAACCATGGAAAGAATGAACTACTGATACATGCAACAAGTTGGATAAATCTCAAGGAGATTTATAAGGGATAAATCCCAATAACATAAGGGAGTCTTATGGTGATGATACAGTTGAGTATCTTGTTTGCATTATGGTTACACAAAGCTACGCACATGCAAACACACATATACAAACAAATAAGTACATGCATGTACAATGGATGAACTCTGATGAAATTTCATGGATTGTACCAATGCCAGTTTCTTGGTTTTCATAATGTACTTGTGTTTGTATAGGATTCTGGCTTGAAGTGGGCATAGTGGGGGAGGGTTTCATGGAACTTTTCTGTACATTTCTATGTAACTTCCTGTGAATCTGTAATTATTTCAGAACAAATGTTTTTTAAAAAGAAAAAAAATACACTCCTTATTGAAAAGGCTTTTAACGTACTGAAGGGGATATGTAAGGGTGAGAAAAAGATACACAAATGACACACATGAATACTTATACACAAACTTGTTATAGTAAATTTTAAGAATATCAGAGAAATAGAAAATATTGGAAAGTCTAATAAGCGTGAGTATTCAAGTACAAAGGATGGAAAATCGGATTGGCATGCTTCTTCATAGCATCTGTGCATACAAGAGACAATGGAGCAATCTTTTCAAACTTAAAGGAGAAGAAAATCAAACCTAGAATAAATATTCAGCTAAACTATCCCACATGTATTTATTCATTTATTCAGTAAATACTTACTGTACAACCACTATGTGCCGAACAGTACCAGGCACTGAGGATAATGCAGAAACTAAAATGAGAAAAATATCTTATTCCATGTTTTTATGCAATTGTAAAAGCAATTTAATTAACCTGTAATGCTCTCCACATTTCTCAACCGCTCTGGAAAGCCTCGTTCAAACCTTTTCCTTTCCCTTAATAACCGAGGCTCACTGCTAAGGCTTAAGGATGGTGAGCTGAGCCTGTGACCACAACTGGGCATTCTCTGAACCATATTGCCATGGCAATCTTAATTGAAAAGCTATGGCCGCGGGGCGCGGTGGCTCACGCCTGTAATCCCAGCGCTTTGGGAGGCCAAGGCAGGCGGATCACAAGGTCAGGAGATCAAGACCCTCCTGGCTAACACGGTGAAACCCCGTCTCCACCAAAAATACAAAAAATTCTCTGGGCGTGGTGGCGGGCGCCTTGTAGTCCCAGCTACTTCCGAGGCTGAGGCACCAGAAAGGCGTGAGCCCTTTCTTGAGCTTGCAGTGAGCGGAGACCCTGCCACTACTGCCCTCCAGCCTGGGCGACACAGCGAGACTCGTCTCAAAAAAAATAAAAATAAAAAAAAAAAAAAAAGAAAAGCTATGGCCAAATCTGAAAGGAAACTAAAAAAGGAGAACTGTGGCTTGTGTGGAGATCTTCATTATTCGTCACCATGAGGAATATTGCTTGGGAATGAGGATGACTTTTAAGCAATTACTTCATAAAGTATATCCAGATGCCACTGTGTTTAAATGCAGTTGTCACCGATGAACCCCTCTTTCTTGTTCCCTCCCTTTTAGGGTTATAAAAGCATGACTGATTATTTGCCCTCATTTTCTCCTTGTTTTACAAGAAAGAGTTTTATGCAAACCATATGCCACTGTAGAATAAGTGTAAATGTCTTTATATAAATACGTCTATTTTTAGGTTAGTTGATTTTTTTCAACAGTACCACCATGACCTCAATTTTGAAAGTGTTTGCATTTAAATTGTTATTACTATTTTTGTTTAATTCCCAATGTTAACATAAGTGGTAATTAGTGGAACTGGATATTTGCTTCAGAGCTCTTTTCAAAATAAGTAAAACTTTGCAGATGTATGGAACCCACATTCTATCTTTTCTCAAACTTGTTCCCTCCCTCCCTCACTACAGGGAAGACCTATATACAGTAGGTACTTTTTTTCTTTTCCCAAATATGGTTTTATACCGTTCCAGCATATATTTGAATACACAGAAATTATACTCTTTGAAGAATAAAAATCTTATTTCCTACCAAAATATTTGCTTTCTTTTCTATGCTAAGAGAAATTTTCTACAACTGAGGTTTTGTTTTGTTTTTTAAGAAACTGAAATAAGGTAAGCATAGCATTGTATTGATGCATATAATACAAGGACTACAATAAGTTCTTTCCCACTATTTGTCTACTTTTATTGCTTCATATATGGCCATGATATTTTCACACTCTCAACTAATAATGTCTAAGAATCTGCTTTATGTTCAAGGTAATGCCATCTAGAATTTTATGGTAGAGAATATAAGCATTTTCTGAAGATTTACACTACTTAATGTGACAATGCTTCATTTGCTATAATTTCTAAGGCACCAGGAATACACAGACCTAGTTAAATATACAGATTAATCAGTGTTTCTTTTCTTTATTTTATAACCTAATGATAGATGCAGGAGGTAAACAAGGGGGAGGGCCCCAGAGAATCTCCCACCGGCCTACACACTGCAAGAATGGGTTGGAGCCACGGGAAGTTTGAGCCATGTGCAGCAGGGAGGAGCCTCCCCTCTTCAGTTCCTGTGCTGTGGCCTGTTATTCCATCTGTGAGATGGGAGCGCTGGCAGGAACCCCTCTTATTTTGCTAAGAGTTTTTTGTTGTTGTTGTTTTGTTTTTTCCTTTTCGTTCAATAAATTCCATTCCCGTCACCTTTCAATGTGTGTGCATGCCTAACTTTTCCTGGTTGTGACACAAGAACCCAGATTTAGCTGAACTAAGGAACAGAAATTCTGCAACAATAATCTCCCTTTTAGAATATATTTTAACAGAAAGGGGTATGGAGTCGTGTCATGTCAAGAAACACATTCTTTTAATTTTATTGTTAGGGCAGAATTAGTCTACTGTAACCTTTATAGGTACGAGTGTAAGAATGACAGTTACTTATATATCTTGACTTTTTATTACCTCAAAACAATACATTTTATTTGGATGATTTAGAAGTCTTATGTTAGAATCTTAATCAAAATATCTAATCCTACACTTGACTTCGGAGAGTGTCATTCTATTTCAAATAGATGAAAGCATTTCCCCTTTTCATCTTTATTACAGAGCCATTGCTCTATAATTAATTATTATATTTCTATTTATTATAGATCATCAATATAATTTAATTTTTCTCCAAAAATTCCAGTTGAAGTTAATATTAGTCTAATATATATGCTGGTTACATTATTTGTAATATGTGGCATACTGGAATGCCTGTTTTACTCTATGGCAAAAAGTTCCTACTTTATCTTGGTTTGTGGCTTTGCCCATTTACTGAACATGACTGTGTGATTTATTATGATAGCCTGGTTTCCAAGCAACAGTTTTTTCAAGCTGAAATAAAATCGAATACCTTAATATATAACAATGTATTCATGCTTTCTGTGTGTTCATCAAATTTGAATTGTCAAATCCAGATCACACTATGAAATTATCATCTAAAAAGGAAGAAGATTTTTAAACCATGTTGAGTCAATTAGAATTGCTTTATAAACAAGGGTGTTTTCAATGTATCCATTTGTTACTGAAAGGAAGACATATAAAAATGGCCAATTTTGGGCCAGGCATAGTGGCTCACACCTGTAATGTCAGCACTTTGGGAGGCCGAGGCAGACAGATCACTTGAGGTCAGGAGTTCAAGACCAGCCTGGCCAACATGGTGAAAACCCATCTCTACTATAAATATAAAAAATTAAAAATTAGCTGGGCCTGGTGGCATGTGCCTGTAATCCCAGCTACTCAGGAGGTTGAGGCAGGAGAATCGCAGGAACCCAGAATGCAGAGGTTGCAGTGAACCAAGATCTGCCTGCAAGAGAGAGGGAGACTCCATCTCAAAAAAAAAAAAAAAAAGCCAATTTTATTTTAAATATTTGATTAAGAAATTACAATTTGTAAACAACAGGTGCTGGAGAGGATGTGGAGAAATAGGAACACTTTTACACTGTTGGTGGGTCTGTAAACTAGTTCAACCATTGTGGAAAACAGTGTGGCGATTCCTCAAGGATCTAGAACTAGAAATATCATTTGACCCAGCCATCCCATTACTGGGGATATACCCAAAGGATTATAAGTCATGCTGCTATAAAGACACATGCACATGTATGTTTATTGCGGCACTATTCACAATAGCAAGGACTTGGTATCAACCCAAATGTCCATCAGTGACAGAATGGATTAAGAAAATGTGGCACATATACACCATGGAATACTATGCAGCCATAAAAAAGGATGAGTTTGTGTCCTTTGTAGGGACATGGATGCAGCTGGAAACCATCATTCTCAGCAAACTATCACAGAACAGAAAACCAAATACCACATGTTCTCACTCATAGGTGGGAATTGAACAATGAGATCACTTGGACACAGGAAGGAGAACATCACACCCGGGTCCTATTGTGGGGAAAGGAGAAGGATAGCCTTAGGAGATATACCTAGTGTAAATGACGAGTTAATGGGTGCAGCACACCAACATGGCACATGTATACATATGTAACAAACCTGCACGTTGTGCACATGTACCCTAGAACTTAAAGTATAATAATAATAAAAAAAGAAATTACAATTTGTATGGCCATTATTAAGAAATTACAATTTGTGTGGCCATTATTATCGATACTAGCATTAATAGCAGAAGTGCTAATTAGAAAATTGGGTCCAAATTGTGTCTAATCTACAAAAGAATATGTAGCTATCCAGAGCTTTGAAGAGGCTAAGTACTTTTATGTGCCTAATACAATCCACCTGTGAGCAACCCAAAAAGAGTTGCTCATTACTTGTGATTGTTCAAATGTACTAAGAATATTTGAGAAAATTCATACCAAAGCCATTTATTTTTATCAAACATTTTTATGTCTGTACCACACAAGCTAATGTGTTTCAGTATTCATAGCCACATGTTTACATTTAAAGAAGTAGAGGCCCATAAATAATGAAAACTTACATAGTTCTTAATCCTTACATTCCTAAGAGGAAACTTGACTAGAAACTCCGAACTCAGGTGAGTTCTCTTTTGACCTTTCCAACTTCAGGCTCTCAACATCCTTGTTTCTTAGAAAATTCACACTTGTACCATTAGAAGGCTACCTCCAGTTTCTGAAGTTGTATTATCAGGATAGTCTATGTGGAACCAATGGAAATAAATGGGAATCTCTGTAACTATGAGAAAGGATATGGAAGTCACATTCTATTAAAACAAAAGTAATGGAACATGCAGGGACAGCCCTATTCAAACCAGACAACCAGGCAAATTTTTAATGTTGCACAAGACTCTTCTCTGTACCTAGATGATTATCTTTTATTTCATTTCATTCTCACAATATCATTATTAAGTTCCCAGGAGATAACTTAAGTCCTTAAAGTGAATCCTGGAAAACTCGTTTTATACAAGAAGAGGTGTGGACAGAAAGTATTTTAGATATTCAATGAAATCTGCAATGGTGCAATTTTAAGGTTAGAAAAGGCTATTTTCAAGCAGTTGGGACTTCTTGAAACCTATGACAAAATAAGTACTAACTACTGCAGGAGCACAAGTAAAAAAATTTCTTTCTATTTTTTTTCTCACTTGGCAAGTGTATTAATTATGCTTCCAAATTCCATTTTACAATTTTATTTAAGTCATTTTGAGATCGCATGCAAATTATCTCATACATAATTTTTGATACCAATTTGTGGTATTATGCATATGCACAGTAAACAATGCACATATAGAAATACACGCAAATGCAAGCAGATTGAAAAAGACTATGTAATGTTTCTTAAATCTTAAAATTTATCAAGTTATTATCTGGGTATCCAATATGTTACTAAAATATCGTAAAAGAGCTACTATATTGCTAGATGCTTTGAGCATCAATATGACTGATGATCTACATGACTGAAAAAATGAAATATTCATAAGCATAAAGTTCAATTCATGATGACAAAAAGAAAAAAATCACGTTTGTTGAATTCTTTGAAAATTAGATAACTAAAACAAACAAAAAACCCCACAAATCTCCTCTTTGGTGAGCAGCCATAGTTAATCTTTGTTGGAAGTAGTAAAAGCTACCAAATTAAACATAAATCCCTGAGGGTCACTGAATGTATGCATAGTTATATAGTGGGCACTGAAAATATGCATAGTTGTATAGATAAAGTTGTTGAAAATTGAAATAGAAATATTGTGTTATATTAATAGAATTTATAAAATTTTCAAAACTTACAATGGCATGTTGTCATTCTATAAAAGAGTCATCAATAATTTATGAATAGTATATAATTAGTATTAATATTATACAGTTAGTATTGATATTGCATATTAAGCCACTCTGTGCTAGATACTGTACTACAGAATAAGAAGGGAGAGAGGGAGATGTACTACAGAAAGGAATGACATTGTTCTTGGTTTTGAAATGATTTCCTTCATTTATCTGTACAATGTATACCCCCAAAATGAGTGCTTAAGCTTACTTTGCTTAAAATGAGATGAGTCCTTAAAATAATAATAATAATGATAATAATTTTACTGAGACTTTACTGTGTGCTACTAAATTTATAGTCCTAAAATATTTAAAATATGAAGTAATAGTTGGGACCAGAATTACCGTACTTTCTTTCTGCAAGTAAATAGGTGCCTAGGACATGCTAAATAAACCTGGATATTGATAGAAACACTGAGCCTTGTCATTGCCTTGTTTTATAAAATAAAATCTATCATGGCACTTTCTAGTAAAACCATTACTTAAAAAATATGATCACACACATGTTCTGTTTAAAATTTGGTAAGACTTCACTGTTCTATTGCTGATATAAATTAGAGCATATATTTACTTGCCATCTGTTAGCTAGAACTTTGTACTTTATAACTAACAATAGGTTAATGTATTCTGTGTAATACAACTCTATGAAGGGAGATAATTTTCTTTGTTTGGATCACTGTAATATTCCCACAGTCTAGACTACTGTTTATTAAAACAATGTATAACCATAGTAGAGTCAATTACTCAATAGAGAGATGTGTCTTTCTGGATCAGAAGGAAATCATTTTGACCACCCTGACAAAATGTGCCATTATTTAAAGTTATGGCACATTAAAAATGTGCAAATAGACAGATTAATTACCAACTGACTCCCATTAAGCTAAGCTATCTCAATTACAACATTGCATTCTTTGCTTACTTTTTTTTTTTTTTTTTTTTTT
>NC_045439.1:60327298-60436599 GCF_002776525.5 Piliocolobus tephrosceles | reverse complement strand
TTACAACATTGCATTCTTTGCTTACTTTTTTTTTTTTTTTTTTTTTTGAGACGGAGTCTTGCTCTGTCACCCAGAGTGGAGTGCAGTGGCATGAACTCAGCTCACTGCAACCTCTGCCTCCCAGATTCAAGCAATTCTGCTGCCTCAGCCTCCCAAGCAGCTGGGATTACAGGTCCATGCCACCACACCTGGCTAATTTTTGTATTTTTAGTAGAGACTGGGGTTTCACCATGTTGGCCAGGCTGGTCTTGAACTCCTGACCCCCGATGATCCTCCCGCCTTGGCCTCCCAAAGTGCTGGCCTGCTTCTTGCTTTCTAGCAAATCAGTTGTGGATTTTGCATTTTCATCTCCCACTAACAAGTATTCTATTGGTCCTCTCATTCTAACAATTTGAGAATATCTGCTGATCATTCCTCTAATCTGCAAAATGTCAATTCTCTCCTGTTGACCTCTATATTATTCTAATTATTAGATTCACACTACATTTTTTAATTTAGACCTCTATTATTCTCATAATATACCACTGTAAATTTTGTCCAAGAGACTTTTGATGATATAGTGCCTACAGAAATAGATATTATATATATATGTATTTGATTTACAAATGTATAATTTACTGAGGCTTTTATTTTCCTATGACATACTTATGTGCTGCTCTCATTTCTTAGCTGAATTATTTTGTGACACCTTTTTTCATATCATTCATGTCTCTACTCAAATGCCAACACCTTAGAGAGGCATTCCTTGACCACACTATCTTATACAATAGCAATGCCACTCTTTTTCCGTTATCTGGTTGTCTTCTACCCCTCAAAAAAATTATTAGTACCTGATATCACAGTAGCTGTTTATTTGTGTACAGTATTTGTATTTCTCCTAAATAAAAAAGAAAGTTTCACAAAGTAGGAATTTTTCCTGAGTATATAGTTAAGGTTGTTCCTGTCTTCTCATTAGTGCAGAGTGAGAGGCACATCTTTGTCCTAGGAATTAGAATATTATATACCAATTTAAAGGCAACAAAAAGAGTTTTAGGCACCATTGTGTTACTTTGATATAAGTCCCCACAAAGAGACAATAACTGTCACACATATCACAGATCAGAAATAAAACCAAAATGATCCTTAAAATTACAATTTCTGGTGCTTATTATAAAATATGAACTAACAATTTGGAGTGGTGTAAACCTCTTTCAAAATTTCAGAGGCTAAAAATGTAAAACAAAAGCTATTTGCTAGAGTAGGCTGACTGAAAGGGGATGGAAAGAGCTAAAACTCTAGCTCTTGATTTCCTAGTACTTTTATGCTGACTAGAACAACTCTTCCCTTGAAAATTTTATCTTTTGCCACCTCTCTCTAACCCTGATCAATTCTTTGGCACTATTTAGGATTATTCTATCCTTTTTAAAAATTGTGATTATTGAAATAGAAAATTCAAAATAATTATTTAAGTAAGCTTGAAAATGTAGTATTGATTGAAACATTTAGGAGTCTTAACCACTTTCAAAGCAGGGCTAATTGCCTCCATGACAATGCCTCCTAGATCCTCACAAGTTCTCATTCATTAAGAGTTTGCTGTGCAAGTGATCTGTCTTGTAAATTGTTCGCAGTTTTTACATATCTCCCAGACATAACACATCCTCAAAATACATAGATTTAAACTGTATTCCAGTTCTGAAGATTTTTAATTTCTTATTCCTGCTCATAATTTACGGTTCTAAATGTAGCCACTAAATTTTTAGGTAATTTACCTTAACTCTTATAGTTTTTAAGAATAAGTAAAATGTCAAGTGAACATGAGAGAAGTTATTGCTTCATTTTAATTATTGTGCTTGATTATTCATAATTAGATTCCTACTTTCCCCAGATTGAAGTATAAGTCCACTTTCCATCCAGGTGGTTTGAAAATTGTCTCAAAATAATGAACATGTGGGAAATGTAAAGATCAGCTTCTGCTACCTTCTCAAATTTTCAATCATTTGGCACACAGAATGAATTTTAACGATGCCAGTTTTCCCTCTATGTCTGTTTTATTTGTTGCATAGCATTAATTGCTTTCTATCCATTAATTTTTTTGTCTGCTTGCTACTCTACAAACTATAAGCTTCATGAGATCATGGATATTTTCTTTCCGGTGCACTTCTTATCCCATTTACCCATAGTAGAATATAATACATTTAATTGCAAAAGAGGAATCAGATCTTTATTCTTATTCCTTTAGTATTCTACAAATAAACTTAAAAAGTAGATCTTTTTGAGGTTATATTTTTAGAAAATCAAATGTACTATTAATATATTCAATCAAATACTGCTATTCAGAAAGGCAGAACTTTGTAGTAATTTGAGCTCTTCACAAGTATTTGGTTCTTTCATTTCTTGCAAGTTCAAAGAACATTTTATATTCCCCGTGTTTTCCTCAGATCAAGCCAAGGGGTTGCTTTGGTGAAGAAAGTGTGAGCAGAAGCACTGTATGTCCCTTCCAAAAGGAGAAATTAAGACCTGGTACATGCATCAACATGCTCCCTCCAAAATACAGTTGACATTCCAAAGATAATTTTGTATCAATACATAGAAACACTTAACCTAGTTCACTAAGATTAGTGGGATACTAAGATACTTTCTTTTTTTTTTTTTTCTCTTTGAGATAGAGTCTCGCTCTGTCGCTCAGGCTGGAGTGCAGTGGCGCGATCTCGGCTCACTGCAAGCTCCACCTCGGCTAATTTTTTGTATTTTTAATAGAGACGGGGTTTCACTGTGTTAGCCAGGATTATCTCTATCTCCTGACTGCGTGATACACCCGCCTTGGCCTCCCAAAGTGCTGGGATTACAGGCGTGAGCCACCGCGCCCGGCTAAGATACCTTCTAATATGAGGAAAGGATAATCTAAAAATTATAGAGGAGATACTGTAAAGGAAAAAATACATCTAAATTGAAACTATTTTTAAAAAGTCTTCCTTTTTAAAAATTATGACCTATCATTGCTGTACCTTATATTATAGCATGAACACATATATCTTCAAAATTAGCTTATCCAAGCAGATAAACTGCTTATTAAATATAAGAAAACTATGAATTTTGTATTGTGTCATTTTGCTAAGATATGGAACTCTAAAGGAAAAATTTTAGCTTAAGATCTTTAGAACACAAAACAAACGAACCTCATGGATGTATCAGTACATTGCAGGTATTTTTATATTTTAACTTGAAGCTTTCCTCAGATTTTGTTTATAAATGTTATAATTTTACATTTCCTTGCAAATATTTCATTAAACCTGTGCCTAACATCCATCTCAATGACAGTTAATTTTCATTTTTAATATAACAATCATGTTCAAGGATATGTTCTCAATATATAGAAATGAGACAAATATTTATATGAATTGACACAAGGTTGTCTAAAGACAATAAGCATGTAAATAGTGAACATTGTTTTCATCCCTGCCTTTTTACTCTCTCCCTTCCCCCAGCCTCCATTCAATCATCAAATCCTCCAGATTTTGCCACATATATTTCTCTCAAATTTCCAGTGCAGCATCAGATTCAGGTCATTATACTTCATTTGAAAAAAAGAACAGCTTTTACTTCGTGCTTGTTGCCTATTAATTTAGTACCATATTAATGAGTATTTGACTTTTCTCTTTTGACTCTTTCAGTGTCTCCCCACTTTTCAAGGTAAAGTTTAACTTCTTTGGAACTGTTCCTATGGCCCTTCATGCCTCAAAATAATAAGAACTATCTATGACAATACTGCAGCCAACATCATACTGAATGGGCAAAAGCTGGACACATTCCCCTTGAAAACCAGCACAAGGCAAGGATGCCCTCTCTCACCAATCTTATTCAACATAATAACGGGAGTTCTGGCCAGAGCAATCAGGCAAGAAAAAGAAATAGAGGACATTCAAATAGGTAGGAAAGAAGTCAAACTGTCAGACTTAATGACATGATCCTGTATCTAGTAAACCCATAGTCTCGGCCATCAGTGCTCATCGGTAGTAGACTGGATAAACAAAACGTGGTACATATGCATAAGGAATGCTATGCAGCCATAAAAATGAATGCAGTTATATCCTTTGCAGGGACATGGATGGAGCTGGAGGGTATTATCCTTAGCAAATAAATGCAGGAATAGAAAACCAAATACAGCATGTTCTCAGTTATAAGTGGTAGATAAATGATGTGAACACATGGACACATAGAGGGAAACAATACATACTGGGGCCTATTGAAGGGTGGAGGTTGGGCAGAGGAAGAGAATCAGGAAAAATAAATAGTGGGTACTAGGATTAATACCTGGGTGACGAAATAATCTTCACAACAAACACCCATGACACAAGTTTACCCATATAACAAACTTGCACATGTACACCTAAACTTAAAATAAAAGTTAAATAAAAAAGATAAGTGACGCCTGTGATATCTAAACCATTACCTTCGAATTTCTACTTACATTATTGCTTCCATCTTTTTACAAATGGTTTCCAAAACTTGAAGTCTGATAAAGCAACTTAAACACTCAGTGATATTTTGCATTTCTTTCTTGAACATTTTAAAACAGAAAACAGAAGCTGAGAAAACATGGCAGTCCATTATTGAGTAGTTGTACAGCACTAGTTATGTACTTTTATTGACATCTGTCATGTCAAACACGTATTATTCAAAGATAGATACTGTTTCAGCTATTTTAGTTAAACCTTTTAAATGTTAAAAAACCATCAGATTTTTGGTATAAAAGTAATGGAAAAATGTGGATGATGCCACACTTCAAGATAACTTAAGAAACTTGAACTGCAACTGAAAATGATAAAGCTAAACTAATAGTCATTTATCATTAAACTTAAAAGGAGCAATTTAAACTGATGATTGATTCAGAATCAACTGCAAGTTTAAGTGAAATGACATATAAGGAAACCAATTTTACCTTAAGTTAACTGATATCTAAACAAGCGTTAAGATCCCATGGCATAGTTCTGGTAATAAAAACATCACCAAACTTCTAAATAAAGCCCCAAACACTTCTAATATTGAACATAAAATAAATGTGAGCTATACATACATTTAAGAAATATTCATACAAACAAGGAAGATAATTATTTCCCAGTTATTCCAGTTGAGGTTCATGGTGTGGGGGCCTGGGCTTATTCCAGCAGCCAGGGCGCAAGACAGGAACCAACACTGAACAGGGCTCCGTCCCATTGCAGGGCACACTCAGACATACACCCACTCTCACTCAGACTGGGAGTGATTCATTTAGACATGCCAATTCACCTCATGTGCACATCTTTGGGATGTGAAAGGAAACTAGAGAAATCCACAGACAAGAGAGAATACGGAATCTCCATACAGACAGTGGTCCCAGCCAGGAACGGAATTTTTTTCTCCTCAACATTATAACCATATGACTTTAAACAAATGACATTATTCAAGGACCTGCTGTACTTTGCTCATAAGCAAATTTGCATTTTCATATTTTAAAATTTTGTTTGTAAGTACAAACATACACACAAATGCACATTCACACACTGTCTTCTTAGTTTCCATACAAATATAAGATTTTTCTACCTTTCAGTTCGTTTTTGCAGGAAATTCTATGACTACTGTCTTCAGATGGAAAATTTATGCCGAAATTTTTGCTACCTTCAGTTTCATATCTAATGCTTCAACTTATAAATTAATATATTGAAGAAAAAGTGTTCACCCAAATTCTAGTAGCACGTTTCTAATCTGGATAACTGTTTTATGCTCCCCTGTCACTCCAGCCTAACAAGTCCACATCTGGAAATATGGGAATACTTGTAAACATTGACTAAAAATCTCATTTATGTCAATAATTTAACCTTCTTTCACTCTTTTAATTGTCTTTGAAGTTGCTTGTTTCCTCCACATTTCTAATTAATTTTCTCAAACCATATTTCTAAACAGAATTAAATCTATACAAAGGCAACAGAGAAAATCCTCAGGAAGTACTTGGAGTTTTCCAAGACAAGGTATCCTTATTTTACAGAAACTTCTACATCAATCAAGGTCAATCCTTCAGTCAGGTCTCTTAAATTTACCATTTATATATCCCTTCTAATAAACACATTGTAAACTTAGTTGGCAGGAATGAAGTAGTATGTCCAATGTCCTTCATTTGGAACATGAAGATAAACTTTACTTTTTGCAACTGACATATGGCTTATTTCTTTTCCAGAGCCACAGAGACCGTTTACAAAATGGTTTCTCTACATTTCTCTCAGTCCTTCATTCTCTCTCATTTCTATGTGTTTATTGCTTTCCAGAGCAGTCACTAAAGAAATGGAAGTGAATATCAGAGAAATAAGGTCACTATCTTTTTCAAAATAGTTCCTCAAAACAAAGTCAACATTCAAGTTCTGCCTATTTTAACATTTTCTTAATTCAATTTTTCTTCTTCTCCCCTTTCACTATTCTAATCTAAATCATCAGTACATACCCCAAATATGTGCCTAACTGTTGTACCTGTCTCTATTGTAAAAACATTCAGTATACTCAGTATGGTATTATAAGATTAATCTATTGGAAGATGTCATTTTATTCATGATTTAAGATTATCCAAAGAATCCAGATTATCAAATCTCCACATATTTTCCTGAACTGGCATGAAATGTTCCTCCAAACAGTTCTTGCAATAAAATCTATCTAAATGGGTTAAGTCAAGCACACAGGTTATCCCAATTTCATTTGTCTTATCCTACCATTCTCTTTCACCATCTGTAGACTGTACAACACTATTAAGCCTTTAACAAGCAATGATAAGCAAACAATTATTCACTAAAATAACTTTTAAAAATGTTTTAACTGAAAGGAGAAATAAGCAACAGCTCAACCGTTACAGTCACATCGACTGAAGACCAAAATTAAATTTGTAATAAAGTTATCCAACAATCAATGGTATCAAACATATGTATTTGCTTAGGAATTTTTTATTAGTAATTAGTGATTACTAGTGGTCGCCATTTAAGAAGAAAGTTGAGGAATAAACTTATAAAACTAATAAACAAATGAAGTTTGCACCTTAGTGATCTTGTCTCTTGCCCCACTACCTGGCAGTACTAACTGCCCCCATGGATTTCTATAGTACTATTTGTTTATTTGTATTATACCACTTACTTTTATAAGAAATTGAGGACAATACTTCTTCATTTTTAAATTCCTGGAAATTGCCATATAACTAATCTAATCAAAATTTTATTGACTGAATGGGAGAGCAAATAAGTATGATAATTCTAAATTTTTAAATACAACATGACTTAAAAAGACAGGAATGGGTCAATTAAGGGTTTTTTTAAAAAAAAAAATATCCTACTTTCCAAAGATATAGTCAAAAAGTCACATCATTGTGTATTTCTATGGCTGAATATAAAAAAGGAAGCTGTTTAAAATTGTATATTATTTAAAACTGTAATTGTGTACATTTCAAATGAAGTCAAATGATGTTTACGTTGCTTGGTATATTTAGATAACTTAGAAACATTTTCCCTGTTTTTTAATTCCTTAGATACCAAGGAAAGTAGACATTCAAATAACCTTTTTCTCTTTCCTGTTAAGCAACAAATGAAGCAAATAATTGGAGGTTAGTAGCTATCTAAGGAGATTAAACAATTGCTTAGCTGAGCCTAAGAAGTACAACTTTGTTAGGACATAAAGATTCTGAGAAAACTTTTTCCACAAATTAATGTTTTAGCTTCTCATTATATATTGGTTCTCTTTTTAAATTTCTTAAAGCAGTGATTTCTGTACTTTTTTCTAGATATAATGCATTATTTTATAAGAAAATTGTGTAAGTCAATACTGAAATCTGAGACAATCTTTCTAATCAAATTTAAATACAGACCATACAGTTTAACCAACAGGGAATGCTGGGTTCAATTTATCAACCCCATACATCTATGAGTTTAATAACACAGCAATGGTTTTTACAGTCCTATTTAAGAATCACTAATAAGGTTTCTAAAGGTTTCTGGATTAAAAACAAGGTAAAGTCTTAGGAACTTAATTTGCTATTAGTCTTAAAGAATCTAATTTGTTTTCAGATTTCATCTCATACACAAATGCATTGTGTAATCAAGGCAATATTTGATATTAAGAAGTGAGATATTTTGTACTAGATAACCTAGGTATTTTATGGATAGAAGAAATCATTTACATGTATAGGCTAAAAACACAAATATTGCCTAAAATAATAAGACTTTAAAATCACAAAATATTTAACATAAATTAATAATCCTTTGAATAAAATTTGGCCTAGAATCTAGTAAAAGACATGAACTACAGTTATTAGGACAGAAATCCATGTATTTAAAAATGTATAATGCTTAGGCCAATGCCTAACTCAGTTTATTTAAACCATCTAAGTTATGTTTACTATGTTCAAAAGCTCATTGATTTAGGATTCTGAAATAGTTTGGCAGAAGAAAAAGGCTACATGCATGTAATATAAAATCTTCATTAAAATACTAAACAGGTCAGTATTCAAGAGTGGTTTCGATTTCTTTCTCCAGAGGTGATTTTTAAAAGTTAGTATCTGATTGTGTCTTAAGATAATATCGATATTTAAATGTCAATGCCTGGTAAAGGAGAAATTTAAATTTTCAGAGATAATATAAAAATACACCTATTTCCATTAATGTCTTTGGTTCCTGTTATTAAAAAGGAATTTTTTTTTAAAAAAGAACTACATCGATTATATTGTATCTAGAATACTTTTGCCTTATCATCCTAAACTTTTGTTTGTAAGTGAATCTTCAAAAGCATTGTTGCTTGCTGGGACCATTTTGCATGTAGAGATGTTTCATTCAAGAGTTCCGTGCAGAGGTTATAGTTGTGAAAAAAAAAAGAGGTGTGTGTCTACATGCTCCTTCTCTTCTTACACTCCATCGACAAACAGCACCATCTTATTCACATTGGCAGAATAGCGCAAAGTCATTACTCTTTATTGAGACATCCCTGAAAGGTACATCAAAGTTTTCTCTCCCATGGAAAGAGTGAAATTACCAATTACAATATGGCATCATGAAAAGCACCCTAGAAAAAAACACTTAGTTCTAAATATAAAAGACAATCCTAAGAACAAAGGAGTCCAGAAAAGAATGTATACAGTGGCAGGTAAAGAGTTAGCTTCAAAAACTGAGTAAGGGAAATATCTGTTTTCTGCACCATGGTTTATTACACCAGAAACATGTTTTTTCCTCTAGTGGATAGCATGCATCTTACAAAACCTGGAAAGAAGAGTATTAGTATCAGACTTACTGATCCAATCAAGAAGGCTTGAAATGAACACTTGAAGTGGAAGAGAAAAATGTGAATCAATAACACAGACCTCACAGAAGACAATAGGTTTGAAATGAAAATGAGACATAATAATAATAAAAAAAAAAAGGTCTAGAAATTGTCTTGTAAAAACCATGACTTGAAATAATGCATAGGCTTAGAATATAGAGTATACTAAATAAAACTCAAATAATAAAAATATTAGACATGCTCAGCTCATGAAATGTAGTCTTTTAAAAAATCTGTATACGACACTGACAGCTGAGTATAAGAATTGCCATAACTGTTTGTGCAAGGAGTGCCCTGCACAAGAGTACCTGGCCTGTGGAACAAGTGGGGGACATAATCCACTTCATACTCCAATTGCCTGACAGGTATAATCTTCAATTTACAGGATAGAAACCCAGGCTTAGATATGTTCAGAAACATGCTCAAGGTTATGTAGCTATAAAAATATGAGGCTATTTTGCCTAGAATTGGAAGCCAAGTGTGTCTGGAATTCATTATTTTTAAAAAACATAGAAAAGGGAAATTTATATATACATATGGAAACATATATAATTTATTCTAAAGGAGAAGAGTAGGAGAAAATTCACTAATTTTTCAAAAGGAACAATACAATGACTGAGAAATGTGTGTCACTGCATATCAGGGAGTTATATACCAGTTTTATGATAAAAATATTAAAAATTGAATTTGGAGATGTTCATGTCAGTAAAGGAAAATAAAAGAAGAATTTGTCACTGGAAAATGGTGCAGCAATCCTAACAAAAATATTACAGAGGATAGTTTGTGAATGAGTACAATATATGGATGAGAAAGAGAAGGCTTAAATAACGGGATCTCTCTTGGGAGGAATTCTAAATTCTAAAATTTGGCTTATAGGTAAGGATTTGATTTGCATCCACAACACAGATACTGAGTGGAAACAAAGTATTTGAGGTGCATAAGAGTAAAGGAAGAGGATGATGAGAAGGATTGGGTAAATTCTATGAATTTAAAACACACAGCTAGTAATGGGAAGTTACCCAGAGACTCCAAGAAAACACAACTGAGGAAGAAAGTAAGAAACTAAAGATACAATTATGACTTCATCTTTGCAAATAAACCTATAACCAGAAAACAGCACAATAATTACCTAAAGAAAACAATTTTACAAATGAAAATTTAGTCATAGATTCTTACATTTCTACAAAGAATGTATAACAAAAAAGTGAATGTGAATGATTAAACAATGTAGTAAGGAGTTTTAAAAAGTGTATGTGGTGTGTAAAGTCAAGAATCCTTATAGATACTCCAAATATGAAAGGTTTTAAAATACTAGCTGTGTTAAGAAAAAAAGAAATAAGCCCACAAACTGAGGGAGAAAGAACTGCTAATTTGTTTTGTTGCTGCTATTGTTTGTATCTTCTCTGTTAAAGAAAATTTGCAAATTAGAATGAGTAGAACAATGTTCATATAGATTTCAGTTTTGCTCAGATTTACCTACAGACCTTTTTCAATGAGGGATAACCAGAGAAACATCAAGAATGATCCACTATGGTCTGCTATATCGGTAGCCTGTGAGCACTTACAGAAGATTCCAGTAATTATCAAAGGCCAGGATGTTTTCACTAGGAAAAGCTCTTTCACTTTTTTGAGAATCTTAAACAGGTTGAATAAGAATATGCAATTTACAATGTATCTTAATGTGAGTAATGTATCATACAAGTGATTTTATTGTAACCTTGTGAGCAAGATTAAAAAAACAATGGTTTTATGATAGAATAGCTGAATGAATCCTTGGAGGTTGATCAATCTTACTCTATGAAAATTTTATCCTTTCTACCATCTCAACTCAAAAGATTATTCTGTGATTTAGTTAAGGAAGTGGAACATACACTTTGCCAATCCAGGGATAATACAAGGTTTTGGGGGAGAGCTAATAGATTACGTGGTGATCAAACAAATCTTCAAAAATGTTTTGTTATGCTGAAATTCATCCAGATAATATGCTAACAAGAAACAATGTAAAGATCTACATTTAAATTTCAAAAATATAATTTATACAAAGGATACGTGAATTTAACATTTTAACCCTTTGAAAAAGATACAATTTTTTCCACATAACTCTTGATTTTCAGCTCCCTTAAGAAACTAACATACTTTAATTTCTTTTCATTTTACAAAAGTATTTCTATTTCTCAGACATATTAAATTAGCTTATGCAACATTCTGTATATATCTTGAACTCCTAAAGTAAAAATATGTATGACTTCTGGCTTCTTAGGAAACAAGACAAATGCTTATGCAGTACAGGTGAGTGTGAGCACATCTGAAGTAAGTTCTTTTTCTGAAGTTATACCATATAATTTATCTCGCATATCTAGTGATGAAGGATTTTAGAAGGCTCAAAGGCTGTCACTTTAATATGTCTGCTGTCATAGTGAAAAATGTGTAATTTCAAAGACTTTTAAGTAATTTGGAACATTTGTGTAGAGTAATATACATATGGTGAAAACATATATATGTGTGTGTATACACACACACACACACACAAACACATGTACATAAAATATATTTTGGAATCCATGCAAAACTATTAGAAAAATGGTAACAATAAGGTCTTCACAGAGGACCACAAAGTAAAAAGGACATCGATTAGATTTCTCACCTGCCTGATACCCAGTCGGTATGCAACAATCCGATCCACCGCATCAGGATTCATCTGTGTCCACTGTAGACTGTAAGAATAAACACGGTGTCTGTTCTGCCATACTGGATTGTAGGTATCATAATAGAATTCTGGAGCATAGGCCTTTCCTGAAAACAGAAAGTGTGTTTACATTTGAATGATGACATATTGTAGTGTAAACATACTTATTCCCTTTGGCCCTTTCACTATTTCTACTCTATCTTCCACTAGTAAAAATCCTGTCAATTCTCTGGATACATTTTGAGAACAATGTGAGATTTCCTGGTTGATTGGATGAGCAGTGTGAGAAGAGAAGGATGAACACAAAGTGTTTGGTCTAAGTGATTGGAGGAATGGGATTTTCATCAACCAAAATGGAAATCTATGGGAGGATGAAATCTGGAGAAAGAAGATCAAAGTCATTTTTAAATAATTTGAGTGATCTAAATGGATACATCAAGTATGCAGTAGGATATAACTAGTCTGGAATATAAGAAAGATCAGAACTGGAGATATAATCTTGCTAACCGTAGGCATGCAGATAGAATTTAAATTTAAAGCCACGATACCGAGGGAGTGTGAGTAGATAGAGAAGGTGAAAGTCTGACACTGGGGCAATCCAAGGTTGAGAGTTATGGGAGGAGATAAAAATCACACAGAAGCCCGAGAGGGAACAACCATAAATTTGGGGAAAACTAAAAACGTGGTATCCTAGAAGTCAAAAGAGGTATTTCGGGAAGTGAGTGATTCACTGTGTAGAAAACAATTAGTGGAAACGAAAATTTGTGTTTCTATTACCTGCGGCTTTCATCAATAAAGTGAACTGAATACAACTTAAAACAATTTAAAACAATTACTTAATAAAAGATCTAGTCAATATTTAGCTTATATTTAATTTTTAAAGAAATATGAATTACATATAGCTTATATAGCACATAAAAACCATCTGTTTTTCTTAATTGCCAAAACAAAAAGTTTACACACCATTTGGAATTACAGATCCAACTTCCCAATATTCTGAAGTATAATTTTTTCTATTAAAAATAACATATTTATTTAATAATACAACAATATTTAATGAGAACCTATTCAATGAAAAATATTGTCCTAGATATTAAGAACACAATGAATGAGGAGGTATGGCCTCCTCATTCATGGAAATTAATTACATTTTTTTCCAGACTTTTCATGTAGCTTTGCAATTCTTAATAAGTAGAAAAGCTGCATTTCTATCATCACTCATTTAACATCTTTTTTTCTTTCTTTTTTTTTTTTCTTTTAATTAGATTAGGCCAGCTGTAGGGCTCATGCCTGTAATCCCAACACTTTGGGCAGCAGAGATGCTGGGATCTCTTGAGCCCAGTTGTTAAAGACCCACTAACCTGAGCAACGAAGCGAAATCATGCCTCTACCAGAAAAAAAAAAAAAAAAAAAGGCAAAGTCCCAAATGAGAGGAAAACAACTTACTGAGTGAAGGAATCAAGTAGCAAAACATTCTTGGTAATTTGTATTTGAAACAAAATTTTTCAAAATGAAATAAAGGAAGTGAATTTAGTAGTAGCTGAGTCAGACAGCTAGAAGTTTTAATTAAAAATACACATTCAATACCTACAAATTTACTAAAGAAGTAATGAGCTGCTTAGATGAGTAACATAAACCTAGAGTGTTTTCATTACAGAGTGGTATTTAGATTGAATTGGGGAGGTAAAAGTCTAGTGTTTCTTTTCTATGAAGACTGAGGGGTTGCTTTTGTTATTTAATCAAGGAAGAAGCCTGAGGGTGACTGATTCAGTTCTAAGTAGCCCATTCTTAATAAAGTAACAAGTCATTCAAAGAGAATCAAGAAGAGAATACAGGCACAACTAGGGATTATTTAGCATGGGAAAAAAGCGGGGGTAGGGGGTGGGGGAATAGAGTTTTCTAGGAGTTGAAATAGATCACAAATAAAATCAGAATAAACATTAACAGATACATGAAATAAGATGAATACCAGGGATTTCCTATTAAAATGGGTACATACCTTGACTTAGAAATGTTCTACCAATGACTTTTGAATATGGAATGGCCTACCTCAGAAGACTATAAATTTCCCTTTACTTGAGGTGTTTAGTCAACACTTAAACAGCCATTTAGCAGGGCTGAGGTAGGTAGCTGCTCACAAGATGGTCATTTAAAATAACTTTCAGTCCTGAAACTGAACTGTAGGCTGCTATAAAACATTTGCCTGTCAAACTGGATTTGATATGTTAACTAATTTTAGACTAAATATGGTTTAAATACAGAGGAACTGGCACTTCAAAATTATCTCATAATATTAAAAAAATTCCTCTTGAAAGGCCACGTATTTATTGTAAAGAAAAATGTCTTTCCAAATATAGTATTCATAAGGATGAATTCACCTCTAAGGTGGTGACCAGGAATCCAGACATTCTCAAATACCCTGGGTTATTCTGATGTAAGGAAATACAGGTCTTACAATTTGGAATGCTTTAAACAGGCTGAAATTTCTCTCTGAAATTACTTCCAAGTCTATATAATAAAAGATGTAAAAACTTATCCTAAAGTCATAAGAAACATCTCTTTGGTCTTCCTCCTCTGAGACTGGCAGCAGCATGCCTGATCCGGCAGCCAGGATCTCTCTGGGGCAAGACTGAGAGACATCAGATAATGGGGATGGGGCGAAGTAAGATAGAATAATAACAGGAAATATTCGAAGCATTTCAAGAAGTAGCTATACTAGTATAGTTGACTTTTGTTGACTACCACGAGGATAACTGGCTGCATGCCATGAATACAAATTGCCATTGTTCTAGGAACATTATTTATCTAAATGAACACTTTTGAGGTTACTGAAATAGTTTTACCCTGAAGTTAAAAAACAGATCCTCATGATCTTGTGAGTAATATGAATTTGTTTATCAAGATCCATTTTCAAGGTAGTATAAAATTAAGCTCCAATCTAACCCACTACAATATTACAAATAGATCCAATTTCACTATAAAATGTTATCATCTTTATATTTAATTGCAGGCTACTACAAAGGCTTTCCAATGTATTTTTTTAAAATGCTTTATCTGCATTGACTAAACCACAGGTAATATTTTTTCATGGAGCATTAGATTAGAAAATACTTTAGAGACTATTTCAATATCTCATATTATATATAAATAAATTAAGGTGCAGAATGGAGATGGGGATAACACATGAAAGGTTATACAAATAAATAATCAAATACAATAAGATCTATTACATTTTTTTACTTAGAATCATGAGATTAAAAAACAAATTAGTGAAAGTTTTTTTTAGTTGAATAATCATATTACTTGGAATTAAAGGTAAAAAACATTTTTAGATGGTGCATAAATAGTAATGATTAGTAATAAGTAATTGCTAATCAGAAATAATTTTCAGTTATTACGATTAAATATAGACGTGCTTACTTACGCCTCACAGCATACTTTCTACTGAACCTACCGTGGAAAAGCTTTAAAAAGGAAAAATGCTTCTTGATTTTATTGGAAAAGGGCATCTTAAATTTTTTGAAATGGGACACACTTAATTTTCTCCTCTAATTTCAGAGCCAATTATACTTAATGCTTATATACTGATTTGTAATAAAGACACAGTAAAACTAAGGAAATAACCTTATAATAATCTTGGGCTTTGACATCCAAACATGACATCTACTGGTTGAAAAGGGAAATAATTCGTAAATATTTTTTTCCATTTTATACCTCAGGCATTTTAATTCTTCCAGTAAGCATACCAAGAACATTTTCTTACTCTTTCACATTCTAGTTTTATTCTTATACAATGTTGTTCCAATCTAAATATTTTCGGATTAACTGACCTAGAACTATATTCATTAACTGAACTGGAAGGTAATTTTTGGAATCATCACGTATGATTATATATAAACCTTGGATTTAAAAAATATCCCTAAAATATCTATGTAGAAAAAATTTGTTTTTGAAAATATTTTATAGATTTATATAGAAATACTGGTATTTTGCAAAATGGTTTTGAAAAATAATTACATTGAGATTACAAAATATAATTTTATGCATAAAGTTCAAACATAAATTAAAAATAATTATTATTCCCACTATGAACAATTAAAACGTGCTTGGATAAAGGAACTGATTTTAGTAAAGTCAACAGAGTTTTTGAAATAAAAACAAAAAAATATATAATAGTGATCGAGACCAAACATATCTTGCTTTTGAAAATAATTCACATTTTGGAAAACAGACTGTAGGAAGATAAACTTAAAAGAACTACACAGGTTTATAGGACATTTAGGGATATCTATTAATTTTTCACTTTGTAAAAGAGACAATATGTAGCTAATACATATTGCTTTCCTGTGAGGTGCTGAGAAAATCTAGATAAATAAAATAAGCCCACTTTATCCTCAAATTGTACAATCTTGGGGGCAAAAAAAAAACTCATACAAACAACAAATTCTGATACAGTTGTTGGCATAATTGACTCAAAACAAGAACAAATTTATATCTCTCATCTAGAAATGCTAGATGAAATTATGCCAAACATCTTTTTAGATGTATGTTTGCAAGCAAGAAAAAGAAGTCTCTAGGGATTAAAAAAAACTACTGAAAACAAGACATTTAATAAGAGTTAGGGGAGATAAATAGAGTGCTTTGGTCTTTTTTATCATTGGGAGATGGATTTTCAGGCCCATGGGAGATAAGGTTAACAGACTACTGCAAGAAGAGAAGTTGGTAATGAGGCCACCACCTATGAACAAAATCTAGAAAAATTATAGTTTCAGACGTAGGATATACTAGAAAACATTTGACTCTCACCAGCATAGGAAGATGACAAAAATATTTATGTTACCATAAAATTTTTTTGACTAGTGATACTGCTGGAGTGCAAAGAGCTAATGCCAAAATGATCTTGAAAGACATGTTGTCAATTTAAGGTGCAGATAATTCCTCTAAATCCCAATGATTATAAATTCACAAACATTTTGAATACACAAATACACAAGAAAACATTCCACTGTGAGAGATTAACAACGTAAATAAATAGCAAGATTAGGTATCAGATAAGAGAAAAATAAAATAGAATTTAGGCTGGGCACAGTGGCTCACGCCTGTAATCCCAGCACTTTGGAAGGCCAAGGTTGGAGGATCATTTGAGGTCAGGAGTTCAAGACCAGCCTGGCAAACATGTTGAAACCCCTTCTCCACTAAAAATAGAAAAATCAACTGGGAGTGGTGGCAGGCACCCATAATCCCAGCTACTTGGGAGGCTGAGGCAGGGGAATTGCTTGAATACAGGAGGCAGAGGTTGCAGTGAGCCAAGATCGCCCAACTGCACTCCAGCCTGGAAGACAAAGCAAGACTCTACCTCAAAAACAAACAAAAAAAAAAACAAAAAAGAAAAAAAAAGAAAAGAAATTAAAATAGAATTTATAAGTATACATAAGTATACATAAGTATACTTAATAAGACTAAAGTCATACAATAGAAAAATATAAAGGAACACTATGGAACATTCTATGAAAGAATAATTGATACTCTCTACTGGGACCATAGAAAGCCTTCACAAGAGAAATATCTGGCATTTTAACTGATCTCAAAGAAGAAAAAATCAAATCTCTCAGACAGACAAGATTGGTTCATGAAGGGATAAAAAGGAGAAGAAATAAAGTGTGACTGTAGGTGGAGAAAAATGAATATGTTATAGATACTTTTGAAACTACTTTAGGATATGGTACTGTTGTAACACTCAGTGCCCACCTTTCCTACCAAACTGTGCACTTCTCAAGAACAGGGATGATATCATCAGCTCTTACCACAATGGCTGACATAATCCATGTGCTTGCAGAATACAGGAAAAATATGTCAGCGCTAACTTGTGAAGTATCTTAGTGATATAAGATGTTGAATATTTACTCTAAAGTCCAGTTATTCTGAAATGATTTTAACCAGTCCTCATGTAAATGGGAGAAAAGATTTTATAGTGAATCCACTGATTTTCAATTTTTGAGTGTGTAAAGAACTGAGTGATGGCAAATAATTGGATAGGAACCAAATAATTTAAATGGTGGTAAGGAAAGAATTTCACAAAAAACACATTTGCAAAGTATCAAAAATAATTAAACCTAATTTAAAACTTCTCAAATGTATACTGAAATTCAAGGTGAACTTAAACACTGATGATACACTGATTTGAAAAAAAAAAAAAGCCTTCTAAAAATCAGAAATCACAGCTCTAGAAGCTAATCAATATAGTGAAACGATTTGAGAATCAAAGTCACATTGTGTTTACATACATACACTGGCTAAGGCAGTGGGTTATGTGTTAAAATATTAGGTAAAAGATACAATAAAAACATATGCAGCTCTCTGTCATTCCTCCACAGGGCAAAACACAGAACATGCAACTACTGGAACCAAAATTACATTCTCTTCAAATTAATGAATCTTGAGTCATATTAAGTAGAAGAGAGAAAAAAAATGTTTCTACAGAAAAAGGCATTTTTCTAAATGTTTAATCAGGTAAATGATATAAATTTATTTTATGTTTTACAACAATAACTGCTGGGAAAGAAGCTAATGGATTGAATGAGAAACCTTAGGCAGGAACTAGTAAAAAAAATACTGCCTATAAAAAACAAAAGATATGTTATTTGAGAAAAGAAGAAAAGCTGATGAATTCAAAAATGATTGTGCATAAACTCCTGATCAGCATGTGTCTTCTGACTGGATCCTGAGCGTAGACTACTAAATTTTCAGTCTTGAGAGACTGAATGGTCACTAGCATCTCTAAGAGGGAAAATGACTGTGAGGAGTGGAAAAGGAGTGAAAGATTTCATCACCTCTTGAGATTCTGTCCTTCTGAAGGCTTATTGTTTAGATTCAAAGCCATATAAAAAATGTGTCATGAAATTAGGAGCATAAAGAGTACTTTGAGGAAAATAAGATTTAATTCTGTCAAGTCAAAAGAAAATTTTTTAAAATAGCAATATACTCATCTCGGTTATCTTTATTTGGCATTTACTTGTATGGTATTTAATATTAGATCTTATATTAAAAGTAAGTAATACAGGAATTATTACCAATTTGATGGGTTCTACCTAGTTCATTGGCTTGAAAGATGCTAAATTTATATGAAGAAGGAATTAAAAATGTTAAACATGCAGGCAGTACTTAACAAAATAAACAATTGTATCTGACTTTAAAACAATATATTGGAATTAAGATGAATGTCACAGCAGCAATAAAACTCAATGTCATTAATAGTTTGTTCAACAGTGATAACTTGTCAATATGTATGCAGGATATAAAAACATAACTAATTAATACAACTGTGGAGTCAATGACAACATCTGTCAGTTAAAGATTCATTTTTAAAATGAATGCAGGATGTGTACAACAATATATAATCCAACTAAATCATTTAGGTAAAGTGCCTTTGTACTTGAGACAGAAAAGTGTTTATCAAAACTGTGTCTTCCCATTTAGTAATAGCGAATATATTTTTCAATGACCAGTCATTATCATGACATTACTTTTAAATCGCAGAATAGCTGGTTTATTCATCCCTTACTTGAATTCATTTTCTTCTGCTGGAGGCAGAGCTGTACACATCACATTAAGGCAGACTACCTTGCGACCACACTTCAGCACTCAAAAAATTCCTAAGAATTTATAGCCTTGGAAAGTAGGTTTACTGATTAAATAATAAAACTATTGATTATATTGTCAGTCTTTACAAATCTCTGGGCTCTTTACAGAAAGCCTTTAAATCTGCTCAGGCATAAGGTACAATTGCTTTGGTTACAATATTATGATTTCTCTTGTAGGTTACGCCTCTTCAAAATAAATCTGCTGAAAAAATAAATGTCTCATTTCCCAGAAATGATTTTATTTAAAACATTGTGTGTCAAGTTAGTATTCCTATTATTAATCTGGAAAACTTGTTTATGAAAATCAATTTTAGCATTATTTTAAAAAAATTCAGTCACAAAACAATACGTTCAGCCAATATATGAATTTATGAACTGATAAAGTCATAATAATATGTCTAAAGCATTTTTATGATGAACATGTACCAGGAGAAACTGGGAACAAGCTTTATGGAACTTATGGCTAAATTCACTTATAAAAGGAAGTCTTGCCCACTCATCTTTTTCTGATTCCTCTCTTGCATTTACAGATTCATCTTTTAGAATGCCTCTTCTTTGTAACTATTAGAGTTTATTCTAATAACGTTGAATCTCACTCTTATCACTTCACACCAACAAAAGCTTTGTAATTCAGTATTTATTGAATAAATCAATCAATGAACTTTCCACATGATTTCACGTCTCCTATTCACTTTCTAGTGACTCAGCATGCCGATGACTGAATGTTTCTAAAGCCCCAGTTTTATCTTCACACACCTTGATCCCATAAACTAAAATACTTTCCTCCTGCAGTTCCTCTCTGCTTTTCAATTGTTAGCTATCTTTTTTTTTGAGGCGGAGTCTCGCTCTGTCGCCCGGGCTGGAGTGCAGTGGCCGGATCTCAGCTCACTGCAAGCTCTGCCTCCCGGGTTTATGCCATTCTCCTGCCTCAGCCTCCGGAGTAGCTGGGACTACAGGCGCCCGCCACCTCGCCCGGCTAGTTTTTGTATTTTTAGTAGAGACGGGGTTTCACCGTGTTAGCCAGGATGGTCTCGATCTCCTGACCTCGTGATCCGCCCGTCTCGGCCTCCCAAAGTGCTGGGATTACAGGCTTGAGCCACCGCGCCCGGCCAGTTAGCTATCTTTTAATACCAAAATCACGACTATTCTTCCTTCCTTTAGTAACTCTTTGTTCTATGATAATTATTTACATCATAGTACTTAGCATTTAATTACAAAAACATCATAATTTTATTCCAATACATAATAATTTCTAAAAATGCTTTCTATAAAATCATTTTTATTTCTTGTTGAGGCCCTTTCCCAGAATTAGACATAATATAGTTGAGGCCAGTAGAGGGTACTGAACAATACAAAGCAACCACACCATTTAAAATGTAAAAATCATTCTTAGCTCATGGGCCATATATACAAAGTTGGCCAGCCAAATTTGGCTCTGGGGTCGCATCTATGACCCATGATTGCTAAACTCTGTTCTAAATTAATTCAGGATGTTACAGTTTGCAATGTATTGTTACCAGGTTCTTATCTGAGAGTTCAGAATATGCTAAGTTTACATCTAAAAAGTGTCTTTCTTAGACTTGACCTGTCTGCTGAATTGTTATTTTAAACAAATATGACATTTATGTATGTATGAACCATAGCTTTGGTAAAGAGTGAAAGCCACATAGAATCTCTAACTAGCAAAGTATAAAAATTGAAAGACTCCAAGCCTAGATTCCCTGGTATATTCCCTGTGCTAATTTGAATAGTGTATATTTAACATTTATGTTACATCAAACCCCTAAAAAGGGAAAATGAATATTAGGAAGTTACATCTGATAGACTGGGTACCTCTTAAAGATGAATGGTGGTCTATGGAATTACTTGCTTGGAAACTTTGCTAATTATTCCTCAAGGTGAAGGTTATGAAAGACTTATGATTTATGTGATCTGGTTTTGACAATAGAGTTTATTTGGTAGGGCAAATGTCTAACTGAATTATACAATGTCTGAGAATACACATATGACATTTTAATTTAGGAACTTAACTTGATAGTTGAGTACAAATAAAGGTATGCTACAAGTATTTTTAACTTTCAATCAATATATATTTTAAATAATGTAAATACATAAATAGTATTTGACCTGATATATGCTTAAGACACACATATTTTTTATAAATTCATATAGTCCATGATTATATATTAAAATATATGTGTATATTACATATATACATCTAATGTATACAACTAATATATACATATATGTATATATACACATATATAGAGATATACATATATACACACACACACACACATATATCTATTTTTTTTGAGATGGACTCTCACTCTGTCTCCCAGGCTGGAGTACAATGGCGCGATCTTGGCTCACTGCAACATCTACCTTCCAGGTTCAAGTGATTCTCCTACTTCAGCCTCCTGAGTAGCTGGGATTACACATCCAGATAATATTTGTATTTTTAGTAGAGACAGGGTTTTGCCATGTTGGTCAGCTGGTCTCGAACTCCTGACCTCAGGTGATCCGCCCTCCTCAGCCACCCAAAGTGTGGGATTACAAACATGAGCCACCGTGCCCGGCCCATGATTATATAATTTGAGAGGGTGACAAATGCAGAATTCATCTAATCGTGCAATGAGTTGACAGGTTATTTGTGCTCCTATTTTTACTATTTTCAGAATTGACCATGTCATTCCAATTCTAAGTATTCATTTACAACTGAAAACTATTTATTTCATGAGTATACAACACCCAAAGAAGGAAAGAAATAAAACTGAAAAGATTGAGAAGTTCAATATTTCTAACATGTAATACCCAAATGTTGGCAAAAGGCTTCAATAAAGTTTAACAGAATTCGTCTCCCACAGATAGATAATTAAAACTTAGTCCCCACTGCACTTTGTAGATGCAGTACAAGCAATACTTTTCAAAAGCTCTCTAGAACAAATTAAAAGAGATTTAAGATGTCATCAGAGTATTTTTTTAAGCCAAATTACTGTCATATCCTTTTTGGTGTTCTATGCATTATTCTTTCATAGACCAACACCAGTGAAAAAAACAAACTTTGGTAAATGAAAACAGTAATATTTAGAATATTTAATGGACTTTGTAAAAATCACGAACTTAAAAACCCTTAGAAGAAAACTTCAGCTAAAATAAGCGCTTATTTTCCTTGCTTAACTAATCTTATATAAGACCTGTTTAATGACAAATAATGACTAAGAAGATTCTATTTATCACACGTACTTGAAATGAGAAAGAGTTAATCACTCTGGCAAATCTTTTCTTTCCTTAGGATTATTCATAAAATCCCTATCCTTATAACTACCTTCATTTTGATAAAGTGACTGCTGTTACTAACTAAAATACCTCCATGCAATGACCACATTATATTTTATCACTTTTTCAATAATTAATTGTCTTAATTTATCTTCCTGTTTTTTAAACAAATTATAAGCTCCAGATGGCAAATATCTCTTCTTCATATATTGTCCCATCGGTTGACGATCTGAAAGGAAATCAATTGTACTTAAAACACTTTTTAAAAATCGCAAAGTCTGGACTGGGTGCGGTGGATTTGGGAGGCCGAGGCGGGCAGATCATGAGGTCAGGAGTTCAAGACCAGCCTGACTAACATGGTGAAACACCGTCTCTACTAAAAATACAAAAATTAGCAGGGCATGATGGCACACGCCTGTAATCCCAGCTACTCAGCAGGCTGAGGCAGGAGAATCACTTGAACCAGGGAGGAGGAAGTTACAGTGAGCCAAGATCATGCCACTACACTCCAACATGAGTGACAGAGTGAGACTACGTCTCAAAAAAAAAAAAAAAAAGAAACTCAAAATCTTTTTATTGAGATAGTCATTTGCAGCTGGTAGGGAAGAAGGAAGAATTCAGGCACTTACTTCTTACAGAGTTATCATCAGAAATATGTTAATTTACATTTTGTCAATTGAAATAATATTTTTAAATTTGTTAATATTATTAGGGAAAATATCTCCTCTGAATAAAGCACTCAAATGTGTACCACATTTTTCAGTAGAACCTTGGAGGACAATTTCTTTTATAATTTTCAGTTATAATTTAGAAAAAAATGTGTTTTCATTCCAATTTCTTTGTTTATTTTTACTTCTTCTTTTTTTTTTTTTTTTTTTGAGATGGAGTCTAGCTCTGGCACCCAGGCTGGAGTGCAGTGGTGCCATCTCAACTCACTGCAACCTCTGTCTTCTGGGTTCCAGCGATTCTCCTGCCTCAGCCTCCTGAGTAGCAGGCACTAGACGCATGAGCAACCACGCTCAGCTAATTTTTGTATTTTTAGTAGAGACGGTGTTTCACCATGTTGGCCAGGCTGGTCTTGAACTCATGACCTCAGGTGATTCACTTGCCTCGGCCTCCCAAAGTGCTGAGATTACAGGCATGAGCCACCGCACCCAGCCTACTTTCATTAGTATAATTGAGAAATGTAATCAATTTAATTTAATTGTAGTCATATGAATAAAAACATTTTTAAATTTCTCATTATATTTTTATTTAAGTACATAAAAATGACTAGAGTAATCCATAGAATATCAAAAAATATCGATGGAATAACAATAACTAATATAGAATAAAATGGAATAATGTGTGTGTACATAACCCATAATTTGACAAATTCCAATTATTTAAGCTTTAAGTTTTTTACAATACTCCAATCTTCAGAGACGCATTTAAAGAAAATGCCATATAGCAGGATTCTCATAATATACAGATCATTTCCTTTATTAATGTGTATAAGCATAAAGAATGATAGCTATGAAGTAATTAAAATTATGGCAACTTCAATTTTTCTTTTCCTAATTAAAAAAATGGAAAGGAAGATCTTTAGACTTGTATGAAAACTTGTAACTGAGTCTTTTTATAATTTGCTTCAATAATTTAAGTTCACACGAATATAATATTACGTTATATAATCTAATTTCCTTTACAGATACTTTTAAAATGTTTAGATATTCACAGAATGTATGTTTATAAAAATATAGACTTGAAAAGTTATTTAAGTATAATGACTTAAAATGATCTAAATTTAAAAATCATTTTTTCTTCAATATTTTAAATACAGGATGAACACAAATCTAGTTTTATAACCTTTCCTGAAATTATCTTCCTGTATTAATACTTTATAATCATTGGGAAGGCAAAGATCATTAAAATAAGGCCCACAATGATGCCCTCCAGACTTACTGCTAAGAATTAGAAACTAGAAAAATGATGATCAGATCCCAAGACTGTGTAATTCACCAAGAATCCTGCCATTGGTTATTAGGAAACAAGTCACTCAGACTGAAATAGGTAGGCAACCTACTTGGGAAGGGTAGAAATAACATGGTTTAGTAATTACTTCATCCTTACAAAATCATGTCTGTTTTAGCAAACCACCAAATGTTCACTCCACACATACTCCACATCGGTTGAATGCTAACCTGATATATTTCCCATTGTAAAATTTCTCCCCCAGTTTAAGACACATTCCAGAAGAATTCGTGTCATTTGAGTAGAGCTCTGTCATAGAAAATCAAGAGTTCTTACTCATAAAATTAATTAATAAATATAGTTAATTAGCAAAATAATATTAGTAATAGATTGATTTCATTACTAGCAAGAAGTCTTTAAAAAATATTTTTTTAGTTCTCAAAAGGACAATTACTTTATGAATTTGGCCAGAATAAAAAGACATATCTGAAGATCCAAAAGGATCATAATACACAAATTATTATTTTTAAAAGTACCTGATTGGTCTATATAAAATACCTATCATAACACTTGGCAAAATATGTGTTTAATAAATACTGATCTCCCACTACACTTCCCTTGCCACCTCAACAACAAAAGAAAATCAAATCAAATAACATTCTTTAGGAAGATTTCCATAAGTTAATTGGATTATTGTTAACAATCAAATTTGATTGTTATCAAATTCCTCAAAGGAATTTGAAGGAATTTAAAAATTAATCAGACAATTTTAAATGAGTTTGCATTTATTTTCTTGAAACTTTAGTGAGGCATTATTTCAACACAATTGTGTCACCCATGGCTTCTTTTTGGCATTGTCCTACAGAACTATACAAAGTTCTATTGGCGTATGCAACATATATATATATATATGCTTTTCTTGGGCAATAAAAAATAAATTCATGATTTAACAGATAAATACTGTTTCAACTTAAATGAATAACTCCTTGACTCTGAAATCCTGGATATACTTTGCAAAAAATGATGAAAAATATGAGCAATATATGTCAATTTTTTTCTCAAAATAAGTTTAGTTAAGAATTTTGTCCAAAAATTCAAAAAGATCATTTAAATTTGATGAAATGATAGTGTTTACACTTGGCATGCAAGTAGGAAATTGCCTAGGACTTTAAAAATGTTGGGAAATAAAAACTATATTTTCATTTATGTTATACTTGGAATCTTCAAATTCTCTACTCTAATTATCCTCTTGTTTGTCTATTATAGAGATTTCCAAGGGGCCTTCATTCATCACTACTCTAGCAAGTATTTAAGACACATACCAGAATTATGGTCCTGCACTGTTGTTTATAAATTATTCTTTTATAATTTACCACTAAAATCATGGACTTATGAAGCAAGAAAAACCTTGATAAATGAAAATGGTATCTCAGTTTTATATAGGAATTTACAGCTCACAAAGAACTTTCACAAATATTAACTTAGTTCACTCTTCACAGAGCTGTGGGAGATCAAATACACAGAGGCATATTTCTTGGCTTGAATTGCAAATCTTAAAAGTTTATAAGATCATCATAATTACTGAACTGACACATACTACTGTTCTTGTCTGGTCTGCAGATCATACCTCAAAAAGATCTAAATGGATATTTTGTCAGAAGGAAGAGAAGTTGCATAATTCACCTAAACCTACAAAGAAAGCTGGCATTCAAACTGAGAGGTTCTGAGTACTACCTTCCTTAAGGTAAGTTATATCAGGAATGTTATGGTAAAATGAAATGCTCAGAAATCCCTCCTTATGGAAATATTACAGCAAATGCTGCAAGAATGCAGAAAGAACACAAACCTACTTTTGCTTCATTTTATATTTTAAAAAATCATTTCATTAATACATGGTGTATGTTAATTGTCATTACTACTTTTTTGTCAGTGGGTGAGGAAAGCACAAGGTCAGAATAGCTATGACATGCTGCATTTGGCTTTTGTCAGTTATGGAAAGTGCCTGGGTTGACATGGAGAGTTGGGGGAAGTTGTGATACTTCCATTTTATTTGACAGAACTGACTTATTCATTAGACACAGGAGTCACAGCACCTAGGACCTATGATAATTTAGAGGTCTAAGAAAATGTTTTAAATTTAATTCATTTTAAAATTGGAAAAAAAATTAACATAATACTAAATAAATAATAATAATAATTGGGATTCTAGATCCTATTTATATAAATGCAGTCATAAATATATAATTTTAAATTTTGATGTATTACTTATTTTTTAATGAAGGAAGTGGTCCACAAAGACAAAGGTGCCTATGGTTAAAAGTCATAATTTGTCTCTGCCAGTCAATCACTTGAGCTCCTGTTCATGTCTACAAGTTCATTCTTGAAAAGTTCTATCAACTTCTGAAACCAGCCCATAAGATAGGGCCAAACCACAAGCAAATGGACAATCAGAGAACAGAGATACACCTTTCCCTTACATCATCTTTGCTCTTCTGCTGGGCCTTCTCTTCTCCCATGAGAAACTGCTACTTTTCGCCTCCCATTATTAAATAAAATATCTTTATTTATGGGAATGGAGGTCCATATATATTGGTACATGTAGGGAGATGTTATAAGCATTTGAATTGTGTAAGTAAAATAATATGTGAAAAAATACCAACATACAAAATTTGAAATAGAGTATATATCCAAACAAGGAAAAAATCTCACTGATAATATATTTGAAATTTAATTTATTTTTGTTCATCTCTGTAATATCAGATATTGAAGGACTTTTCTTTTCCCTTCATATACTGTGGTATGGATAGCTTCTCATATATCACATCAACAGGATAAAGGACAAAAACCATATGATCATCTCAATAGACACAGAACAGCATTTGATAAAAGTGAACATTCCTTCATGAAAAAAACAAAAGCTCTCAATAAATTAGGCATAGAAGGACCACAATACAAAGAACCTCAACACAATAATGTCTATATAGGACAAACCCACAGCTGACGTCATACTGAATGAAGAAAAGCTAAACATGTTTTTTTCAAAGAACTGGAATAAGACAAGGATGCCCACTCTTGTTCAACGCAGTACTAGGTGTCCTAGCCAGAGCAATTAGGCAAGAGAAGGAAATAAAAGGCATCCAAATTGGAAAAGAAGAAGTCAAATTGTCCCTATTTGCAGATGGCATACTTTTATATGCAGAAAAACCTAAAGACTCTACCAAAAAACTCTTAGAACTGACAAATAAATTTAATAAAGTTGCAGGATACAATATCAGCATACACAAATCAGTAGCATTTACATATGCCAGGAGTGAACAGTCTGAAAAAGAAATAAAGCAAGCAATGCCATTTACAACAGGCATACTACACTCCCCCAACACACGAATACCTGAAACAAATTTAACAAAGGAAGTAAAAGATCTTTAATAGTAAAACTATAAAATACCGGTTAAAAAAAATTGAGGAAGACACCAAAAAGTGGAAAAACATCCCATGTTAATGGTCTGGAAGAACACTGTTACAATGACCACACACAAAAGCAATATATAGATTCAATGTAATCACTATCAATTACTAATCAAAGTACCAATGACATTCTTCACAGAAATAGAAAAAAAAATCCTAAAATTTGTATGGAACCACAAAAGATTCTAAATAGCCAAAACAATCTCAAGCAAAAGAAACAAAGCTGAAGGCATTATACTACCAATTTCAAAATACACTACAAAGTTATAATAACCAAAAGAGTATGGTGCTGGCACATAGACAAATGAAATAGAATAGAGAACCCTGAAATTAATTGAGATTTCTACAGCCAACTGATTTTTGACAAAGGTGCCAAGAACATTCCTTTGGGAAAGGACAGTCTATTCAATAATGGTGCTAGGAAAACTAGATATCCATATGCAGAAGAATGAAACTAGACCTCTGTCTCTTACTCTATGTAAAAATTAATTCCAAACAGATTAAAGGCTTAAATGTAAGATCTGGAATTATAAAACTACTGGAAGAAAACATAGGGGAAATGCTTCAGAACATTGGGCTGAGAAAAGATTTTATGAATAAGACTTCAAAAACACAGGCAACAAAAGCAATAATAAACAAATGGGATTACATTAAAGATTGTGAACATCAAAAGAAGCAATCAAGAGACTGCAAAGACAATGCAGAATGGCAGAAAATATTTGCAAACTATTCATATTACAGGGAATTACTATCCAGAAAATACAATGATCTCAAACATCTCTAGCACAGAAATAAACAATCCAATGTTTTAAATGGACTAACAATCTGAAAAGACAATTATCAAAAGAAGACATATAAATGGCCAAAAAATATTTGAAAAAGTGCTCAACATCACTAATTATCAGGGAAATGCAAATCAGAACCACAGTAAGATATCATCCTGCCAAGCATGGTGGCTCACGCTTGTAATCCCAGCACTTTGGGAGGTCAAGGCGGGTGGATCACCTTAGGTCAGCAGTTCGAGACCAGCCTGACCAACATGGTGAAACCCCTTCTCTACTAGAAATACAAAAATTAGCTGGGTGTGGTGGCAGGAGCCTGTAATCCCAGCTACTTGGGAGTGCTGACGCAGAGGAATTGCCTAAACTCTGGAGCTGGAGGTTGCAGTGAGCCAAGATCGTGCCATTGCACTCCAGTTTGGGCAATAAGAGCAAAATTCCATCTCAAAAAAAAAAAAAAAAAAAAAAAAAAGACATCATCTGACCCCAATTAGAACAGCTATTATGAAAAAGCCAAAAGATGACAAATGCTGGTGAAGATGGGAAGGGGAATGCAAACATTGTTGGTGGGAATGTAAATTAGTTTAGCCACTACAGGGAACAGTATGGACTTTCCTCAAAAAACTACAAATGAAAGTACCATATGGTTTAACAATCCCTCTACTGACATTTATCCAAAGGGAAGGAAATCAGTACAGTACAGAGATATTTACACTCCCATATTTATTGTAGCACTATTCACAATAGTCAGAATATGAAATCAACCTTAGTATCCATTAAGGGATGAATTGAAAGATAAAATGTAGTATATATACACAATGAAATACTATTTGGCCATAAAAAAGTATGAAATTCTGTCATTTACAAAAACATGGATAAGTCTGGAGGGCATTATGTTAAGTGAAATAAGCAAAGAGCAGGAAGTTGAACATTTCATGATCTCATGCATTTATGGAAGGTAAAAAGGTTGATCTCATAAATGTAAAGGGTAGAACAGAGGTTACTAGAGCGTGGGAGGGATAGTTGAGAAGGAGAGAATAGGGTGAGATTTGTGAGAGAATACAAAATTACAGATAGGAGGGATAAATTGTAGTGTTCTATAGCACTATAGGATGACTACAGTTTACAATATATTATATATTTTCTAATAGCTAGTAGAGGGGATATTGAATGTTCCCAACACAATGAAATAATAAATGTTTCAGATAGTAGATATGCTAATTACTATGATTTGATCACTACATATTGTATGTATCAAAACATTGCTTTGGACTCCATAAATATGTAAAATTTTTATATGTCACTTAAAAAGTTTTTAACAAGGTTCTCATGAAATGCTTTCCACTGAGATCTTTCTATTCATAACCTTGTAAACCTGCTTCCAGTGTTCTACCACAGAACATTGTTCACAGTAAATACTAAAAATAGCAGTTTCTAAAGCATTATTTGGAAGCTTAATCTTGGATAAAACAATTCTTTCTAGGCCTAAGGAAGAATTGGTTCTTAATCTCTCCCAGACAGAACAAGATGTTTTAAGGCACTTTTGTTGTTAGTTGCTGTATTTGTCAGGCACCATACTAAATCAAGTTGTATACATATGTTTTTTTAATATTTACAATCTCATGAAAGATGGCAATATGATTATCATTTTGTCCTTTCACAAGACTAAAGTGCAGATTAGAGATCTCAAGCCACTTCCCTATAGTAAGCAACCATCAAGTCACGAAGCTACATTGTGAACTCAGGCTGTCCAAAGTCCATTTTACACTAATTTCCAATACCTTTGGGTATGATTTCTCACAACCAAGTGCATGCCTGGCTGAAGGCATGACTGAGGCTGAAATCCAGGCTATATTACTATTGCTACCACTTGTGTCCTGGTATAGGAACTACATCTACTTCAAGGAAGGAGCTTTTCTCCCCTCCTAATGTACAGAGTTACTGTATAGGTTAGTGGACTTTCTGATAGGATGGAGGACTTACTGCAAAAGGATATCCACTTTGCCTCTCTGAGTATGGAAACTTAAACTACAAGTTTATCCCTAGCACTCAACCATATTTGCTATAGTATATCATTATTTGAAAGTATTGTTGACTCAGGAATTTATAAAGATAAGGATTGATTAAATCTCTAGAATAAGAACTACAAGTACTTTGTTAAATATTTAACTCAGGAATAATAAGTATACTATAAGCTGCAAATAAATGTATTTAGTCTTCACTAAAGCTATACATTTTCTTAAAACTTAATAGTTCTGGCCGGGCGCGGTGACTCATGCCCCTAATCCCAGCACGTTGGGAGGCCAAGGCGGGCGGATCACCTGAGGTCAGGAATTCAAGACCAGCCTGGCCAACGTGGTGAAACGCCGTCTCTACAGAAATGCAAAAACTGGCCAGGCATGATGGCAGGAGCCTGTAATCCCAGCTACTCGGGAGGCTGAAGCGGAAGAATTGCTTGAACCCGGGAGGTGGAGGTTGCAGTGAGCTGAGATCATGCCACTGCACTCCAGCCTGAGTGCCAGAGCGAGACTCCGTCTCAAAAAAAAAAAAAAAAAGAAAAGAAAAGAAAAAAACTTAATAGTTCCAAAATATCTAAAAGGCTTGTGTTCACTTAAAGGACCATTGGCTGAGTGTGTGCGTGGAGGGGAACAGATGGATGAACTGATCCAGCGACTCTCAGGCTGAAAGAACTGAATGTTCAGTGGTGTACTTATAGACCACATTAACTTCTTGGCAAGTGCTGCTGCTGCACATGTGGGTGGTCCATCGCTGAATATGAATGTGCTGAATATCATTTGGGCAGGGAGCAAGAGGTGTTCAAGTGAGTTGGAGAGAAGCCCAGAAGGTATGCTGTTTATCTTCTAGGAACATTTATTTTCTCCAAAACATATAACTTGAGTTAATAAAGTAGATTTAGATGTGAATAAAGGAAACTGGTTATTGAACCTGCATCACTGTGACTCTCCAGGAATAACTGAAAGTCTTGAATATGAATCCTAGAACAAGAAAAATAATAGAACACAAATAACTGCTCTTATCACCTTGTAAGGAATCACTGGACTGGATCTGACTGCAAAGCAGTTTTCTATCTGCTGGCAGTTGGATCCCAAGGCTCCTAGTAACTGTCATTGTGATATATTCTTTTAAAATAGACAGTCATTAGAATGATAAAAGAAGGAGATTTCTCAAGTAATGCTCACTTAAGTAATGTGAAATTATAAGACTTTGGTTATATCCTCTGGTCTGAATCCTTGACAGAATTTTTAACAAGAAAACCTCTATTGACTTTCTCAACTTAGAGACCTGTCACAAAATCTCTCTTGAGAAATGATGCCAGATCAGGCTGTGGGCTATCATCTGTGGAATCTCTCTCCTGACCACTTTAAGTCTGCTTTCAGGTATGCCCTTGGAACACACTCTGAACTGTTCTCATCCATTAATCATTCCTTCAGGGTGAAAGACAGAGGCCAGGTGCTTAAACAGACACCGGGAGGTTTGAGAGATGGCTTTGATTCCACTGAACTAAAAAGTTCTGTGATTCCTTCACAGATTGGTTTTATTACCACTCAATTTCTACTGAAAAATCCAAATGTGCTAAGAGCTAAATAGGCCCTTAAGAATAGCAGTACCAAACATAGGATATTAATATACATAGATGTGCTTTTCTACATTCAGTTTTCTTTGTTTCATTCTTCTCTGATGTCAGTAAATATTAGAAAGTTTCTTTTCTCTCAGAGGAAACTGTTTGAAATTTTAGACCATTTCTTATTATTTACAAATTAGATCTAATGCAGACTAAAAAATAATGTGAGCAAGCTGTAAGACACAGTTTTGCAACCCTACACCCTAGCTTGTTTGAGACTGATATCTCCATCTTTCCATTATTTTATACAGCAGTGACCGTCTCTGCTTACAAAATGGTAATACTCCAAAACCTGATTGATATCTTTCTGATTCAACTTTTATATATGATTTTTGCTACCAACAGATTGAGTCATTCCATATTTTTGATGTAACATTCGCTGTCTCTTTATGCAAGAAATATAATAGAGAAACAATGATACGGAGAGGGGAAATACTGTGAAGAATAACTATTTTCGCTTCCCCAACTAAAAGAATTTTGAAGGCTAGTGGAGAAGAAAAAGGAACAAATCATTCTTGAGGAAAAATTAATTTTGCTGAATTACTTTGCATATGTTACTACAATATGCATTAGAAAAATTATATACATTATAACATTACATGGAATAAATGCCATTCACATTATAAAACACTTCCTATTACCAAGCCTACCTTAGCTGGCAGATTTTTTATCCATTTACAACACAATAGTACTTTATTAAGATATAATTTACATATAATAAAATTCATACATTTTAAGTGTGATTATTGATGAGTTTGGAAAAATATATATTGCTATGTAATCAACACAATAATCAAGATATAGATTCCCATCTCTGCAGAAAGTTATCTCCTGCCCCTTCGTAATTAATCACCTCCACCCTTGACCCAGGCAAACAAAAATCCACTTTTCATTACTAAAGATTGGTTTTTCCTATTCAGCAAATTCATATAAATGAAATAATAAAATATGCACTTTCTGTGTTTGGTTCTTTTCACTCGACATTGTTTTTGAAATCCAGCCACTTGCATGTATCAATACTTCTTTCCATTTTTAACACTGAGTAAAATTCCGTTTCATGAATAGATTGCAAGTTGTTCACCTGTTGATGGATATTTGGATTGTTTCTAGTTTGAGGCTATTACAAATGAAGCTGATATTAAAGTTTGTGCCTAAGTCTTTGTGTATACATATGCTTTCATTTCTATTGGGTAAATTAATTTAATTTACTAAATAGTATGTTTAAAATCTTCTAAAACATTAGTGATTTTTTTATCTCCATATTCTATCAATCATGAATAAATGGGTATTAAAATCTTGAACTATAATTATGGAATAGTGTGTTACTCATGGTAGTATTTTTTATTTAGGAATTTTGAGCCTCTATTAATAGATGTTCACATAATTTGAACCGTTTTGTCTTCCCTATAAATTCCTGTTGTAGTATTATTGTGTTCCTCTTTAACTCTCATAATTATTCTATCTTGAAGTCTACTTTTTCTGATAATAGTACAGCCATGCCAGCATTTTTATGTCTGCTGTTTGAAAGCTATGTATTCCCCCATTTCCTTTCAGTCTTTCTGTGTCTTTGTATTTGAAGTGCATTTCTCATAGAAAACAGTGTGTATCTTATAGATAGTTTGCATTTTTTTTCTCAACCCAGGTCTACCATTTCTGACAGCTAATTGGAATCTTAAATTCATTTACATTTAACGTAATTGTTAACAAGATTGAGTTAAAGTCTGCCATCTTGCTCTTTGTTTTGTCTCTTCAATATTTCATTCATCTGTTACTCATTTCCTGGGGGTATTTTGACTAATTCAAAAAAACTTTTTAAGGATTTTTATATGGCTTAAAGTATGCAACATTCACTTACCGATTCTACTTAGAGTCAATATTGTACCAGTTAACATATCACATTCCATACTTCGTGCTTCTCTGAGGTCTCTATTTACTTTTCACTTCCCACATCACAAATGTAATAAATTTACAACAGCATAATTCAAATTAATTCCATCGCTTGTGCTATTGGCATGTTTTAGCTCTAAATATGCTGTGAACCATAACTTACAATGTTATTATTTTTTCTTCAAACCGAAGATTGATTGGCAGACTTATTTGTAAAGGGCCAGATAGTAAATATTCTTGGCTTGAGCCATATGGTCATTGTTGCAACTACTCACCTCTGCGGTTGTAGCGTGAAAGCAGCTATAGACAATACATAAGGGAAGGTGTGTTCCAATGAAACTTTATTTACAAAAACAGTTTGCTGACCTCAGGCTGCTATTTGTTGATCACCATTTATACAGATGTGTATCAGGAAAATTGAAAGATAAAAGAAACATAACCTTTTATCTTTATCCATTATTTACTATATCTAATCCTCTTTAGTTATTTTTATAGATCCTGGTTTTCACTGATAGCCTTTCCCTTAAGTATAAAGATCACCATTTAGCATTTTTTGTACTGCAGTTTTGCAAACTACCAATTCTCTAGCTTTTATTTTTCAGAATATGTATGTTTATTTGACTCTAATTTTTAAAGTATATTTTCACTAGACATAAAATATAAATTGACAGTATTTTCAAAAGATATTTAAAGATTTAAAGATGTCCCATTTTCCCCATTTTCTTCTAGGCTGTATTGTTTCTAATGAGAAAGTAATTGTCATGCATATCATCAGAATACCATTTTTTTTTCTGGCTGCTTTGAAAATTTTCTGTTTATCATTAGTTTTCCACAGTTGGACTATGGTATTCTTACGTGTTGTTTTCTTGTATTTTTCTTGCTTTGTGCACCACGATATGCTTGGATTTGAGGGTCTGATTCAAAAATTTGTAGAAAATTTCAGCCATTTTTTCTGCCCCATTCTCACTCTATTTTAGAACTTCAAGTGCACTTGTTTTCAACTGTTTTACACTGTGCCCCATGTTTTTAGGTCTCTTCTCTTTATTCTTCAATCCCTCTATTTTTTTTATCTACCAGGTTGGATCAGCTCTTTCAATTTGTTTTCAATTTTACCAGTCCTCTTGCCTTTTCCAGTATACTATTAAACCCACCCATAGAATTTTTCATTTCAATTATGGTGAGTTTTAGTTGTTCAATTTGCATCTAGTTCTTTTTTAGAGTTTTCTGTATGCTAAAATTTCTTATTCATTTGCTCATAAAATCTGCATGTTTCTTTAATTATTTGAACATATTTTCCCATCATACTTTGAAAATATTTATAATAGCTACCTGAAGCTTTTTGCTACATCCAACATCTGACCTACCTTAAGGTTAGTTTTTAATAAACTACTATTATTCTGGACCAGAAGTAACATTTTCCTCTTTCTTTGTATGTCAGGTAATTTTTATTGTTTAATGAACATCATGAATAATATATTATAAATAACTGGACTGTGCTCTCTTTCACCCTGTAAAGACTGTCAAGTTTTAGTTTAGTAGAGAGTTCAATTACTTGCTGTCCCTTTTGAACCTTTGTTTGCCAGCTTTTTACATTTCATTAAATGTAAAAAGTGATGAAATCTGTGGAAATCCAAGGATGTTCCTAAGCTCTTCAAACTTGGTGGGACTCACCATGAAATTCTACCTCCCTCTAAATTTTAGCAGAGCTTGGTATTAGTTTTTATTATGGAGTACCTAGAATAAGTCTTTACTCTGACATGGTTTTTATTGCTTTGACTTAATCTTTTGGAATCTCATCAGGTTGTTTAGAATTTAAGGAGGTATAATCTGTCCTGAGGAGCTGAAATCCCGGCTTCCTTTAGCATTGCTAGAACTCTATTATCAATTTTCTGCTTGCAAAAGTCTCATAGAGAAGAAAATGGTAAATCACCTCATCCTTGTAGAGTCTAGTCCTGAGGTAAGGATCCACACTAACCTCTATGACCCTTCTTCTACAGAGTTTTCTTACTATATAATATTTTGTCCTGCAGATAGATGCTTTTGCTGCTTTGAGTTTTAATATATGTTTCTTTAGCTTAGCCAGAAATCTATGCTCTGCTCGGACTCTACCTTGCTATGTTCATATATAGCAAATTCCCCAAAATGGAGAGCTAGAATAATCATGGGGCTCAATTCATCGGTTTGCGTCTCTCAGGAAATGCAGTCTTGCACTGTCTGTTTTTATCCCTTAAAATTGTAACTTCATGTAGTTCGTCCAATGTTATGGTTGTTTGTAGTAGAAAGGCTGGCTCCATTAGTATTTTCCAGATAACTTTCAAGATTTTAGTAAACCTACAACACGGTATTCAAAAGCTTTTAACGAAGACATGAGTTGTATAATGCATGTATTTTAAAGACATGGTTAATACATATGGTTAAGTAGATAATGTTGCTTAAATTAGAAATCAGAAAATTAGAATAAAGAAAAAATATGCTATAACACAGATAAACTGAGTCAAAAAGTGGACAAAAATCTTTAAAACTATAAATGATGTTTTAATTTAATCTGAATAAAAATTCAGGTATGAGATCTAAACTTCTAAATTTTCCTTCTCTTCCTATAGCTTCACTCATTGAACAAGTATTCATTGGTAGTGCTCTATGTATGAGGAATTCCTACAGATATTGGAGGGGAGATTGTAGGCAGTGAGCTCAATATGATATAACCTTATTGTTTGATTTTACAGCTATATTGCCAATTTATATGATAATTATTGAAACTTGGTATATTCTCCCTTGTTTACTCGCAAAACAATCTATTAACGTGCCTGCAAAAAATAAAAAAAAAAAAAATGGCGTTTTCAAAGGTTTCTGTACTTCGAAATGAATTAATGCATTTGCTTGTGAACTAGTATTGCACTGGAGTTGTGTTGCCAATATAGCAGTAAATGAAAGGCTAACAAGCAAGAATAAGTGCTTGTTAAGAGAAATCTTAATGGCCTGAAATACTCATTCAATAAATGGACTGATGTTTGCTCCTTTGGAGCATACATTATGATGTGGATGTAGTCAACAAACAGTTACATAATTTCTGGGTTTGACAATATTCTGAAGACAATCTCTGAGAGATGACATATATTAAGACTTGCAGAACAAGAAAAGGCTAGTCATACCAACACCAGAGAAGAGGATTCCAAAACTAGAATTTTCTCTTTTACCCCTAAGTTCCTCCAGTCACCTCACTTACACCACAGGCCCAGAGAAAACTGACAATACAGTGAAACACTGATTTTTTAGTGTCAGTAACTCCCTACCATGACTGACAGGTCAGAGGAAGGATGCCAGGTCCTTACCCTTATATCCTCAAAAGACCTGTCCCCTTATGTTATATTGGCATTGACTCAAGTCTTAATATTGAATTATTATGAATAAAATATTTTAAGCATTACTTGTTTACAAAAAAACAGACTTGATTAGGTCTTTACTCATCCTTTCTTCTTTCTCATATTCCATTCTTTTCCCCCAGATTCATCTCTTTCTTGCTTCATTCCAACAACCAAGAATTTTTTTTTTAAATAATCTTTGTAAGATCAACTTTTATAATAGGAATATTTTTATCGTGTCCTCACAATTAAATGTATATTTATTTGCATGCAAAATTCTTTTTCAATGTATTTTATCTTTAATATTTTGAAAACATAACTCCATTATCTCTCTGCATGTCAAGTTGCATGAAGTTTAATGTCTATATAATTCTAAATCCTGTATAAATGATCTACTTTATATCTGTAAATAGCTTCTTAAAGATTTTTATACTTGATATTTTAAAATTCATTTAAATTTATCAGAGCATGTAAATTTTTCTCCCAACCTATTTTTGCTGTCATTCCATGAGCCACATCACTCAGAGGTCTAGCCAATATGGTTTGGCTATGTCCCCACTCAAATCTAATCTTGAATTCCCACATGTTGTGGGAGGCACCAGGTGGGAGGTAACTGAACATGGGGCAAGTCTTTCCCATGCTGTTCTCCTGATAGTGAATAAGTCTCATGAGATCTGATGGTTTTAAAAAAGAGGAGTTCCCCTGCACAAGCTCCCTCTCCCTCTTTGCCTGCTGCCATCCATCTAAGTAAGACATGACTTGCTCCTCCTTGCCTTCCACCATGATTGTGAGGCTTCCCCAGCTACATAGAACTGTAAGTCCAATGAAACCTCTTTCTTTTGTAAATTTCTCAGTCTCGGGTATGTCTTTATCAGGAGTGTGAAAATGGACTAATACACTAGTGCTTTTTACTTTCTAATTTAAAAAAAAATCTGCTTTTTTAATTTAATTTTATTTCTGCATTTGGTCTTTTACTTCCTTATGGGTTTCCTGCTAAGCAGATATTCTTTTGTCCTTCACATCTCTTAACACTTGGCTTATCTTTGTGTCCCCTACTGGGGAGTTCCTCTACGGTATCTTTCAAACTACTTATTCCTGCCTTGTGCCTATTCTGCAATTTAGTCTAGTAATGTAGTTATTTATATAACTGTTATATTTGTATGCCCATTGTCATCAATTTCTTTTCTGCAATGCTCTTTTTTCTGCTTCATGTTTTTTATATTCTTCCTGCTTTCTTTGAGGATGAAATTTTATGTATTTAAAACTCTTACTTTCTGTTTCTTAATACTCCTACCTAATGTGGAATAGATTATTCCATTTGTCTTTTTTCTTTCATAATTGTTTTGCTCTGGATTTTGCAGATTTTATTCCTGTGAGAGCCCTAATTGCCTTGTACCATCTATGAGAGTAAGGATGACCTAGGTTCTTGCTTGTGTTCCTTAGGTAAAGAGAAGGAGTGCTTCAGGATGGAGAGATCTGGTTGCAGTATCATTTTTACCATTTTCTATCTTCTCTTCCCTCTACTCTTCAGTTTTCTCCCTCCAGTTCTCCCAGTTTAAAATACTCTAGGTCCAGGCCCTGCTGTTATGTTAGGTTGGCCTGCCTCTTGGGTGTGGTCTAGCTTGAGGGAGTGTGAATGGAGATGTCGAGGAGAGGAAGAACAGCAGAAACTCTGAGAGCCAACCACCCTGGCTGCCCTCATTTCTATACACTGTTCATTCCAGCTCTGGTTCTCTCTCAATTTTTCTCCTAATATTTCAAGTTAGAATTGCTGCTTTTCTGCTCCTTGGTAATGTCAGGCAATAAGCCATCCAGAATAATATACAGAGGGGAAAAAGCTCACCTAAAATGCAAAGTTCTCTTTCAGACTAGCCACAAAATATTGTCACTGGCCTCATTGGCTCCAGCCTAATAATCTTACCACACTTCTCTTCCAACCAAAGCTCAGTTGTGCATTGATTACTTACTTTATCTCATCTAAATCAGTCATCCTCCCCATCTCTGCCTTTTTGGAGGGGCATTTTCAATTGTTGTGTTACTCAGACAGAGAGTAGCTTACCTATGGCTAAATCTGGAAATCTTCTCATCTTACTTTTATGTGATCATATTGCTTTGTTTTGAAAACACTCACATTGATTAGCTTATCTGATAATCCTAAAATTATGTGAGTCATGGGAAGCAGATTTATCATCTCCCATTCAACAGATAGAGGAAGCAAGACCACAAAGAATTAAATCGCTTGCACAGAGCTAATCTGTTAGAAGATGTTAAAATCTTTCATTCATGGGAGAACTTTCTTTATATACTGACCAAAAATAAAAGACAGCTGTACCCACAACAGATTATCCAGAAGAGTTCCATGTGGACTAGAGGAGTTCACGTAATTTTCTCCATGTTGTAATTTGATACTGTGATTTCTTTTTTTTTTTTTTTTTTAAGATTTTTAGGGCATATGTGTAGCTTTTTACATGGGTATATTGCATAATATACCCATGTAAAATTGCCTTCTAGTGTACCCATCATTCAAATAGTGAGCATTGAAATGTTTCCCAATGTGTAATTGTTTAACCCTCACCTCCCTTTCTCTTCTCTCATTTTGGAATCCCAAAAGTCTATTATTTCCATCTTTATGTTCATGTGTGTCCATCGTTTAGGTCCCATTTATAGATGAGAACATTGGTATTTGATTTTCTGTTTCTCAGTTATTTCACTTAGAATAATGGCCTCCAGCTTCATCCATGTTGCTGCAAAGGACATGATTTCATTAATTTTTATGGCTATATAGCATTCCTCATATATATATAACACATTTTTTAATCAAGTCACCTATTAATTGATACTTAGTTGGATTCCATGACTTTGCTATTGTAAATAGTGCTGTGATAAACATAGAAGTTGAGGTGTCTTTTTTATATAATGATTTCTTTTCCTTTGGGTAGATACTCAACGGTGGGACTGTGGGGTTGAATGGTAGTTGTGCTTTAAATTGATCTTTAGCATTGCAATGCTTTAGTTTTAAGAGAGTCCAATAGTAGATTTTTGATAGTAACATTGCTCTGAATCTTTTATTGAAGAAATTACATGATTTTATAATGAAGAAAATGAGTAATGCAAATAAATTAAGGAGCCATCAAACTGCTGTAAAAATAACAAAAATTTTAATTGAAGTTTTTATTTAAGTATGATATGAAATATAAATACCTCGTCATATGGTTACTGGAGAAAAATAAATTTTTAAAAAAATTATATGAATTTAAGTCAAATATTAAGGTATATATTTTAGTAATAAGTGACAGCATTAACTTTGTTAAGTGATACTTACATTTTTATCCCTAATTTTCCAGATTTTGCATGGACTCTCTTATATTTTATCTGGCTTGATTATTCAAATATTCATTTATCATCACTAATAAAAGAGTCACTGACATGTGTCAAAAAGACTTTGAACTATGTTATTCTTGGCTTCCTGGATCTCTGTTAGTTTATCTGTCAAAGGAGGGTGATACCATCTCTTCTGCATATATAGTAGGGTTGTTGGAGATGATAAGGGTAAGTATGGAATCACGTAGTAAACTACAGAAGGCTACACATGGAATTGTTAGGACATATTATGATTTTCTGCTTAAGGTTATTTTGCAATACAACTGCAACTCATAAGCTGGCTAAAATATTGGGATCTACTAGTCCACCTGTTATCATCATAAATAAAATTCTAATAAATTTAGCAAAATTCTGGCCTTGAGAAACTTTGATTTGACATTGAAATTTCTTGTCTTTTAGCGTTATCACAGGTAATTTTACTGGCAATTATTTTTCATTTTCAAAGTATGTTTAGACTGCTCTTACTTCTGATAGTTATTAATGATTTTTCAACAGTATTATTTTGCTCATTTTTAGACATTATTAAGAAAGAAATATCTAGCTGAATAGCAATAAATAAATAAATAAATAAATAAATAAATAAATAAATAAATACAGACACTACCAGAGACTAAAATATATTTTCTATCTGGTCACTATTAATACAATCCAAAATTATAAAGAAAAAAGATAAAACACTTTATTTTTGATGTGGAGTCAAATCTCCTTTAGTAGCTGTTTCTTCCCACTTATACTTCAGGAATAAGAAATGCTAGATTCCTCCAACATCTTGTTTTAGGTGATATTAAAATCCTCAGTCATTTTGAAATTCTTTATATACTGAACATGGAGAAATTGGTAGTTTCAATATGTCAATATGAATATTGTAATATGCCAAAAGGAAAACACAGGATGTGAAATCCTAGCTCAAATATTTCCAAACTAAAGGTGAGAGTAACAGTTACAGGCAAAATTTTGCTTTGTAAAACCCTATTTGGCAGGATTAAGGAAAGGGATTAAACTATGAAGGATTTCTTTAGTTAATATTTCAATAGATATAGCAGTTTCAGTCTTATGTAGGCTATGTTCAAAAAGGACTCCCAGTGGCAGGAAATGCTAGTACTTGTGGCAGAAAGACCCTAATATGACTCCCAGTGATTCCTGTCTCCTGTTTTTCATATCTTTGCATAATTCTTTCAGTGTCAGGGAAAAACCATGACTTCTTTCTGATTAATAGAATCTAAAAACTGTGACAGAATGTCACTTCTGTGATTGTATTATGTACGTAAGATTCCAGTTTAGCAGACTGGAGCTAGAGATTCTTCTTGTGGGTTTGAAATAAGCAGCCATTTTTGAGAAGCCCATGGAACCAACTATTGAGGGCAGCTTCTTGGACCTGCAGGCATATTCTAGGGTCTCAGGGTAGGTCCAGCAAATAGCCAGCAAATGCCAGGGCCTCTATCATACAACACAAGGAAATTAATTCTTTCCGTAATTTGAATAAGCTTGGAAGGTATTTTTCCCCAGCTGAGCCTCCATATAAGAACACAGCCCAACCAACAGTCTGATTGCAGCCTTGTGAGACCCAGAACAGAGGACCTAGCTAAGCCATGCTTGGAATCCTGACACATAGAAACCGTGAGACAATAAATATGTTATTTAAAGCTTTTGAATTTGTAGTAATTCTTTATGCAGAAAAAATAACCAACACAGCACCATCAATTTTATTATGTTTAGCATTAAAATATCTTGAGTCACTAATCAAACCTCTTATCATCTATATTTTGAAATTATTCTGAGACCCTAAATGTTCATGGCTCTGAAAAAGGGGTATAATAGTATTGGCGCAAGGTTTACACAGATAAAACTATAGTTCAAGGATTCTCCTTGGCAATCTCATTTTAATTTCACTGAACTATTTTCAATGAAGGCAACATATATATGTATACACACACACATATACTATATATATGTATATATCCACACACATGTACATATATATACACATATATATAATACAATTTAATCTTCTTAAAATACAATACATACCCACAACATTAATTGATAGTGAAGAAATATGATTATTTTCAATGATATCCAAGCAGAAAAAAATGTGTAAAATTATTGGGAAGTGTCCTCAAAAAGAAGAAGCATGCTTCACTTTTGGAGGAAATGTGGAATTAATAGCTGCAATTTAAGTAGTCAGAGTTATAAGATGTACCATTTATTGATGGTGGTTGAGGATTAAGATGGAAGAAGCCTGAATTCCCAAGGACTTTGTGGAGGAGAACCATCGTGTTACTTTCTGAAATGACACATCACTTAACCTGAGTGAAATAATTTTCTAGACTGTTTAAATAATGGTTAAGCCATGTTTACATCCTGGTTATTTGGAGTTTATATACACATTCAGAGAGAAGCAGTTACAGCAGTAATCATTAATTTGTGAATCATAAAATATTATCACAGCCTGCACCTGTGTATTTGGTTGAAGAACAACGATCGACATAACCCTGGTAAAGTCATACGCAAAAGTCACTATAACTGTAGCACAGAGACACACAAAAGGCTAGTATTTCAGAATAAAGAAGTATGTGAAGAAAGGCAGAGTCCTACAAATGTGTGATGATTTGGGGGAAGCAGCATAGTCACATTTGAATTGAATTTGGAATAACTGGTAGAACTGAAGTAGAGATTATGCTACATATTTTATTTGAGATATTAATGAATGCTTTGAAGAATTATGACAGTGAAGAATTTGCATATCATCCTACAGGCAATAAACAGAATCAACCTTTCTCACTTAAGATAAGCTAGGTTTTCTAGGAAAATAAAGCCCAACAATATGAAAATTTCAGAGATCAGATAAAAGGAAACTGCAATGTCCCAGAAGAGAATAAAAGGCTTAAGAAGTGCAATAGATATAAAAACAAAATTACTTCAAGATGCTATGCACATGTAAAACTGGCAAAGTTTTTCAGAGAAAGTTTTTATTGTTCTCTTTCTGATGTTTAATCTTGTACCTCACACTTAGTAAGTAGACAGGAAATATTTGTTAAATACATTCCTGATTGTAAAAAACAACTCAGTTGAGAGTACATATTGGTGGTTTTATACTCAATTATAATTTATGGCTATGCAATAAAAAATCTATTATATATACACACTGTTACCTTTTGGGGGAAAAAAAAACACAAAACACTCCTTTAGTATCTTTCATTTAAAAGAATCTTAAAAATGTCTCCATTGATAAAATTCCTAAATGTTTTACAAGTCTAAGTATATATAACTGTGTACATGTACTTTCTGGAAGTTAGAAGGGCATTCTACTTTTATCTCCTGGATTATATAGGGAACATTGATTATCATTTTATTTTGCTCTTATTTTCTTTTATCTAAAACCATGTAATAAATGCATATGCTTAGACTATTGCATTTAAGCAACTAGACAAAAAAGTTAATATAAAAATTATGCTTTTTTCACATTATTTATTGTCTTCTCTGGCTTGTCAAGAAATCTTAGTCTCCTGACATCCATAAACATTTCAATAAAAACATAATGTCAGAAGCAAGTCTGTTAAAGTGAAGAAATATGAAGAAGGTGTAGTTAGTGGGAACATAATTAGAATAGCTTAGAGCTAACATCTTGATTGCTAAATATTTAGAAATATCAATTAGAACAATTTGAAAGACACAGATAATTTAAAACTTTATAAATAAACACTGCATTTTGCTGCAGATTACCTGGGTCTTCATGTTCAAAAAAAGAATAAAAGTGCATCTTCATTAATCTGTGGTGCTGTCAACAGAATCTACCAGTAGATTCTGTCATCTGGTTTCTTATATAATCAAGCTGCTGGAAACATCTTTTCTCTGCTATATTATGTAATGGGCATAACATTTCAATGTTGAAGCATCCCTTGTGGTTGGTTTAAGCCAATGTGTAGCTTAAACCTACACAATCTACTGATGTAGGTGACCTGAGACCTCCCAGGTTGATTTTCCGCACTGCCTGCCTCTTGCAGTTGTACGCTTGTTCCAGCTGACCTTTTAGGTGGCAAAAGCAACCCCTTCTTACAACTTTGCTGAAATATAAGACACGTGCACCCATGTCTCCAGGGTCTAGCCTGCATAGTGTGATAAAACTGAGGACAGTTGACAAAACTGTTCTATTCATCACGTATAATTTTTAAGAGAGGGGTTCTTTGAAATAGTGAGTTGTAATATGTATTTGTTATCTAAGACTGCCATAACAAACAGCCACAAACTGGATGGCTTAAACAAACAAACAAACAAAAACTATCTTCTCCCAATTCTGAAGGCCAGAAGTCTGAAACCAAGGTCCTGGCAGGACCTTACTTCCTACTTCTGTAGAGACTCTAGGGGAGAATATACTCCTTGCCTCTTACAGCTTCTGGTGGCTCCAGGGGTTCTTCAGATTGTGGTTGCATTACTGCATACTCACGTTGCCTCTTCTTCTCTCTTAAAACTCCCCCTGCCTCTCTCTTATAAGAATACATGTTACTGCATTTGAGACCCACCCAGATAATTCAAGATAAGCTCCTCCTCTCAAAATCCTTAATTTAATTACATATGTTGCCTTGTAAGTTAATATCCACAGTTCCCAGGGATTAGGACATAGACTTACCTTTTTCAGAGGGCACTAGCTAGCTTCCTAAAATATATATGATTTATTTTCAACTTAAGCCTTCCTTTGACTCTCTCTGTATTCATTTTTTTCTCATTTAAAAATTATTTTCAGAAATTTTCTTTCATTGAATCATTAACTCTTTTGTTCATCCTTCATCTATTTAATCACTCTAGAGTTACTGGTTTTCTTTTCTAGATCAAGCAATGTGATGGGACATAATGGGGTATAACATAGAATGATATTCAGTCATGCCATGAAAAACTAAGCCCAGATATTTTGAAGTATTGAAGAATATGTTTTTCCAGAGTTAAATATTGAGACATTTTGAATCTTTGATAAACTGAAATGTATACTCCAGTTAAATCCTGTGCTATAGTATTACAGAACTATTAAAATGGAAATATTTATGTCTACATATTAACATATAAGTAATATAGGTAATACTTGGAGTTTCAAATTTACAAATGGGCTTATTCTAATAAATCAATATGCTACATTAACCTTTAGAACTCGTAAAACATAGCCCATCGTAGAAGATGAAAAATGGCATCTGGGTTTCTACTAAAGCTCATGAAGCTCACTTAAACCACATAAAACTGCTGTGACTTCACCATTAAAATATGAATACATAAAACGTATACAAATGCAAAGTATTTTTTAGTATTCTAGTTAATTATCTTTAACATAGATAGTATACTACAAGCTAGGCTCATCGCAGTTTCCAAAATACCTTGGCTTACTTTCTTCTTTTTCCTCGCAGGAAACTATTCTCACACCTCTTCTGACATCTAAGTGAACACAATTCTCTTCTTTTAGCCCCTTACTTTAACATACATCATAAACATAGAATTTTAAAAGAAGAAAGAAAAGAGGAATAATCTTTTAAGATTTCCTGTGAGTTAATACAGGCATAGATGTCATTGCCTTTTAGTTCGATTCTATACATTTTGGTGTATAGTTAGATCAAGTCTACTTTGGGATGACTATACAAAATTCATGGTAAGTGGAAGAGTAAAATAATTGTAAAAAAGAAAATTTAAAATGTTTTTAGTTAATTTGAGTCTCAGAAGTAAACAGCATTATCTTGAAAGATTTGTTTTGTGCATTAAAAATATATGGATCTTTGTATATTTCTATTCCGTGGCTCTCTTACGTTAGATTCAAAATTTCAAGTTATGAGAAATTCATAAGGAATACTAATCCTGATATGCTTTAGTAGATGAACTAATTGGTGTTTCAAAGTTTCATGCAGACATCTGATATGCTTTCCTAGATTAGACTAGCTAATATTACATTTCAGAAAGCAAAAATGGCTAAAGGCAGTTCATAATTAGAAAGTTCCCTCACAAGTTAGAAATTATCACTTACAATTTATGCTATTAATAAGTTTTAAGTCTGGAACATTTTAATCACTTTTATGACTTCTTTCTAGATAATACACAATGTCCAGTTTCTTTTTTTACTACTATGAACATTTCAACTATTACAACTAACTACCTATGACAAAAAAAAAAAATGAGGAGTATTTTCTTTTAATGCATTCCTAATTTGTCACTCAAAAATAATGTGCAGTATACAGATTATAAAAACAATGTAAATAATTACATAAGTCATAATACAGAGGGAAGGTTTAAAAGACAATGACATCAAAAGTCAATACTTCTCCCTAATTTACTATCTGTCAGATACAACTCTACTGCTTTTTCTTGGAATATTTGTAAACATATGGCCAAAGACAAAATTGAAAGTTATCATATATTGAGACGTAGTAAATAAATACATACATAAATAAGCAAATAAACAAAATAAAAACATTCTGGTAATAAGAAAACCAGAGCAATTATCTATTCACATGAGATTTGAAAAGAAAAAAAAAAAATTGCAACTTGATCTAAGTAAAGCCAGCCAACACCACAGTATGTCTCATTATTACCGAAACACTCTAAATAATTGATATGGTTTAGCTCTGTGTCCCCACCTAAATCTCATGTGGCATTGCAATCCCCACATGTCAGGGGAGGGCCCTGGTGGGAGGTGATTGGATCATGGGGGTGGATTTCCCCCTTGCTGTTCTCGTGATGGTGAGTGAGTTCCCATGAGATCTGATGGTTTAAAAGTGTGTGACACTTCCCCCTTTACTCTCTCTCTCTCTTTCCTGCCACCATGTGAAGTAGGTCCTTGCTTCCCCTTTGCCTTCTGCCATGATTGTAAGTTTCCTGAGGCTTCCAAGTCATGCTTCCTGTTCAGCTGGCAGAACTGTGAGTCAGTTAAACCTCTCTTCTCCGTAAATTACCCAGTCTCAGGTAGTTCTTTATAGCAGTGTGAGAATCGACTAATACAATAACCAACCTCCTCCTCACTAACTCTACTAGAATTCAGATAAACTTCTTTGTAATTTTGTAGGCCCGTGCACCCTTTTTACTATTAAAATAAATTTGACTTAAAAATAAATGTGTAGAAGCTCTAATTTGAGTAGTCAAGCTGTTCTATGCTCCATTGATTTACAAAGTGTTTTCATTCTTATATTGACATAGCTCTAAACTCTCTTGGTCTAAAAAAACAAAACATATAAAAAGAAAGTATCTGGAATCCTACCTGTTACAAGAAAGCTGCATCGCCCAGCTCCAGCTTCATTTATGATGCTACAGTTATAAACTCCATAGTTTTCATTGGAAAGACTCTTCACAGGGTACTCTGTGTATTCCTGAGAGTCAAATTGACCCGTCCGTAATAATTTATTGCCCAAGCGCCACTCGTAGGTCAGCACCCGTATTGGATAGGCTCTCAGTACTCTGCAGCTCATAGTGACACTTCGATCCTGTCCTTGCCGGATTTCCAAGAATGCTGGTTCCACTGCAGGGGGATCTGTAGAAAAGATATGTAAAAACAGATGAAAGATGTGACTTGCAATAAGCCAAAAGCTACTCTTATTAGAATAAGCCATTTTTAATAACACATGCAGCAATAGAGGAGGAGTGTAAGAAGTGAATGAAGAACATATTTAAGCCCAGAAATTTTAGCTTGGGTTGGGAAATGTGATTTCCTGAGGGTAGGAAGTAAATGAGTCTCCTTGCTTTACAAATGCATTTGCAGGTGAAACTACTAGAGCTGACTGATCCTTCTTACCTCTTTCAGCAAATATTTTTAAACTTACCTATTAATTCTAATATTATCAATATTCTCCTTTTTTTTTGTTGTTGTTGTTTGGGGCCCTTTGTCTAAAAGTGGTAAGAATTCCTTTTTTAATGTACAATGAAAAGATTCCTCTCTTCATTCACTTCATGGTCTGATACCGAAGGCAGCTATTTAAGAAGCTAATTTACAAAACTGTATGAAAAATTATTCTACAGTGCTAAGTAAATAAGAATTGAATGACAATTCTTCACCAGGCAATTGTCAAGAATGACAATTCTTGACCAGGCAAGTATGTTACAAAAATGATACTCAGCTGTGTCTTCAAGAATGTACAGGGAATGGTCAGGTGAGTAAGCAGTAAGAGAAAGTATTCCAGGTAGAGAGATGTGTACCTTCAAAGGTATAAAATCTGAAGAGGAAGGGATGTCCAGAGAAATGCAGATGGATTAGCATAGCTGATGCACAAAAGAAGACCATAATCGCATGGGGGGAAATAAAGATGAAAAGAAATAGACTCTATTCAAGGAATGCATTTTCTTGGTATTGAGGAGATCTTCTAAAATTTTTAAATAAAGGATTTATATGATCAAATTAATTTTTTTTTTTTTAGGAAAAATATTGTGGTAGATAGGAAAAGCAGAAACCACAGAGGGAAGAGACGAGTTGCAAAAAAATTAAATCACTGGTGAAAGCCTGAACCAAGGTGAGGTCAATGGGACCAAAAATGATGCCTTAGGCAATGAAGTGGATAATAGTGCCAGTCATGAAGACAGCGAGGAAAAGGAGAGGTAGATTGATGTATGTTTAATGTGTCAATTTTATGCATCTGTCAATCACACATCCAGAAGCAGTGTTTCTTCATTTCCAAATATATGGGTCACGTTTTATTTTCTCTTTGCTTTTGATTTTTTGCTTAAATGAACTGTAGTCAGATAAAATAGTACACGTTTTCAATCCTCTGAATTTGTTAACACTTGCTGTATGACACAATATACAAATGATTTCTGTTCTTGGTGTGCCCGCTAAGAAGGAATAGTCTGCACTTTTGAAGTGTGATATGTATCTATTGGGCCAAGTCTAATATCGAGGAGTTGTCCAAATCATCCATATAGTTGTTTATTCATTTATTTTTTGCCTACTTATTCCAGTTGAATTAATTCAGAAGAGTATGTTAAACTCCTCTAAAAAAAAGTTGTAAGCTTTAGATACCTAATTTAAAAAATTCTCCTTGTAGTTCTGCCTCCTTTTTGCTTTACCTGTTTTGAGGCTATGCTATTAGGTAGATTTGAATTTAGAACTGGTTTATGTTGTCCATGAGTTGAATATTGAATATTTTATCACTATAGTCTTTTTTGTCTCCAGCAATGCTATATATATGTGTGTGTGTGTGTGTGTGTGTGTGTGTATGTATATATATATATATATACACACATATATAGTCTAACATTATTATAGTTATACTGGCATTTATTTTGTTAGTATTTGCATGTGATATTTTTCCATCCTTTTAATCTTATACTTTCAATATCTTTATAAGTATTCTTCTTCTTATACTTTCAGTACCTTTAAATTTTACAAGCATCTCTTTTAAACATCATGAACTTATGTTTTATTTTTTAGGATATTTTGTAAGTCCGTCAATCGTTTTTTAACCCAGAGCACTTATTAGCACTTTATTCATTGACATTTACTGTAACTACTTATTTTGTACTTTTATTTTATTGCATTTTTGTATTAAATTTACTGTAACTTATTATTGTGTACTACTTGTTTTCTGCTACTTTTTATTGCCTTCTTTTAGACGGATGGATTACATTATCATTCTGATCTTTTTGCTGCTACTACTTGAAGATTTATTTACTCTGTTTCTATTATTCCGATTATCTCAAGGCTTGCAACATGCATACTTAAGTTATCCAAAAACATCAATCAATACCCTTATTATACTACTGAAGAAAACAATAATCTAAGGATAATTTATTCCTTTTATTCTCATTCTAACATGTGTTACTGAGTCATGAATTTCAATTCTCTTTTTTTTTAATAAAAAGTCTATTGTACATAGTCAGGTGTGGTGGCTCACACCTGTAATCCCAGCACTTTGGGAGGCTGAGGAGGGCGGATCATGAGGTCAGGACTTTGAGACCAGCCTGGCCAACATAGTGAAACCCCGTCTCTACTAAAAATACAAAAATTAGCCGGGCATGTGGCGTGTGGCTGTAGACCCAGCTACTCAGTCAGGAGGCTGACGCAGTGGAATCGCTTGAACCCAGGAAGCAGAGGTTGTGGTGAGCCGAGATTGTGCCACTGCGCTCCAGTCTGGGAAACAGAGCTAGACTCTGTCTCAAAAAAAAAAAAAAAAAAAAATTCTATTGTACATTATAGTATAATAATGTATACTTATAGTATTTTTAAAAACGTCCAGATATTTGCTAGCTTATTTGCCCTTCCTTCTTTCTTTCATGTAGACTTTCCATCTGTGACCACTTTCCTTGGGTCTGAAGTTATAATTTAGATCTATCATATCTTTAGTGAACTCTTTGATCATGATTTTCTGAAAAATATATTTTAGTTTGTGGGGCTGGGAAACCAAGAGCTCTTAATGCTATGCCCAAAGACTGAAGTTCTCTATAGGAAACCATACACACGCAATAGTGTTATGTTTTCCTGAGGAAATTCAAGACCTAGCCACTCATAAGCATGCAATAATCCATGATTAGTGATGTGGAGAAGTAAATAAAGGTCCCAAAGTGTATGCATGTATGTATGTATTTATGTATGTGTGTGTATACATGTATATGTTATATACATACACACATATACATACATATATGTATATATACATATATGCGTACATGAAATATAATTTTCATTTTCATATGTATATGTGTATATGCACATATACACATATGTAGAAATTGTGTGTACATATACATATATATAATTATACATATTATGTATAACATACATATATGTACATATAAGTTAAAATACATACATATTTTAATATTTTATATATACATATGAATGTTTTATATATACATACATGTATGTGTATATATATTTAATGTTTTATATATACATATATGTGTATGCATATATATACACACACACACACACACACATTAAACATTAAAAGGTATTTTCTTTGTAGGTTGTCAGGCTTTGTTCTTTCAGTGCACCATTATATAATTCCACTGTCTTCAGATGGCCCTTGTTGGTGTAAAGAGGTCAACTCAAAGTCTTACACTTTGACATGAATGTCTTTTTTTTCCTCCAGCCACTTTCAAAATATCTGTCATTGCTGTTCTGCAGTTTCAATATACGGTTCCTAGGGATGGGTTTCTTTTTTACTTATGGGTTTGAAATTTGTTGGGCTTCTTAAAGCTGTTAAGTTTGGTGTCTTTCATCTGAAGTAATTTCGGAAAATTCTCATCATTAGTTGTTTAAATAACACCTCTATTTCCTTCTTTATATCCTCGTTAGATGATCCTGTTCATTCTGTTTTTGATGTCTTTTAACCCCTTTTCAAATTTTCCACTTGTTGATTTTTCTGAACTGCATTATGAATAAATTCATCTGAACTAATTCAGTTCATTAAGTCTTTCTCCAATCCTACTTAATCTGCAAAATATATATTGTGTTTTTAATTCCAATAATGTATACTTCATTTATTCCTTTTCTGTGTAGTTATTTTGTACACCTGCCATACCACTTTTTTGTATGTTTCCACTACCTGAAAAAGTAGTTAAGCTTATCTTACACTTCTGTAAACAAAGTAATTGTTTTATATTGCCTGACAATTTTTTTTTTTTTTTTTTTTGAGACGGAGTCTCACTCTGTCACCCAGGCTGGGGTGCAGTGGCACAATCTCGACTCACTGCAAGCTCCGCCTCCTAGGTTCACGCCATTCTCCTGCCTCAGCCTCCCGAGTAGCTGGTACTACTGGCACCCGCCACCATGCCCGGCTAATTTTTTTATTTTTAGTAGAGATGGGGTTTCATCGTGTTAGCCAGGATGGTCTCGATCTCCTGAACTTGTGATCCACTCACCTCGGCCTCCCAAAGTGCTGGGATTACAGGCGTGAGACACCGCACCGGGCCACTGCCTGATAATTTCAATTGACGTTTTGAGGAAGTTTTTCTGTTGGTTTTCTTTCGAAGTACTGTCGTCCTGTGTGTTCTTGATTACTTTCGATAAATTTGATTATATGCTATTCATTGCCCTTTAAAAATATTTATAGGATATTTCAATGACTAAAATGATGGTTTCTTTCTCCAGAGAAAATTTGTGTCCGCAGGCAACTATAGACATCACTGTCTAGGATCACATTTAAGTGCATGAATTCAGGCTAATTTGAATTATCAAGTGACTTGATTTTGAGTTAAAAATCCATATAAAGGTCAACTATCAACTATAATTTCAAGAATGGATTACCACATCATCCCATCCTGTTCATTTCAAAGTCACACATTTCTTGCACTCCCTTAGGAGTGGGAACGTGTAGACTGGGTTTACTTCTGCTTTACTCCTACCCTACAGATATAATCCTTTGAGTTCCAACTTCTTGGCAGAAAGTTCTACCAACAGATCCCTCCCCTAGTGAATACTCTGGGTTTGAAGTTCTGCTTCCCTTGCCCAAAGATGCCATCAGAATTGAAGCTTAGATTTGTCCATGTTCAACAAATATCCTCAAGCAAATGTAACTTCATTTTACTTCTTTCATTAAATTCGACAAAGTAATTTTTCAAATAAACATTGTAAATGTTTTTAAAATTAATTTTACAATATTGTCCAGAATTTTTAGTTGTTTACATTGGAGAGGTTTTACATAATATTTTGTCTATTACATGCCTAGAAGCATGTATCTAATTGTCAAGGGAAAATATAGATCTAAAACTCAGAAGAAAGGACTGACCAAAGGTTACAGTTATTAAGATAGCTCAGAGTGAATACAGACAAAAAATAAGTAAAATGCCAAATATGGACTTTATTCTTGAATATAATCACTTATGGGGTTAGAGAAAAATAAAAGCTTTTAAAGGAGAATAATCATAAACAATCAATGAGATGTGGGGATCCAGAGTGTTGTGTTATAAAAATTAAAGGAGCTGCATGTTTTAGAGAATATGAGTGGTCAAAAGTACCAAATGCTATCAAAAACCAAGTTAGGACTGATGATATGTAAAATATATATTTTTTTCTTTGACAAGTTTAGTACCATTAAGGAATACAGTAAAAACAGTTTTTCTGTGTATTATACGTAATTTGGGTTTGGGGTATGTGAATTGATGGTTAAACTGTGGAAATAATGAGTGATAAATGTTCAAGAACACTGTCCATGATTTTAAAAGATAATTATTTATGTTGATTCTACTTTAAAATATTTTAGGAGCTTATAAATTTGTCACTATATCCACTACCACTACCATTATGTCTCACATAGACTACTACAAATTCCCTGCAGTGCACTTGTAATAGGTCAACGTACCCTTTTTGTTCTCCCATTCTTCTGAGATTTTTCAAATGTGCGTTTAAAGAAAAATCAGCTCATGTTACTTTCCTGTTCAAAAAACTTTATGGACTCACCCCTGCTTGCTATTCAGGACTTCAAGGTCCTGCAAGTTCTGACTCTGCCCATGTTCTCAACCATTCTTGTCTTGATGACTATGTCCCAAACACATAAGTTTTCTTCTTGTTTCTACATGACAAGACTTTTGTAGACTTTAGACCTCTAATTTGTTCTTTCTGCCTGAGATGTTCTTTCCTTTGGTTTTTCAATAGCTTGCTCATTCTCATCATTCAGATTTTACCCCTACAGAAAGCCCATCTTTGATGACAAGTTGGTAAAGTAACTTCTCCCATGGTTAATTTTTATTTATTATTGCATGTATTTTCTGCATATCTTCACTATTTGTTCATATCTTGTTTATGTAAGCTCCATTACAAAGGGACCTAAAATTCTCCAATCATTGTTGCATCCCATGTTTCCATCACAGTATCTGTCATTATAGTTGGTGATATATCATTATTCATTGAATAAACGAATACATGAGTAGTGTTCAAAGAATAAAGATGTATACATTTTCTTCAAAATTCCTCCCATCAAGACCTGGAGTTTACGTTCATTTCATTAAGTCTGGATGGGCTCTGTGATTATTTTCACTATTAGAACACAGAGCAGAAGTGATGCTGTACCAATTGCTGAGACCAGGACACAAGCGTCTGGCAGTTCCACTTCCTATCTTTTAAAGTACCCACTCTGGAAGCTCTGAACCCCATGTAAAACTTCAACTTCTCCTCTGCAGAAACCATATGAAGTGGCCCAGAGACAATATGGAGAAGCAGAGGGCACAGTTTAGCTTAGACTTCCAGTTGTCCCCACCAAGGTTCCAGACATATGAAATCATCTTGGACATTAGGGACCAAATCAGCTATCCACTGGTTAGAATTACTATGATTAGATATAATAAAATGTGATTCTTTTAAGCTCTGAAGTATTGGAGTAGTTTGTTATACAGCAAGAAATAACTGAAACAGATGCCTTCTCTCCTTCAAAAGTCGAGTCAGACACTATGAGTGGAGTCAAAAGGACAAGGAGGCAAAACATTAAGGCACAGTTTAAGGGACAGTCTAAGTTGGTTCAGTAAGGAAATAATTCAGAAGGAAACTCATGGGGGAAGACAGCCAACAGATTGATTTGCTAGAACAACTCAAAAACTTGAAAAGCAAATATATTGAGAACAAAGGTGTCTCAGAGTCAGAATGTTGCAGTCAATGAACAGGATATTGTTGCAATTTAATAGTTCACAGGTAGAGAAGTTTGGAATGATTACAATATCAAAGATATGATCATTGGAATGTAATACTGAAGTGGAGTGATTAATGATACTAGAATCAAATACTAATAAGTTAAGTGAATACAGTCTTTGCTCTCCAGTTATATTTGTATTTGCCTAACAAACCTAAATGTGTTTGCAGCTATTTTGTTTCTTCTTAATAAAGGAGAAATTTCCTTTTAAGTGGAAATAGTTATCAGTGTAATTAATTATACCTAATGGGAAAATATCCCCAAATACATATTTACTTGTTTATAGATTATTTTTGTGAGAATTCTTTGAAAGTATCTGACTTAATGAATTATTACCAACGATGGGAGTTTTTCTAGACTCTATTTATATGTCATTTGTCCACACCTGAAAGATTCAGCCCATTCAATTTTCAATGGCCTGTAAGGAAGAATGATAATGTTGGTTTAAAATTCTTCAGACATAGTCTATTTTCATACAGTTTAATAGAGTCTGAGTTGGAAAGCATCCCTAAATTAAAGGCTACGTAAAAGGTCTTTTATTTAAAAGACTGCCCACACTACTTTGATTCTTCACCTCAAAAAAGCTAAATAATATGAAACCAAGCACACTCATTATAGTGCACTCAAGTCTGCCAATGGAAATTTTCCCCTGATAGAAGGTTCATTTTAAGCATACTAGCTATTAATAGTTTGACATTTCATTCTTTGGAATATCCAGTGAGAAGGATAGGCCTTTGCAGTTATGATTAAATGTATCGTGTGAAAAATTTGAACATGATGAAAGAAAGCTTCAGGTGTTAAAAAAAAAAAGAAAGTTAGAGCTCACTATTCTGATAGAATCAGTTTTTTTATGGCATAAAATTTATTCAGAATGTTATTATGAAATATTTAACATGAAGGAAATGAAATATATAGGAACATTATAAGAAAGATCTACTTAGCATATTCTGAAATGCTTAAAAGTAGGATTTTTAAAGAAAAGTAGGTGCCTGTGTTTTGTTCAATTAAAATATATGACTCTTATAATATACTATTATATTATAGAAGTTTTTTCACTTATACTGAAATATCTGATTACAAAGTCTATTTATGAAACTACCACATTACATGTATACTAAAGGATGATGATTATAAAAATAAAAATAAATATTATATTTCTTGATACTGAATATTTACTAAATGCTAGATACTATATTAAGATATTCATGGCCGGGCGCAGTGGCTCATGCCAGTAATCCCAGCGCTTTGGGAGGCCGAGGCGGGCGGATCAGGAGGTCAGGAGATCGAGACCATCCTGGTTAACACAGTGAAACCCCGTCTCTACTAAAAATACAAAAAAAATTAGCCAGTCGTGGTGTCGGGCGCCTGTAGTCCCCACTACTCGGGAGGCTGAGACAGGAGAATGGCGCGAACGTGGGAGGTGGAGCTTACAGTGAGCCGAGATCGCGCCACTGCACTCCAGCCTGGGCGACAGAGCGAGACTCCCTCTCAAAAAAAAAAAAACAAACAAACAAACAAAAAAAGATCTTCACACAGATTATCTTTTTATAACAATAACGCATTTATAGAAGAAAAAGAGAAGAGGAACAGAAAAATTAAGCAAAGTCACCCAGCTAAAAAGTAGCAGACTAAGGAATCAAACAAGGCAATCTGATTCCAGAATGTATGCTCTTAAAAACAGCCTATGTCACATGATTTCCAATTGCAAATACTACCAGTGGTTCATGAATTAGCTCTCTGCCTAAAAGAGGACTTTGAAAATCTTGCCTTACTGGTTATATAAAGTTGTCAATTAAAACAGAGGTTGACCTACTCACACCATCATTTAGAATTCACAAACTTGCAAAGGCAATAAAAGAAAAGTCATGCTTTGTGGAAAGCATCAAAGTATTACAATAAAACTACTAATTTAAATAAAAATATTACAGAATTTTAAATCAAATTCAAATTGCAGTTTATATGGCAATGTACTTCATGTAAATTAATTTTGGTAGTACCTATATATTATAATATATACAAGTGTTTGTAGAATATGAAATGTCTGAAGGTAAAAGTGTGACCTTTCAAAGTAATTAAGGATTTTAGTTGTAATAAAGTCATTAAGTAACACATGCCCAAAATTAATGATTTTAGCGTTTTCAGTTTGTATCTACTGGTTCGAGATGTCCGGCAAGGTTTCCAAATACTTAGTTCTAATGTTCAAATCCATATAGAGCTATCTACCTTACTTGGGAAGAATAATGCATGAAAATATCAGATTATAGGAAAATGTTTATTTGTGTGTATTTCTTAATAAGGGGATGAGAGAGTAGTTCATGCATTTTTTTTCACAATATGAATAAAATTTTGCCTTTATTTCTTGAAAAACAATTGCCAGTTTCAATGAGTACCAGAAGTGTAGGCAAAGCAATAATTTTAATTTTAAAAACAATAAAAGATGTTGAAATAAATAATAAAACCTTCAAATTAATATTAAAAATATTAATATAACTTGTTGTTAAATATTTAAGGGAGTGTGAGACAATGGATGTTAAATATACATAGGGCTGTCTTCAATCACTTACAGTTGAAAGAGGAGTTGAAACAGTCCTGTCTATTTGGAGGACTTCATGAAAGTACAGGCTTCATTATTGAACCATTAGAGGAGCACTGAGAAATAGGTACTCATTAGAGTGATCTCCTCTCAAGCCACATCTTCCCAAGTCAAAAGCATGCCCAACCAAATACTCGTTGTCCTGTTCTTTGCTGGGATTAAAGTCATTTAAGGAAAATTGTGCTCTTAATTATTTACAAATGCAATATTTATAAAAGAAAATCTAGCTGTTAGAGTATTAGGTCAGTGAATTAAATTCTTCCATTGCCCATTAAAAAGAGTTAAATTGCTACAATTAATGTATGACAACCTCTCTCTCCATGAACACATAGAAGTGTTGGCGGGGTGGTGTGCCTGAAGAGGGCATGGAAGATCTATACTTCACCTTCATCAGTCCTTACCTACTGCATCTTTTCTATTTGGCTGTCCCTGAGTTGTATGCACTACAGTTGTACCGCCTTATCCACGCAGGATACATTCCAAGACCCCCAGCAGATGACAGAACTTGCAGATAGTATTGAACACTATATTTACTGTTTTTTTTCCTTATACATACATACCTATGATAAATTTTCATTTATTAATTAGGCACAGTAAGAGATGGACAACAATAACTAATAATAAAATAGAACAATTATAATAATACACAGTAATAAAAAAATATAAATATAGTCCCTCCTCTTCTCTCTCAAAATGCTATAAAAAGGAAAGAAGCTGCAGATTCAGGGAGTGATTGACTGACCCCAGGACTTCACAACCCCACCAATAACTTCAGTAATCCTAAGCATGAGAAAACCCCTTGACTCTCTGGGAGCCTCAAGGCTAACATAGAAAGCTGCCTAGATATTATATAGAGGAATTGCTCCTGAGAAGGAACTCATTCTGGGTCCCACATGTTTCTGAGCCCTGAGCAGGTACAACATGGTGCCATTCTGAGAGCTCAGTCCTCAAAGACCTGTGAACTGCCCTGGGGCTAACACTACCTCTGGCGCAGCTGGCCAAGGTAGAAGGCAGGAGGCTGGGCACTTTGACACACCCTGAGGACAAATCGCCCTAATGCTCCTGCTGTAGGCTATTATGGGACCAAGACAAGGGGAGATCACCTGCCCGTGCCTGCCTGAGCTGCTCCCACAGACAGTGGTTCCACCCTCTCCAGAAACAGGCTCACAGCACAGCAGGCCAAAATCTCTGAAGGTAGATGTAAAAATTCCCAACAAAATATTACCAAATAGAATCCAGCAGCACATCAATATAGTACTGGACGTCCTAGCCAGAGCAATTAGGCAAGAAAAAGAAGTAAAAGTCATCTATATTGAAAAAGATGAAGTCAAAGTGTCCCCCTTTGCTGATGACATGATCTTAGGTCTAGAAAAATAAAAGACTTCATTTAAAAATTTCTAGATTTGGGCTGGGTGCAGTGGCTCACACCTGCAATCCCAGCACTTTGGGAAGCCAAGGTGGGTGGATCACGAGGTCAGGAGTTCAACACCAGCTTGGCCAACACGGTGAAACCCCGTCTCTACTAAAAATACACACACACAAAAAATTAGCTGGGTGTGGTGGTGTGTGCCTGTAGTCCCAGCTACTTGGGAAGCTGAGGCAGGAGAATTGCTTGAACCCGGGAGGCAGAGGTTGTAGTGAGCTGAGATTGTGCCACTGCACTGCAGCCTAGGCAACAGAGCAAGACTCTGTCTCAAAAAAATAAAAATAAAAATAAAAACAAATAAATAAATAAAAATCCTAGATTTGATAAATAAATTCAGGAATGTTGCAGGATACAAAATCAGCATATAAAAATCAGTAGTGCTTCTATACACCAATAATGAACTAGCTGAGAAAAAAAATCAAGAAAACAATCCCACTTACAATAGCTACAAAAAAATAAATAGGAATAAATTTAACAAAGGAGGTAAAAGATCTCTGCAAGGGCAACTACAGAACTGATGAAATAAATTAAAGAGGACACAAACAACTGAGAAGACGTTCCATGTTCATAAGTAAGAAGAATTGATGTCATTAAAATGATTCTACTGCCCAAAGCAATCTATAGATTGAAAGCAATCCCTATAAAAATGTCAATATAATTTTTCACAGAATTAGAAAAAGAAAATAATCATAGAACTTGTATGAAACCAAAAAAGAGTCAGAATAGCCAAAGCAATCCTAAGCAAAAAGAAGAAAGTTAGAGGTATCATATTACCCAACTTCAAAATAGAATATAATACAAGGCCGTGGTAACAATAACAGTATAGTATTCATATAAAAACAGGCATAGACTAATGGAATGGAATAATGAGTCCAGAAATAAATCCACATATTTTCAGCCAACTGACATTCTGTATAGGTGCCAAGAACATACACTGGGGAAAAGATACTATCTTCAATAAATGGTGCTGGAAAACTGAATATACACATGCAGAAGAAGAAAACTGGATGTCTATCTTTACCCATGTACAAACCCAAGATGGATTAAAGAATTAAATGTAGAATTTAAAATTATAAAGCCAACTAGGAAACAACATAGGGGAAACACTTTAAGACATCAGTCTAGGCAAAGATTTCATGGCTAAGACATTGCAATCACTGACAACTATAACAAAAATAGACAAATAGGACTATATTAAATTTAAAAGCATCTGCACAGCAAGGGAAAAAACAGAATGAACTGACAACCTGCTGAATGGGAGAAAATATTTTCAAACTATTTATCTGACAAATGATAATATCTAGAATATACAAAGAACCCAATAACTGAATAATTTTTTAAAAATCTCATCAAAAGTGGCCTAAAGACATAAATAGATATTTCTCAAAAGGAGACATAAAAATGGCCAACAGGTATCTGAAAAACTGCTCAACATCACTAATCATTATGGAAAGCAAATCAAAACCACAATTACCTTACCAATCACTTTACCCCAGTTAGAATGGCTATTAAAAAGACAAAAAAATAAATAAATAAATAAAAATTAAAACAAACAAACAAACAAAAACAGATACTGGCCAGGATGCAGAGAAAAGACAATTCATACACTACTAGTGGGCATGTAAATTAGTACACCCACTATAGAAATCATTATGGCAATTACTCAAAAAAAACTAAACATAGAACTATCACAATCCACCAATCCCACTGGATATTTATACAAAGGAAAAGAAATGTATATATCAAAGGGATATGTACCTGAATTTACACATTTATCACAGCATGATTCACAATAGCAAAGATATAGAATCTACCTACGTGTCCACCAATGGATGAATGGATAAAGTAGCATATGTACACAATGTAGTAATATTCAGCAATTAAAATACATGAAATCATGTCATGCAGTAACATGGATGAAACTGGAGGACATTATCGTAAGTGAGGTAAGACAGTCACTGAAAGACAAATACCACATATTCTCTTTCACATGTGAGAGATACAAAATTAGATCTTATGGAGATAGAGTATAGATAGATACCAGAGGCTTGGAAGGTATATGGGTGGGAGGAGGGGATAAAGATATGTTGATTACTGGGTACAAATATGCAGTTAGATAGAAGACATAAACCCCAAAACTTGATAGTGGATTAGGGAGACCATAGGTAGCAACAATGTATTATATAATAAAAATAGTTAAAGGAGAGGTAAATAAAGAGGTAAACAGCTAAAAAAAAAAAAAAAAAAAAAAAAGCTAAAAGAGCCATGTGTTACCTACACATAGAAATGATAAATACTCAGGGTAATGGATAGCCCAGATACCCTAACTTGATCATTACACGTTCTATACATGTAACACATCCTCACATGTACCTCATAAATATGTAAAATACATTGTTATCAATACAATTTTTAAAATTCTGTAGTATTTTTTGGACCACTGTTGACTTTGGGTTGTTGAAACAATGGAAAATAAAACCTACTGTATAATAAACCTATAAATGTAATTAAGATGTTTTCTTGTGTTCCATGAGTTCATCGAGTCAACTATCAAACCTGAGGTGGCAGGGGTTGTCATAGGAACTCAGAATCTATAGCTGGTAGGTTAGAAATATGGGTGGCAAACTGGGATTTGTGACTGGCATTTGAAATGGGGCCAATCTACTGGGGCTGAGTCCTTTAACTTATAGGATGTATGCTACCTCACGATATTTACTGTGAGAATTGAACTGAATTGTTGAATACCCAGTTAGTGCTGGAGAATTGGAGAATTGATATGGAAAACACACCAGGTATTTGGTGTCAGAAAGAACAAAAGAACTGCCAATTAAGTTTTAAAATAAATCCAATTTATTCAGTAGAGAACTATATGAAAATCATCTACTTGAGAAAAGATATTGAGACGTTTGTAGGATCTGTCTGAATGTATATAGAGGAAAAAAGGATTGAGATGGCCAACAGTTTTTAGATTAACTCAGTATGATTATGCTAGCACATTTCACATACTTATTACTTCATTTAATATTTATAACAAATTTGTAAACTATTATCACTATCTACATTTTATAGATAAGGAAATTAAATATGAGAAGTTACATTTTCAAGCAACCCACACGTTCCAGATAATAGTTTTAGATCCAAATCCAAATTACATGACATCAAAGTCCAAAGCCACACAACTCCTACAAAATAACATAGGAAAAAAGCTAGATGGCCTTGGGCTTGGTGATAGCTTTTTAGATACAACATCAATGGGCATAATTACCGAAAGAAGTAGCTTTTAAGCTGAACTCTAATTGAAATTATTATTTCATTGTTCTGCAAACACACGGTCAAGAACATGAAAAGAAAAACTACAAACTGGAAGAAAATATTTGCCAAGACATATCTAATAAATGATTGTTATTGAAAACATACAGAAACTCTAAAAACTCAATAATAAGAAAATAAATGATGTTATTTTTAAAATGGGCCAAAGACCTTAACAGACACCTCACCAAAGAAGACAAACAGATGGAAATTATGAGGAGATGCTGTGCATCATGTCATAAAGGAAATGCAAATTAAAACAATAAAATACCATGATACGGTTATTAGAATGCCCAAAATCCAGAAGACTGACATCACCGAATGCTGGAAAGGTTGTAGAGCAAGGTGAATTTTCATTCGTTGCTGGTAGAAATGCAAAATGGCACAGCCACTTTGGAAAATATTTTGGCAGTTTCTTACAAAAGTATACATATTCTTATCATGTGATCCAGCAATCATAGACCTTTGTATTTACTCAAAGGATTTGAAAACTTTTGTTTACAAAAAACAAAAAAACAAAAAAACTAACATCACAGTGCAGTTAAATTCAGCTGGTAATTTTTTTGAGGAAAACTTGTTCAATAAAGGAAGTAGTGCATCAACTTACATTTTAATATAAACAACGTAATCCTATTGTGCAGCTTGTACAAAAAGCCCCTTTGAGAAACACTGACCTGGACTCCATGTCTTAATGAAATAATTGGTCAATGTTTAACAGACAATGCAGGAAGCTCTGTACGGAAGGCAAAATTGTCATGAAGGCAAAACTGTCATGACAGGACTCAGCCTGCTTTGAAATCAAAAAATGAATGGAGATTTAAAATATATGCATTCAAAAATATAGCTATCAGTGAAATGTGGGCAGCTTTTTCTAAAAGGCAAAAGATTGTTTCAGCTAAAGATGTTTCAGGTACAATGAAACAAACTCCAAACTAATGGCATCCAAATTGTAAAGAAAAAACTAAAATTACCTCTGTTTGCAGATGATAGAAAACTATGTAGAAAACCCTAAAGATTCCATGTTAAATAGTTGTTATAACAAATAAATCAAAAAATTAAGCAAGCAACAAAGTCAACATATTAAATCAGTTTCATTTCTTTCTTTATTATTATTATTATTATTATTATTACTATTATTGGAGATACAGTTTTATTCACGATCATAGCTCACTGCATCCTCGGACTCCTGGACTTAAGTGATCCTCCCACCTCACCCTCCCAAAATGCTGGAATGGCAGGTATAAGCCACCACACCCAGCTAATCAGTTGCATTTCTATACACTAACAATAAACATTTTGAAAGAGAAATTACAAAAAAAAATCCATTTATAATAGTATCAAAAGTAATAAAATATGTAAGAATTCATTTAAATACATAGGAGTTAATTTAACCAAGGAATTAAAGGACTTGTGCAATGGAAACTACAGACCATTTCTGAAAGAAACAAGACATAAATAAATGAAAATACATCACATGTTCATTAATTGGAAGACCTAGTATTGTTAATACATCAAAACTACCCAAAGATATATGCAGGTTCAACGTAATTCCTATCAAAATCCCAATGCCATTTGTTTTTTGCAGAAATAGAAAAACCCATTCTAAAATTCTTATGAATCTCAAGGGTCCCTGAATAGCCACAACAAATCTTGAAAAAGAAAACAAAGCTGGAAAACTCGCACTTCTTGATTTCAAAAGTCACCACAAAGCTCCAGCAATCAAAACAGCATGGTATTAGCATAAAAATAGATATATGGATCAATCAAACAGAATGGAGAACCCAGAAGTATCCCTTGCATATATGTTAAAGTTATTTTGTAAAAAGGAGGCAAGGTCATTCAACGGGGAATAGATAGTATTTTCAACAAACGGTGTTATGAAAACTGGATATTCACAAGCAAAAGAATTAAGTTAGATCAATATATACGGAAATTAATTTAAAATGAGTCAAAGGCCTGAATGTAAGATTTAAAAATATAAAACTCTTAGAAGAAAACATGGGACAAAACTTCATGACATTGAATTTGTCGGTAATTTTTTGGGTATGACACTAAAGGCACGGTTGACAACAGAAAACAAATGGAATTCATAATTTTTTTTCAAGTTGTGCATTAAAATAGCAACAGAGTAAAAATGTAACCCACAGAATGAAAGAAAATATTTGCAACTCTCATTTACGGTAAGCAATTAGTATAGAGAATGGATAAAAACTCCTAAAACTCAACAAAAAAGCAATAGCTCAATTCAAAAATGGGCAAAGAACTTGAACAGATATTTCTCCAATGATATTCAAATGGCCAATAAGCCCATAAAGATGCTGAACATCAGTAGTCATCAGAAAAATGCTAATTAAAACTACAATGAGATGCCATTTAACATTAGAAGAGCTATTAGAAGAGTTTCTACTTAAAAAAATGAAAATAACAAATGTTGGTGAGAATGTAGAGAAATTAGAACCCTTAAGCGCTGTTGGAGGGAATGCAAAACGGTACAGCCACTGTGGAAAACAGTATAGTTGTTTCTCACAATTTATAAAAAAGGATTACTACATTATCCAGGGATTCTACTTCTAAGTGGACACCTAATTGCAAGCAGAGTCTCAAAGATATATTTGTACATCCAGGTTCATATCAGTATTATTCACAACACCTAAAAGATTGGATCAAAGCAAGTTTTCATCAACAGATGAATGGATAAACAAAATCAGGTCTATACATACAATAGAATATCAATCAGCTTTTAAGGGGAATGAAATTCTGACATATGCTACAACATGGATGAACTTTGAGGACATTATGCTAGGTGACATAAACTAGTCACAAAAAGAGAAGTACTTTATGATTTCATTCATATAGAGTACTTAGATAAGTTAAACCTTTAGAAACAAAAATAAAATAGTGGTTGCCAGAGGCTGGCAGAGGAGATTTCTTAGTCCATTTGAGTTACTATTAAAAAAAATACCATAAATTGAATGGCTTATGAATATTTATTTCTCACAGTTCTAAAAGCAGGGAAGTTCAAGATCAGGAAACCTGCAGATTGAGTGTTTGAGAAGGGCCAGTTTCCTGGTTCAGACATAAGGATTCTTGCTATGTCCTGACACGTGGAAGGAACAAAACAACAATCTTGAACCTCTTTTATACAGGCACTAATACCATTCTTCAGAGCTCTGCCCTCATGACCTAACCACCTCCCAAAAGGATCAACCTTCTAATACCTAACAACATTGGTGAATAGGTTTCAACACAATAATTTTCAGAGAAAATGGAGTTATTGTTTAATATATTGAGAGTTTGTTTTACAAGATGAAAAGTGTTATGAAGATGGATGATAGTGTTGGATACACATCATTATGAATGTATTAATACCACTAAACTATATGCTTAAAAATATTTGAGATGGTAAATTATGTGTATTTTACCACAGTCACAAAAATGAACTCAGTGGCATAAAACAAACAAAAAACAAAAACACAGTGGCTTAAAACAAAACAAAAAAGAACAAAACAGAACATCAAAAAACCACTGTTACAGAAATTGAACCAAGATTACTGTAAATTTTAAAAAATAGAACTGAAAAAGGACAGTGACATCATTCTTTACCTCTAGAACAAATGATACTATTTGATGTGACTTCATACTTGTGAATCAGGAAGTAAGAAAACAGCTTTGTTAGAGTTGTTTTCTCTAACAGTTGGTTAGATATTCAGGCAGTAATTTGCTTTTATTTTACATTATCTAGCATGCATAAAAACCAATCTATGAATAATTCTTTGAAAATATAAAAAGGTTGATCCCAAAACAAAGCTATGATATCCATTACTGGTGCATATAATGTTATTAATTTGATACTGAATTGAGTGTGCTGTCTTCATTGTTTTATTTAATGACTGTCAAGATTTTTCAGTCGTTCACATATTTCTTCAGTTATTTAACATACTTTTTTCTCATATTTTTCTAAAAACAATTCTTCTAGAATTGAGTTTTCAGGAATATAATTTCACAGGTAGAAAGGAACTGTGCTTTTCTTACTCATCTGCTCTCAAATTATATGCACCATTATTGAAACTAATGAGTAGATAATTGCAGATTAATTGTAATTTTAACAAGTTTGTGCCTTGGAATGTAAACATACCATTTTATATTATTCAAACTTCATCATTCTCATGGAAATTAAGACAGAAGTCAAAAAAGATTGTTTATCCAAATTATGTTACTAAATTCTCAATTCTTTATTATTTACAGTTTTGTTTTATAAAATAGATATAGCACATTAGAGTACACATGACTATATGACATATGTATCATCAAGCTCCAAGAGTAAAAATTAACTCTAGAATTAATTTTTTTCTTTTTTATTATGCTTTAAGTTCTAGGATACATATACACAACATGCAGGTTTGTTACATATGTATACATGTGCCATGCTGGTGTGCTGCACCCATTAACTAGTCATTTACATTAGGTATATCTCCTAATGCTATCCCTCCCCCCTCCCCCCACCCCACAACAGGCCCTGGTGTGTGATGTTCCCCTTCCTGTGTCCAAGTGTTCTCATTGTTCAATTCCCACCTATCAGTGAGAGCATGCGGTGTTTGGTTTTCTGTTCTTGCGATAGTTTGCTGAGAATGATGGTTTCCAGCTGTATCCATGTCCCTACAAAGGACATGAACTCATCCGTTTTTATGGCTGCAGAGTATTCCATGGTGTATATGTGCCACATTTTCTTAATGCAATCTGTCATTGATGGACATTTGGGTTGGTTCCAAGTCTTTGCTATTGTGAATAGTGCCACAATAAACATATATGTGCACGTGTCTTCATAGCAGCATGATTTATAATCCTTTGGGTATAAATGGGATGGCTGGGTCAAATGGTATTTCTAGTTCTACATCCTTGAGGAATCACCACACTGTCTTCCACAATGGTTAAAGTAGTTTAGAGTCCCAGCAATAGTGTAAAAGTGTTCCAATTTCTCCACATCCTCTCCAGCACCTGTTGTTTCCTGACTTTTTAATGATCACCATTCTAACTGGTGTGAGATGGTATCTCATTGTGGTTTTGATTTGCATTTCTCTGATGGCTAGTGATGATGAGCATTTTTTTTTTTTTTTTTTAAGACAGAGTCTCTCTCTGTCTCCCGGGCTGGAGTGCAGTGGCCGGATCTCAGCTCACTGCAAGCTCCGCCTCCCGGGTTTATGCCATTCTCCTGCCTCGGGATGATGAGCATTTTTTAATGTGACTGTTGGCTGCATAAATGTCTTCTCTTGAGAAACGTCTGTTCCTATCCTTTGCCCACTTTTTGAAGGGGTTGTTTTTTTTCTTGTAAATTTGTTTGAGTTCTTTGCAGGTTCTGGATATTAGCCCTTTGTCAGATGAGTAGATTGCAAAATTTTTCTCCCATTCTGTAGGTTGCCTGTTCACTCTGGTGGTAGTTTCTTTTGCTGTGCAGAAGTCTTTCAATCCTAAGCCAAAAGAACAAAGCTGGAGGCATCATGCTACCTGACTTCAAACTATACTACAAGGCTACAGTAACCAAAACAGCATGGTACTGGTACCAAAACAGAGATATAGACCAATAGAACAGAACAGAGCCCTCAGAAATAATACCACACATCTACAACCATCTGATCTTTGACAAACCTGACAAAAACAAGAAATAGGGAAAGGATTCCCTATTTAATAAATGGTGCTGGGAAAACTGGCTAGCCATAAGTAGAAAGCTGAAACTGGATCCTTTCCTTACACCTTATACAAAAATTAATTCAAGATGGATTAGAGACTTAAATGTTAGACCTAAAACCCTAAAAACCCTAGAGGTAAACCTAGGCAATACCATTCAGGACATAGGCATGGGCAAAGACTTCATGTCTAAAACACCAAAAGCAATGACAACACAAGCCAAAATAGACATATGGAATCTAATTAAAGAGCTTCTACACAGCAATAGAATTTCATATCAGAAGAAAAGCCAATTTTCAAATCTCTTCTCATTTATTTAAAAAAAAAACACTTTCACTAGTCACTCTAGAATTTAAGGCCCTCACTTTTTTCTTAAAGGATAACATGAATGGGAGGGGTTGAAATAAGAAGTTACATTTCTAATTTTTTTTCCTGTCACAAGGATTGACAAGCATTAATGCAAGAAATAAAAAAAGATGAAAACAGAAATTTCATTTCCTAGAATAAGTAACCCTAACTATATTAGTAAGTAATCATAATTAGACCATCTATTTTATCATTGTCCACATTGTTACATCCAAATATGAAATGGCCATTTGATAATAGCCACAATTAGGCAAATATTGGCCTCCCAGAAATGTAGTTAAAATGCAGCCTTTTACACCAGGAAGTCTATTAAAACTAACCATTTTACATGCTGATAGTTCTAATTAAGTCAGAATTTTACTTAACAAGACAGATGCTTAGTTTGACAAATGCAGTATAAATTGATCATCTTTTACAAACCAGTTACAGATATACTATTGATTAATAACATGGTAGTAAACTTAGTAGGTATAAAACTTTTCAGAAATAATTTTTTCTGTAGGGGGACTCGGTAAAGAAATATCCTTGAAAATCTTGCTGGAGAAATTGTGAAGACTCATCTTAGGCCAAAAAAGTAGATAATGTGTTGCTTTAATCTCAGTAGTAAGGGACTACAAAAATAAATTTCATCACCAAAAATGTGAGTGAGTAGAGGTTGTTTTCTTTCCAGTTTTTGCTTATGGCTTAACAGTTTTTTTCAGAGTATCTTTATATTGAACAATTATGTTTGTCATTTTATTTTTCAACAAAACAACAAACAAAACAAAATAAAGCAAGAAAATAAAACTAAAATGATTATAATTCCAGTAGCTGTAAAATTGTGTCATATCAAGCATAGTGATCACATTGTCTTATGTGATCACTCTGCTTATGTGTCTTATGTGATCTCTTTTGTCTATTACAACAAAGATAAACATTCTGATGAAAAATGTTAGGAACCATTCATATTTAGAAAATATTTTAATATACCACTGTAATTAGGTTTCAAAACTGGCTTCTTCATTTATTATAATTTAAGGAAGATATTTAACATATATGCTAATATTGAAGTGCTGCATTAAATGAAGAAATGAAATGAAGAATATGGGCAATAATTTAGACAGCAATGCATTTTGCTGCTGATATTAATTACCAAGCATTATATTGGATGCTCTCATGATATACTTCAAAATAGTAACTATAAAAATATATATTTTCACTATATTTCCCATACAGGTACTGACAAAAGAAGCAATGGACTTTTTAATTGCCATAAATTCCTTTATATCAAGTAGCTATAAATAGAAATTTCAGCTTTTGGAGATTATTTTTGGTAACAAGAAAAAAGCTGTAATCATTGCCTCTCCCAAGTCATAGTTGCTGCATTTAGAAACATTGAGAAAATACTACAGAATCCCTATTATAAAAAATGCTAAATCTTTCCTGAATGACTCAGAGAGGCAAGCTAATATTTATATCTCCATTCACATTCAGTATTATGGTAACTACACTTTTCTTAAATACTGAGTTTGCAAAAAAGGTCATTTCATAGACTTTCGATATATACCTGAATTGACTGCTCATGTAAACAGAGGTTGTTATTCAACATTGTAACTATTTAAAAACATACCTTGTTTTATTGCATTACACTTTATTGTGCTTCACAGACAATGCATTTTTTACAAATTGTAGATCTGTGCCAACCCTGCATTGAGCAAATTTATTATTTTCCAATAGCATATTGCTCACTTTGCGTCTCTGTGTGACAATTTGGTAACTATTAAAATATTTCCAACTTTTTCACTATTATTATATGCAAAATGGTAACCCTTTTTTCAGTGATCTTACTATTGTTACTGCTATTATTGTTTTGGAATGCCGGGAACTGCATATATATGACAAACTTAATATGTGTCGTGTGTGTTCTGACTGCTCCACCAACCAGCCGTTTCCCCGTCTCTCATCTTCTCCTTCTCCTTAAGTCTTCCTCTTCCCTGAGACACAACAATGTTTAAATTAGGCCAACTAACAACACTACAATGGTTGTTAAGTGTTCACATGAAAGGAAGAGTTGCACATCTCTCACTTTAAATCAAAAGCTTAAAATAATTAAACTTACCAAGGAAAGCATATTAAAAACTGAGATAAGCCAATAGCTAAGCCTTTTGCTCCAAATTGCCCACTAGTAAAAGCAAATAAAAGGTTCATGAAGAAAATTAAAAGTGCTACTCCAGTGAACACAAAAAATGATTAAAAAAAAAAGCAAAACAACTTTATTGCTGATATGGTGAAAGTTTAGCAGTCTGAATAGAAGATCAAACCCGCCACAATATGCCCTTAACCCAAATCCTAATTTACAGCAGGGTTCTAACTCTCTTTAATGGTATCAAGGCTGAAAGATGTGAGGAAGCTGCAGAAGAATAGTTTGAAGCTATCAAAGGTTGATTCATGGGGTTAAAGGTGAGAAGCCATCACAATAACTGAAAAGTACAAGATGAAGCTGCAAGTGCTGATGTATAAGCTACAGCAAGTTATCCAGAAGATCTAGGTAAAGTTATTGACAAAGGTGGCTACACCAAACAACAGATTTTCAATGTAGATGAAACAGCCTTCTTTGGAGAAGATGCCATTTAAACCTTTCATAGCTAAAGAGAAGTCATTGCATGGCTTCAAACCTTCATATTACAGATTGATTATACTGTTGGGGGCTAATGTAGCTGGTGTAAGTGCATTAGTGTAAGTGTAAGTCAATGCTCAATGGCCATTCCAAAATCCTAGCGCCCTTAAGAATTTTGCTAAATCAACATTATGAATTATGCTACAATCTACATTTGTGATTAATGGGAGAAGGTCAACATATCAACACTAACAGGAGTTTGGAAAAAGTTGATTCCAACACTCATGGAAAACTTTGAGACTTCAGTTGAGGAAATCACCTCAGATGTGCCGGAAATAGCAAGATAACTAAAATTAGAAGTGGAGCTGAAGATGTGACTGAACTGCTGCAATCTCACAAAATAATTTCAGTGAATGAAGAGTTATTTTTTATGACTAAGCAAAGAAAGTGGTTTCTTGAGATGGAATCTACTTCTAGTGAAGATGCCGTGAACATTTCTGAAATTACCACAAAGGATTTAGAATACAACATAACGTTCATTGATAAAGCAGTGGCAGGGTTTGAGAGGATTGACTCCAATTTTGAAAGAAGTTTTACTGTGGATAAAATGCTATCAAACATCATGACATGCTAAAGATAAATCTTTCATGAAATGAAATGATGAGTTAAGGTGGCAAACTTCACTGTTGTTTTATTTTAAGAAATTGCCACAGCCTTCGGTAACCACCACCACACTGAGTCAGCAGCCATAAACATCAAGGCAAGACCCTCCACCAGCAAAAATACTATGACTCAATAAAGGTTCAGATGATTGCGAACATTTATTAACAATAAAGTATTTTTAGTTCAGCGATGTACACTTTTTAGATATAATGCTATTGCACACTTAATAGACAACAGTATAATGTAACTATAAATTTAATATTCACTAGGAAACCAGAAAATTGTGTGACTTGTCTCATTTCAGAATTTGCTTTATTGCAGTAGTCTGGAACTGAACTCCCAATATCTTTGAGGAATGCCTGTGTTTCAAATTCTGACTTTTGATCATCTTAGACTTTAAAAAGCCTTTTATTATTTGTCTCTGGATAACAGCATATATTTATGACAATAAATAAATATCTATTGAGATTGAAGACTACCAACTAAGACTTTTTTTTACTCTTCAAAATACTTTTTAAGAGTCTGGGCCAGGCGCGGTGGCTCATGCCTGTAACCCCAGCACTTTGGGAGGCCGAGGCGGGCAGATCATGAGGTCAGGAGTTTGACATCAGCCTGACCAACACGGTGAAACTCTGTCTCTACTAAAACTACAAAAACTAGCCGGCTGGGATTACAGGTGGTGGTGTGCACCTGTAATCCCAGCTACTTAGGAGGCTGAGGCAGGAGAATCGCTTGAACTCAGAAGGCGGAGGTTGCAGTAAGCAGAGATCCCACCACTGCACTCCAGCCTGGGTGACAGAGCGAGAGTCTGTCTCCAAGAAAAAAAAAAAAAAAAAGTCTGTACTAGGATATAATAAATTAAAATATAAATTTATGTTTTTAATACTACTGTATGCAAGTATGCATTTCAGGCCCTCTTTTCATAGGGTTTATGGCTAAGATAAAGAAGATAAGGCATAAATATATGAACATTTAAATAATACAATGGATAAGTTTAACAGTTTAAAAATGTCAAGTGGTAGGAGTGAAAAGAGTGATATAGAGTACCAATGCTGTAAGTTTTCACAAGAAGAGCACATCACTGTAGGATGAAGTGATCTAGGTTATCATGACCTGTTTTGTAAACAGTCTTTTGATCACACAGAGAGAAAGAAGTCGAGAAAATTGTGAGAAGGTAGCATTCACGGTAGAGAGGGGCTGAGACTAAAAATCAGAGCATTGTACACCTTCTGAGTCTGCATTTTTAATATATTTGGGTGTTGGTTAACTAAAAGATATGGACTAGCCACAAAGATGAATGATTCTATAAACAAAATCACAGAGGTGACAAACCAAAAGCATATTGACAAAAGTGATGGACAGCAGGATACTATCAGTTCAACTTAGAGCTTCAGAAGCTGAGCAATATGTGATATGAATATAATCGGATTTATGAGTCCAAGCATCCATTCAAAAGTATTTGAGCATCACCTAAATATTAACTAGTCTTTCAGACACAGTATTTCTGAGTGATGTCTGACACAAGTGTTGTAACAATAACTTTTCAATTTTCCTCAGTGTTTCAGCTATATACACAAGTGACTACAATAAAAGACACCATATGATATGAGTACTAACATGAAAAGACTAGTAGGGTAAACATATAATTTATCTTCCAAACTGTGTAAAGGAGGTCCATAAATTATTAAAATAGTATTATGCTATGATTAAAATGGTGTAAAACTAGTACTGTTAAAATGGTATATAATTATTAAAATAAAAGTATTTATTTACAGATGGACAAATTAGTTTTAATATATTGGTATAGCCAAAAATTAGTTCCTTTAAAAAACTAATGCAGGCTGGGCATGGTGGCTCACGCCTGTAATCCCAGCACTTTGGGGGGCCGAGGCAGGCAGATCACGAGGTCAAGAGATAGAGACCATCTGGCCAACATAGTGAAACCCTGTCTCTACTAAAAATACAAAAATTAGCTGGGCGTGGTGGCACATGCTTGTAATCCCAGCTACTTGGGCTGCTGAGACAGGAGAATCACTTGAACCCAGGAGGTGGAGGTTGCAGCGAGCCAATATCGCGCAGCCTGGCGACAGAGGGAGACTCCATCAAAAAAATTAAAAACAATAAAAAAATACTAACGCAAAAATATTTTTAAAAAGTAAAATATAGCCTATAACTATGCACACTCCTAAAGAAATATTTTAATTACATTATATTGGTTAAAGGAGCATTATAAATAAAATAAACAAAATTGTTTTTGGCAAATAATCATGTACCTTATTCAGTTGCTTAGCTGAATCCCTCTAATATTCTCATTAATATTTTTCTGATGAATATATTTTCTAATGTGGTCATATTATTTTTAATATTTACATAACATTTTCTGAAATTTTCTTCAAAGTTATATTTTATGACTCATACATTTGAAATTAACAGAATCTTGAATTGGTTTTTCTCTGTCAACTGAAATGTTCTATTAATAAAATAATGCCTTTAAGTGTGCTTCCAGCAAAGCATCATCAAAAAATTCCTACCACAAGTTGAGATACCCCAAGTGCCACTGGAGAATTAAAAATTAAATGTCATACATTTGAGAAGTTGTTTAATTTGTTTAGTCTCCTTGCTCTGTAGGATGAATTTCAATATCTTGCCGGTTGCAGACCCGATTTTCAGTAATATCAAGGTGCTGAAAGTGTCAAAATTTAAATTTTTTTGGCACTCCACACATTAAAAGAGAATAGTTTTAGCTGTATGGTCACTTTTCACTAACATATTTCTTGTCTTTGCCCGTCAAAACAGATGGGAGACAGTAAGAATTTTGATTAATTCTCTTCTCCATCCAACAAACTGCTAACCTCATAATACTGGGATGCTCAATAAAATTAGTTTGAATATTTAAGTGTATAGAATTAATATTATAATTAACATTAATAGAATATTACAATTATATTTGTATATTATGTTAATTATATTATAACTAATAATATGATTATATAAATGCAAATATAGTGCTGTAAGTATATTAGTAATAAAACATAGTTATATTACTTGAATAAAGATATGTCAAATATTTTCCATGATTCCACTGGAAATCTCAGAACTCTAGATTCCAACCCCCAGGGCATATGTACCTGTCTCTACATCTGCATCTTCAGTCTTGCTTCTTTACTTATGTTATCAAACACAGAAAATCATATACTCAGTATTTCATTTTCCTGGTATTCCAAATGAGTATCTGGTGTAAATTTCTACGTCCTCAAACCGTTCCACTTCCTCTTCCTTAATAATGTTCAGTAAAAGTGTTCCTATTTGTCATACAAATATGGAAGCATTTATTTTATTTTTACTTGTGTGTGGACAGAAAGTATTTTCTAATTGGAAATATTATGAGTGCTTCAATTATATTTCATAATTTTATTTTCTATAATCAAAGCACCCATAATATTGCCAATTAGAAAATAGATGCTTTCTGCTCATACATCTCTAACTAGAAAATCAATGCAATTATATGAAAATCATGATAGTGGTTTCCAGTGGATTCTTGTATCTAGCTGTCCCCACTACATTAGAATACTTACCTTGTCCATCAATTCCCCAGTTATAATCTTACACAGTGGATTTACAGTACTACAGTTTGTCCTCAACTATTTAACTAGATGTGTTCTGGCAACCATATCAAAGTAGTGATAGATGAATAGTTAGTTGCAATTGCCAATTTGCAAAAGAATTAACAATTACTTCCATGTTCCAATTTTCTGTTAAGAAAAATACAAAATTTACACTTAACTCAAGTTTCCACTTTGCCCTTTCATATTTAACACTCAGTTTTGCTAACACTGGCAAAACTTAAGTTTAGACCTAATAACAGTCATTCTAAATTATACTTAATTCTGAAATTTCTAAGTAGGCACTTGCTGAATGTCCCTTAAAGTACTTTTAACTAGTAATTGTTCTTTAAATATCAATAGTGTACATTGTTTTATATTCATTTTCTCCCTTAAATCTTCAGAAGAGAATTAGACTGCAGTAAGAGAAGAATACAGTAGAGCTATATTCTTGGAACTATATTCATGGAAAGAGAACTCTCCTCCCATTGCTCAAGTTGATAGCTTGAGTTACTAGGACCAAGTTACTGACCTTCCTGGGATTCAATTTCCTAGTTTGCATTTTGTGAATCTTAGATATAGATTTCTCCTGTCTTTATCAATGAGTTCTTATGAAGATTAAATGAAATAACGTGAAAGTGGCTAGAAAGAAGTAATACAAATATAACAGAATACCTTGGCAAGGGATAATTTAGTAGCATCAATTTTGTTTTCTACTACTAATTTGCTTGATCTGTGTAAGGAATCCAGTGCAAGTACTCAAGTATAAGTAGGAATCTGTTGAAAAGAGCTGAACCGAATCTAGAGGATTAGGTATGTATATGTAATCATACATTTAAGTTTTTATGTACCATGGGATGCTGAATTGCTTTATCAATTTTTTGGAGAAGAGTAAATTTTGTGGGGCATACTTATTTCTTACCTGAGTTACTGCTACTCCAAATACTGTTCTGTCAAACAGATATTGTATACTTAAAAAGTATCAGGTTAATCAAGTGAAAAGAGTGTTAAGAATCACAGACCTCTTCCACTTATCTTATTTCATTAATGATGCTCTTATTCACCTTATTGAGAGTCACCATTAGTTATTTACAACAGAGTCATTTTTTCTAGGAAAAAGACACAAAACTCCAAGACTTCTAAGGTTTCAAAAGTTTCTGCAAGAATATGATTCAGCAAGAGGCAAACATTAGGAGTTTATCTTTGCCTACCAAAAAAGTGCCATTGTAGTTTGTTAGCCATGACAGCCTGAGGAATCTTGCTAAAATATCAAGCTCCAAGTGAAGCTTGTAGCTAGTACACTATAGTGCTCACAGACCACTGTTTTTTGCTTATAGTGTTGGCACTTGGCACAGACACAACATAACAGATGGCACAAATATATCGATTGTTCTCAATTCAAGAACAGTGTCACACACAGAACTCAATTATGCACATATGGATACAGAAGTCCTTTGTGCAGGAAGTTTTATCAGCTACCTCTACATCTGTGCCTTTATTATTTATACCAACAAAACCTCTTCAGGAATTCTTTCTGAGGTAAAGCTACTCCCTTTAATTATAAAGCACCAGGGTGCTTTGCTCAACACTAATGACCACTTAAAATGGGAAAACAGTATTGAAGGCTGCCAACCTGGGCGTCTGCCAACCCTGATCCCAGAATATCCCAATCATATTCACCCAAAATACTGATGTTAGATCTTCTTTCTGATTATCATGTACAGGCTGAGTAAACTCATAATTAACTTTGCTGGATTCCAGATAGCCTCAAACAGGCTACTGATGAAATTTCCAAAAGATAAATGTCTCAAGGAAATTAGTTTCAACAGAAAACATCTACCCAAAAGACACAACTAGCTGCTTAGCATGCTGTCTTAGTTGTCTTATGAACGTACTGGCAAATTGTTTGTCCCAAAGCATCAAGAGTAAGCTATATTTTATTGCCTAGGACTGATTTAATTATTGAAGTCAGTAGAACTGAGTAACTTATTCTACACTTTTTAGCATAACCTGCCAAGTGTGTCTGACTTTCTATCAGAAATTACTTAGAAAGCTTGGTTAAGAATGCTTATTGATTTTCACGACCATTCTGAGAGATGTACTTTATAACTCATGAAGGCAACTTTTCACATTTACTCAAAGTGGCCCTAGCTCAATTTCATGTCATTACAGTGACACAACTCTGTCCCAGTTTTATGTAAGTAGACATGTAGGTATGCATGTGTGTATGTATGTGTCTGCATATTGGTAGTAATAATAGTTCATGATAGTGACACTAAACATCTAACATAGAATGTGCATTCACCTCAACTTATTTTAATAAATTTATTGACAGAAAGCTTATTTTCAAATGACAGTTCTCTCAAGTAAATGGTGAACACTAATATGCCCATGGTGACTCTTTGGAATAAGACTGGTCAAGCAAACAGGGCTGGTATTTTCATCACCGGTTTGTTAGTCCATGTGATGAGTGAGCCCTCTTGATTACTACTAAAGCACTGTCACAAAATATTTTTGTGATTTGCCCTGCCAAGGCGTAACTGAGAATTTGACACAAAAATGTCTAATGTGCAAAATGTTGTTATTCACTATGTACTCATGATATCCACAAGAGCTACTCTTTATCAGAAATCACAGAGCAGCTTAATAGATATTCTCTCCTTTATGCAGAGGGCAGAAGGCCTGCGTTCTGAGTGTTCCCGAAGTCAGATGCAGCCACGTGTCACTTAGCACATTGAAAAATTGAGAAGGAATTTACCTTGGTGATATGAAAACAGAAAATCATTTTAAGGAGCAACACTCGTGTATCTCATCGTTTTTGTTTAATTAAGCTCCTAAGTATGCATAAGACTAACAAAAAGTTAGAACAATGCCTCGCTGATCTTGAAGGGAAAGAAATGACAGTGAAACTTACAACTATGTGAAAGGCAACTACTATGTTGCTTCTATGTGCAAAGCAATTTAACCTGGATTAAGTTAATTCAAAATACGGTAACATAAAACTGTTAAGGGCCTCAGAAGAGAACGTCTTCCTTATTAATAAACTGCTATATCTAGTAAAGTAAGGGAACTATATATGCCAAAAAGTGTTGGGACTGAATATTCTGGGGTAGGGGTGTGTGCGCGTGTGTGTATGTTGTAATTTGCTGTGGAAGTATGTTACTATTATGTAAAGTACAGAGTATAGTATGTGATGGGGAAAGGAAAAATGAGTAATATAATACTGAAATTAATATTATTAAAGTAAAATAGTAATAAAGAATGGAGAACATGGCTTCTTAGGATGGTACTAGCTAGCAGTGCCATACATGAATGTATGAGAAGGGTTGTAGTTTTTTTGCTCTCTGTGGTCTATTATTGTGTCCTCAGATTCATATTGGGAGAATCATGCTGATTATTCCATAAATCATGAAGAAGGAAATAGAAAACTAGGGTCAAATAAAAAGAAGCAGAGTTACTAAGAATTTATATTTACCTTACAGAATGGATAGAAACAAGAAGGGTTGATGGGAAAAAAATCAGGTAACAGTACCATAATTTTGATTCGACGACTGAGATAGCTATTGCCATAAAGTTTAATCTGAACATAAGCAACTTAATAAAAACTGAAACACCAGGGAAGCAAAGGTTAGATTCTGACATGTTTGCTGATAGGAAGCTGCTGACGTGGTGCATGGTGACAGCTGTGTTTCAGTTTTCAAAAGATTTAGTGTAGCAGTTTGACACCGGGGTAGGCATATTACGGTGAGGAAGAAGCTAATGAGTGGCAGAAGGACTCATAGAAAACCAAATCTTAATGAAGATAATAAATAAGTGCAGCTTCCATATGCCTCAGTGAGGATGCCCTGTGTGAGCTGGAAAGAGGGATGGGTGGAGTAGAGCTTTAAGGAATTTTAGGGAGATGTCATTTATCTATCTCTTCTCAGGTAGAAGTGAAATTTGTGTTCTATAATGATTCTACCAGCAGGAATGAGACATATTTCAGAATAGACTCTTTAGGAGAGTAATTTTCAACTGTTTCTCCACCAAAACGCTTGGAAAATAGTCCTATGCACAACAGAATCCTATGTGTTCTCAGATTAGAGGCAAGGATTTTAAAAGGCTATGTGCAAAGTACAGTTTCTGGACTGCTAAACTCCATCCTTCATTTTAAAGAAAGCATATCCATGGCATAAGCTCAAATTTGTAATAATCTCTTATCATTTATACTTACATAAAAAACCAAGTCACAGACTTTAGTACTTTGCATGAATAAAAAATTACTCATTACATGCACCTATAATTCTTTGATTGGCTATCACTTTTCTTTGTATCTGTCCACACAACTCTGAGTTCTAATGCCATTTCGAACTTCCACTTTCTGTGTCTATGTAGTTTTCCCCAATTCCACTAGCAGCTCTTAGTGGCTTACTCCATTTATATGGGCTAGGAATACTTGTAGGATAGTGGAGGGAAAATGGAACCTCCCCCACACGTATCAGAAAAGGATAGCTGCACTGGAAAAAAAAAAAAAAAAAGGTACCCTTGTGAAGACAATAAAAAAGACTTGCCTTGGGGAACATGATTTCTTACCAGAGTGAACTCCAGGTACACTTAAACACAAAGTGGAAAGCTCATAATTTTTCATCTTGGCAGGTGGCAATATGTTACTAATCCATCTTTTTCTTCATGGCTAGATTACATAATGCTAGTACTATCATAGGAAAGACTAAAGATTACATCAACTTGAAACTTCTGTTGGCAATAGCTACTCAATAAAGATCCAGTAAACTACTGAGTAACTTGCCAGTGGGAAAGGAAAATATGTAGACAATATGAGATAATGGATTGCTTCTACTTGCTTCTACTTCCATATAGATTGTGTTTTTTTCAGATAGCGCTATCTACGGGCACTTACATATATTCTACACAATTAGCTACCTAGGCAGGACTACACCAGATGGCAGAGGAGACAGCTGGCAGGGACCACCAAGTAAATCATTAATATTTCATAAAATCAAAAAGAATTCTCAGAATTTGAAAGAACAACAGAGGTTAGCACATCAACAGCCCATTTAGTTGAACTGAAATTTCTGGTACTAGTATCCCAGCATTCAATTTATCTATATTATGAAATTAAAATAACAGCCCCAATTTTTATGTATATGACAGAATACTTGCTTTTGTCTTTTATAGGGCAGGTTGTTATTAAAGAATACTCTTCTATATAATACAGTGTTCCTAAGAGTTCATAGGTTCCAATCCAGACTTTATCACTTGTTAGACATGTGCCCTTGAAATGTGTTAACTTCATTAACTTTAGGTTTCAATTTCCACATTTTTAAAATGAGGATAACAGTGCTTAACTCTTAGGTTTGTCTTGAAAATCAAATGAGATATCATATATGGACCACTTAATTATAGTCCCTTACTCCCTCTCAGCGATTAGAAAGTTTCTATGGAATATTAGTCATAAGAGACTAGTTTACTGTGAGATTAGGACTTGTAACGCTTTGTTTACTATAGCAATTCAAGTACTCATTTAATATTTCTTAAATAAATTACTAGATATAAATCATGAACATTTCATGAAAACTAAAACCTTCAGAGTAAAATTTGTTTAGAAATTCTGCTACAGTTTCTATTCTCCACTTGAAAATCCATGATATTCTTTAACAAAAAAAATGTTCTAAGAAGTATTGTAAACATATACAGGAAACAGGTAAAGAAACATGGTGACATTTGTTATACATTTTCAAAAAATTGGTAACCACTCCTTTTATTTTTGAGGTTCTACTAATGTCTAATTACACATTAGAAAATAGGAGTCTTTGAAACATTGTGTAATTTATTATAAAGCAAGATCAAAGATTAAAACTAATTTATAGTAAGGCTCCTAGATTCAGATAGATAATAAAATACAAATTTTGCTTGGATAATATGTCACACTTTACTTTGTTGGTTATAGAAATATGCTTACTAATCTGATTAAGTACAAAAAGGTATAAACATCAAGCTTCTAGTTATTGAATAATCGTATACGGATTCAAACACACACACACACACACACACACACACACACACAGACACACACCGCATAAGACAGAGCTAGAAAATACAGAAGCAAGAGATCATTGATTGCTGCTTTAAAGGATTATGGGATTACAGTGCAAGTATCAGAGCACACACTCTGAATTAGTCTTTATCTCAATGATTTTGTCTGGCTACCAACTGGTCCTTCAATATGAAATAAGTAGTGGTAATATATTTAACTTGTCTTATTGGGGTCATATAGCCAGACTTTTTTTATTATTATGAATGTACTTCCTGTTCTGTCCTTTCATATTTCTATTTAAAGTTCTGTGGAAATGTCACATAGTTCGACAGGAGCATCAAGATACAGAATAATAAAAGGAAAGACATCCTCTGCCTTAGAAAGGTCATTTCCTGAGGATTATTTAAATCTTTTATAGAATGTAAAGAAGATCTTATAGTTTTCAGAAAGAAAAGAAATATTATGCTCATCTTGGGACTTAGAATACAACTTTTATTTTTAAGTACTGACTTGTCCATTCTATTTATCAAAGAGAACACTTATTAAACAGCAATACCAGCTGTCACTCAATAATTTGCCTTGATAGTCCCTAGCACCATCCCTTCTTCATTTGTGTCTTAAGATTCAAAACAGCAAAGTTTAGCCATCTATGGCTTGGACATTTAAATTATTTGGAAATTTTATATCCACTAAATGGTACATATGAAAACAATACTTTTTATGGAAAAAGTTAATGATGTCTGTGAGAACATTTCCAAACTTACAACAATAGTTAATCAGTTTTTCTCCTCTCAGACTGGAATGTTTCTAAGGGAAAAATATGAAATTCCTTCATTCACTGAAACTAAAACTTAGTCATTTTCCCTAATGTTTACAAGAAAAACAAAATAGTTAATACAACTGTGTTTTATAATAAACTCCTAAAATTAAAAGTTAATGTTCAAATATTTTTGTTCCTTCAATACACTAGCTAGATCACTTGGCTAGAACTCAGCTAGATCTATCTGTAATAACATAGAATTCAGGATAAGACTCTCTTGGATCCCATCCAAAGGTCGAAATACAAAAAGAGACTTGTTTATAGGTTAGCATTTTGTCATGGACTCAGAAAATTGCATAGTTGTATGATCTCACAAGGAGGAGAATAATTGCTTCCAACTCATAATTTCATGATTTAGTAACAAAAGCTACTCCTAACAATATACTCTTTCTATCAAAAGATCAAAACTAGCAGATACTTTCAATAGTTGAGGTACACAATACGACAATAAAACTGCTTCCACTGACAAAGCTTAAGAAATTTTCAATTAAAATCTATGCACAATATGAACATAAGCAAAAGAAAGAGTGGTAATAACTATAGCAAATCTAATTTGGAATTTTAAATTTGGAGGTGGCTAAAATTGTTAAAATGTCCACAGTAAAATTAAATCTGTATTTTTATTCAAAAGAAAAAATAAAATGTAGATTAAAATCTACCAATGTTACCAGAAGAAGTTAAGGACTATTTACCATTTAAGTGATTAGTTAAGTTCTGCACTATTTTTTTTTTAACTCTCACAGTTTTCTTCTTCCCATAAGGGGACAATTATTGGCAACCCCATGTTTGTTACAATGAAATGCTTCAGAACAATTTACTAGTAATTTATATACTATAACAGTTGGTAGAAATCACTTATGCTTAAATTTATTATGTATTAGAATAGTACAGTGCAGTGACTTTTATTTGTATAATGTTTTTCACTCAAGAATAGAATATTCTATCATATCATTCGGATCATTTGTTGGTACTATTTCATAGTAATTTGATAGAAACCGGAGTTCTCCAGCAATCATATACTTATTTGTAATTTGCCAAAAGCTCCTATAAAATGAGCATAGCTGTGGAAATTGTTTCACTTTGATGTGTAGAGAAATTAAATTTTGAGTTCAGTGCTGCAAAATGAATTGTGAGCAAAAGTAGCATCCATGTCTGTCCTGATGATTCCTGAGCCATGCATGAAGTTGATTAAGAGCATAGCAATATGCCTTGACTAAACCTAATCACTTACATATCATTTAATATTGACAAGCGAAAATGAGTGATGTGAAAACATTTTCAACCAAAAGCACTGAAACTGTATACTTCATTCCCAAATAACTATAACTTATTAAATCTTAAGCTTTACTTGGCTCTTTAGTTATTCGTCGTAAATAGTTATCCTTAAAAAAAAGATTCTTCTCATACACTAGGAAAGCAACCTCTGATGAAAAAATGTTAACAGATTATTAGAAATAAATAAATACATTTTATTATTCTAGCATTATGATGATGCGAGGCATGCTTTTAATAAAATAGCATTGTTTATTAAGCATATTTTGTCTCAGTTATTCATAATTGAATAGAGATTGCTTGAAAACACCTGGAAGCAATTTAACTTCTCTATCAACATTTTACTTCCAGAAAGGTTATTTACTTCCCAGTTAGGTTTCAAATTTAGTTTGGTTCTCAATACTTCATAATTAATAACTATTTATAAATACTGAACATTTACACCACTGATGATAACTAATACTTATTATACATTTTACACAATTGTCACTTTTTTCCCTTTTTTTGAGACTTTTTGTTTTCTGACACAGAGTGTTGCTCTGTGGCCCAGGCTGCAGTGCAGTGGTGCAATCTCAGTTCACTACAACCTCTGCCTCCCGAGTTCAAGTCATTCTTTTGCATCAGCCTCCCGAGTATCTGGGATTACTGGTGCATGCCACCATGCCCAGCTAATTTTTGTATTTTCAGTAGAGATGGGTTTTGCCATGTTGGCCAGGCTGGTCTTGAACTCCTGGTCTCAACCGATCCACTCACCTCGGCCTCCCAAAGTGTTGGGATTACAGGCATGAGCCACTGCATCTGGCCCCTATGTTGTTCTTATATACTAGGATCCATACTGACTTTTAATTTAATCTTTCTGCTTTAAAAAACTATGTAGTATAAGATTTTGTCTTGCCCAAAGAGGGGCACTGCCTTTGTATTCAGCTTCTGGGAGGTGTCTACGTTATACCTGATACAAGTGTCTTTGCTTAGGTTGGGAACTGCCCACACCCAACAATCTTAGGTTGTAGTATAGACATGCCAGAAGGACCAACCACGTGATTTAGGGAGGAGGCTTTGGGTCAGACCATATCAGTTGACCTGAGTTCAACCATGGGGTAATCGATCAATCAGTCATGCCTATATAATGGACCTTCAAAAAACTATCTGAACACAGAGGCTTGAATAAGTGTCTCTTGTGTGCAATACTCTGTGCATACTGTCACAAATCAGTGCTGGGAAGGTAATGCCCATCCTGTTTCCATCGGAAAAAGGATGGAAGCCTAACACTCAGAACCAAGCTCTACCCTATATGACTCTTCCTTTGGCTGATTTTAGTCTGTATTTTTCCCTATAATAATCTGTAACTTTAAATACAGTCGCTTCCAATGAGTTCTGAGTCCTTCTAGTTATCAAACCTAACAGTGACCTTCAGGACTTGCAATTGGTGTCAGGAGTTAGGGCAGTCTGTAAAGGATTGTGTCCTCAAGCTTTGCAGTTGGACTAACTCATGGGCAGAAGTGCTTGGATGATACATTAACTAAAAGGCAAACACGCACACATACAAACACACACACATACTCGCACACCCAAAACACTCAAATACATTAACACAGAAACTCAGTCCACACATAAAAAGGAACATCAACAGACCAAATTGTAGATTAATAAATATATTTTAATAACTTACTGTCAGTGCCACGTTACTTCCTCTCATGCCTCTTGCACTATAAATGGATTTTAATAGTCAATTCAAGTGTTGATGCAAAACAGCCTTAAATATAAGAGCAAAACACCCTTAAGTATAAAGCTTCTAAAATTGAAAATATTAAATCATTAATTGTTTGTCTTGATGAAAAGGTAATAACACAGGATAGTGGAAATGCAATTAAATATAATTCCCTATAATGTGTTCCTTCTTTAAAACACAAAGGATAGCTCCTTTAATCAGTTTTCTCAAGACATCATTTTCAGATCTTGCTTCATTACTTTATCCACAAGTATCATTCTTGTGGATACACCCATATTGGTCAATACCAATATTAAAATAAAAAAACTGGAATTCCGAATTCTAAGTTTATCTTGTTTAGTACAGAGTAAAATCATATATCTAAAATTTAATAAGAGTAAAATGGCATTTCTCTGATCAAACAGAGATGGCAATAAATATTTTATGAAAAGGATTTGAGGCATCAAAAGACAATTTAAGTAAAACAAAAAATTATTCTGTTTACCTTAATTCCATTTTGTTCTACTAAATTACTATTACTGGCTATCAAATCAATGTCCATTAGAATCAACTAGGGAGTTTTTTGATTTTCAGATCCTAATTCATGATATCCCAAATTGACAGACTGGGTAGAATCCTGAGTTTCTGCATTTTAACAAACTCCTAGATAGTACTGTTGCAGACCAAAGTTTAAGAACTACTGATAATATAATTTAAAAGCTTAAGGACTGGACCTAGAACACTGCTTTGTGTTAAATAAATATGGCAAAATTTAAATTAATTACATTTTAGGAAGTTAATGAATTAACATTTTTAAATTAATTTGTGATTTTTGACAGGTAATCAATGTTTAAACTATTTCATAAACATTGCTTTTTTTTTTACTGTACATTTTGCTGATCCATTATATGAAAATAAGTCTTGCCAGTTGTTCTGAATGTTTTAATGTTTCATTTGATAATATTTATATCAAAGTTTTTTCAGCAGAAACTTCTTCAATATACTTTCATAAATATGAAAAATCAGTTCTTCACACATTTAAAATAAAAGATTAGTATAAGAAAATTATCAAATGTTTTTAATGCAATAATAAACATTTATATTCATTTATTTAATATAAAATTATTTATTTTATTATTCACCTAACAGGATAAAAATATTTAGAATTAAAGCAAGTTAAATAACAAATTTCTTAAATTCTGTATATTACATATTTTGTGTAAAGGTGAGATGTTTAACTCAGTTGGTTGAAAAAAATGAAGACCCCATTTCATTTTTTATATTAAAAAAAAAAGCACTGGTCTATATCCAGTGGTCTATATCCATCCAGTGTCTACTCACTTCTAAGCCTGTGGTCATAAAAGGAGGAAAATCGTAAGTTTGTGCTAAGAGTTTTGTAAAATCCTTAAGCAGCATCTTGGGAGATATGATATAAGCATCATTATTTTCATAGGTTTTAGGAAAAGTTTCTTATTTTCTAAGTTTTGCCATTACTTTCAAAGAGCACCAAATTTCTGCTGATAGGAAATTAAATTCTTACATACTTGAATTATCTTTCTAAATCTCTGTTTACTCAACATTGTTTGTATCCAAAATGCCAAGGAAAACCAGTGAAAGGTAGACTGCTGCAGGAGCAACAGGGTTCTGAGGTGTCTTGGGAACTCACCATACCTAAGCCTTCTGGGCCTCCTTCCTGAGGGAACCACAACCAAGATGTGGAATAGTGCATTTGAAATCCATGGCTACTCCAGTTATGGAAGAGCCAGTGGTTGTGCAGAGTTCCCTGGGGATTTGGAACACTGATGTCGTCTCAGAAAAAAAAAAATCAAAAGCCTAAGCCCAGAACATTGTACTCTGTACTGCATCTCAGCTGCTTTTTGCTATTCTTGTTGGTGAAATATTCAAAATTTGGAATGTTGAGATTTCTCAGATCATTACTGTGGAGATAATGAGATACTGCAGAGAGGACTCCAGTCAATATTGTTGATGAAATGGATGACACAACAGTTGCATCAATGGGTGCTCACCAGTGATTTGATGCAGAGGGTGTCAGTGGTAACCACACTGTGGTTCCTTCAAAAACATATGGGAAAGTGATGGCCATCTGAGATCTTTTCAGAACAAAAAGAGCCTAGTAGCTTTTAACATCATGCCCCTCAAGGATATGAATGAGTTTTCCACACATATTCTGGAAGTAGCCAACGGATATGATGCTGAGCAAATCTAACAGCAAGGGAGAGCACCTAGCAGCAAACCAGGAATGGGTGAAGTAGGGAACTTTGGTGGGAATAGCTTCATGCCAGGAAATGACTTTACAGTGGCCAAAAACTAGGTGTTGGATTTGATTAAGGTTTGCCCAAGATTTGAAAGATTGAGCTTTCAGGATCTTAAGAAACAACTCCAATATGTCTGTAGCCTCAATCAAGGAAGCAGTGAATTTTCTTAGAATACAAGGATACATTTATTCCACTGTGAATGACGATCATTTCAAATCTATGGACACCAATAACTGGATTTAACTGGGTATTGGAGATATTTTCCAGCAGGACTTGTTTTCAGAATCCATTGGCTACAGCTGTGTCTATGTTTGGCCAGTTGACGTTTAAGAAGTAGGTCTCGCCGGACGCGGTGGCCCAAGCCTGTAATCCCAGCACTTTGGGAGGCTGAGACGGGCAGATCACGAGGTCGGGAGATCGAGACCATCCTGGCTAACACGGTGAAACCCCGTCTCCACTAAAAAATACAAAAAACTAGCCAGGCGAGGTGGCGGGTGCCTATAGTCCCAGCTACTCGGGAGGCTGAGGCAGGAGAATGGCATAAACCCGGGAGGCGGAGCTTGCGGTGAGCTGAGATGCGGCCACTGCACTCCAGCCTGGGTGACAGAGCAAGACTCCGTCTCAAAAAAAAAAAAAAAGAGGTAGGTCTCATAATGGTTTCAGTTGGCATCCTTATGAAACCTCCTAGTCTTCTGTTTCTGCTTTGTTGTTGATTTTTTTAAGCTCAAAGGGAGACTGATAGAAATGTAAATTCTAGGGAAGAATTTCCAGAAGAAATTACAAATAAGCTTGTTATAACATCAGGCTAGATGGAAGAAAAGTGCCACCAACAGAGGTAAGCAGTATTACTTAAATAACATTTGGGGGTTTGTATTCTTAAAATGTTTCCTGTTGAGAGAAAATAAGCAGGACTAAGGCCCACGGTTAAAGAACTAGCTAAGAAACCCACTAACACCTGCCTATTTGTGTTTCTCACTTTGATGATTTAGCATTACTGTTAGAATTGCATTTTCTTTCACTTTTTTGTTGTTACTGCTGCCAGAAATGAGTTTATAGGAACATAAGGTTCTGGAGTGGTGGCCTCAAGGGGCAGAGGAGAGAAAGAAATGTGACTACATTTTGTACCGAATAAATGCATCCACATTCCTAATAAAACTGTTGTATTGTAAAAAAAAAAAAAAAAAATGCAAAAGAGAATATAAAATGCTTCTTATGAGTATTACTAATGAAATTCTATTATAATGGGAAGGAAGTAGGGTGAACAAGTTTTGTGTGTGATTGATCTCAAAATCATAAACAATCAAAACTTCTGTAGACACTTTAAGTTTAAAGGCCCATGAATACAGGATTTTATGTAGATTGTGCTTTATCAGGAAAATGGTGGTTTTGTTATTTGAAGATTTTTGAATAATCCTTACTGAATATCATCAGAAAAAAATAAGAACCAAGAGTCAGAAATTTAGACAAACAAATAGATGGAAGAGAAGGAAAAAAGTGTTATTTTTGAAGAGCCCTAAAGAAGAAAAGGGAAATGAAGTCAAATATCACAGGGCTTAGAAAATAATTTATCTAGACCAGGCATGGTGGCTCACACCTAAAATTCCGGAACTTTGGGAGGCCGAGGCAGGAGGATTACTTGAGCCCAGGAGTTCGAGACTATCCTGGGCAACACGGTGCGATCCAGTCTCTATAAAAACTGATGAAAAGAAAAAATAATAATTTATCTGTCTGTGAAGAGTGAGGAAACCAAGTCAATTGTAAGAAGGGTGGAGCTAATGAAGCTATCTTGAAAAACCTAGGGTTATATAAACATATGTATTAGAGGAAACTTTAGAAATATATTATCTGGACATAATAAAGCTAAGTTGTCTAAATAAAGGTTACATAAACTTCTCTATTTAATCTTAAAACTCCAATAACAAGCTCTTCCGCATTTCTGAATCCAGTGTGAGACCCAGAAGTTGAAAGCCAATAAGTATGTGCCACAAAATGAGAAAAGCTCGTGGAAAGTCTGATACTGGTACAAAATTCTTTTTAGTATAGTTATTCTTTGCAAAATAAAAATAATTAAAATCATTTTTCAAACCACTCAGAGAATTTTAAAGAAATTTAGAGAATTTTAAAGAATTTTTAAGTTTATGTTGCCAACTGTGAACAATAAATGAACACTAATTATCCACTACCCATCAATATTAACTAAATATGTATGTTTAGTTATATTATCTTATTTATATAATCTTAATTAGTGTATCAACTTTTATCTTATTCAAGGTACTTAAAAATTGGACAAGGAACTTGATGCCTTCATTTCTAACCTTGATTTCCCTTGCTCTGTTTTTCCCATATAATGTTAAGTTGTTCAACGACAAATTGTTCTATCACAAGAAATCTCAGGAACCTACCCTTCCCAGTAGGAAACAATCCACTGTTTACTAAATTATCTGTCAATAAAATGATAAAGTGAAATAGAAATGCAGAATGGAATATAGTAGACGAAAAATACTATCTCTGGCATAAGCTGGTTATTATTATTTTTATTCACCAATCAGTAGTGTTGTTTTTTAGTCAAATTTAAAATACAGCATCTTAAAATACGATTTAAGTATACATTGTGGAATCAGAAAGCAAAAGTTCTACTGTTATCACAGTAGGTAAAACAAAAATCTGCAAAGCAATGCAGTCCACCTATTTTACAATATAACGCTAATAAAGGTAATTAAGATAATAAATAAAAAAATCTTTTTCCCCCAATTATTGAGATCATAAGCACTAGTGAAAAAGCAGTATTTGCAGATACTATTGATTGGTTTTTAAATTAAGGTCAAGTGTTTGGAAAGGTTTTACAAAACTAGATTCATCATTACTAGCCCAAATAGGCACAAAATTACTTGATTCTAAATGCGGTGTAATATCTCAAAAAGAAAATGTATTTTATCACATTGTAATTGAAGAGTAGAACAAATTTTCCCCTGATATTCCTCTTTGCAATTTATTGATAGATATATTTGCAGTGAGGTAGACTTATTCTCATAAGTATAACCGAATAAATATGAATCCATTATTATTTAAATATTTAAAGTATTGACTAAGAAAGAAGGGGGCTGTCAAGGAAACAAGGGCCACTATATCTTCCCTCTTCTGACAGCTTGGAAACCAAAAAGAAGGCATTCCTCCACCCCCTTTTCTCTGGATTATTTTTGTGGGTATCAAATCCCTCTTCTGAAATTTTGAATCATCCTGACTAATATTTCAATTGATGAAGAAACAGCCTGGAAGGGCACACATACCTAACAAATTAGGACATGTAAGATCATCTGCTCTGTCTACCTTCACACATGTCTAAGTGGTGATACATGCTCATTAGATGTAACACATAGTATTTAATTATGGTGAAGTTTGAAGTGAATCACCTGGATTGAAATACCAGCATTGTCCTTTGATAGCTGCACACATTTTACAAGTCATTTACCCTTTACAACTTTTAGTTATGTTGCCTAAAAAAAAAAAACTGCAATTATATATATAAAAGTAACAAAAATATTATAGCTAAAAAATACACTAATATTAGTGGTTGCCATTTATCTGATACTTACTATATGCTAGACATATTTAATTCTCACAACACTGTGAGTTAGACATAATTATTTCTATTTAATACAAAAGGAAGTTAAAGGGTAGAAAGCCTGACTTCAAAGCATGTAACTGCTCTAAGGATAATAATAGCTTTCTTGTTTAGGTTCCAGACAGCTGTGAGTGTGTGTGTGTGTGTGTGTACACACACATATATATACATACACACACACACACACACACATATATATATATATATTTAAAACTATGTGCAAGATCTTTGTGAGTTAAATTGCTAACTCTGCATTGCTGGCTATTATACCATGATTTTTAAATATAAGAGGAGGTTTAACTCCCAAATTCATAAGAAAATGGTATAGAATGATTATAAAGTTTTAACATTCAATATAAAACAAAAGTTTTCAAGATCTTTTAGGCCTTTGTAATCCATAAGTTCAAATATTAGATATAGGGAAGTCAAGTAAATTCCCTAAGGTCATAGAATGAGGTTGCAGCAGAGAACTGAATAATTTAGATTCATAATCATGGTGTTTTAGCATCCAAAGGAAGCTACGCTTTGAATATTTGACTTTTCACAGATAATGTTCCTTTCAGTACCAACATATAGAAGAAAATAATAACATTTGAAACCTAAGTAATTCTTTGATTATTAAAGTAACCATAGTTTGATTCTAAAACTAAGAAAACTACATATTATTTCAATATGACACATAAAGAAAATAGATTAGCTTATCAAAGTATTTTAGGTGAGAAAAAAGTACTACATCATCAGCCCATGATGTGTACAGAACATAAAATACTCAGACTTCGAACACTGAACTAGGGGAGGAAACAGGGGAACTACAGTCAGGAAGTCAACTGCATTATATCACAGCAAGTATATCGTCTCTTTTAACCTGTGAAATCAGGAACAAGATGGAAAAAATTTCAAGCCATTGATGCAGCCAGGTTAGGAATACAAAATATAAGCAAACATTTAAAAAGGAAAGGAATATGATGTACAAATGTGGACAAGAAATCCAGCTGAGTTAAAAAAAAAAAAATCACAATTGCAGGAATAGAAGAAAATTTTAGATAAGTGCTCTATGAAATAGGATATCTTAATAAGAAATTGAGTTCTATAAAATAGGTGTTCATAAACGAGGAGTTAAAGCAACAAAACAGGATGAAAAGAAATACTAAGCACTACTAAGCACCATGAAAACAATCTGAGGACCAAAACAACCAAGAAGATAAATTAGAAACAAAAGGGAACAAAACTTATGTGGCTGAAAGTTGTTACTAACATGATAGAAAGACTTGATGTCTTTCTACCAGGATACATGCATATAGGAAAAGAAAGAGACTTTTCAAATAAGAAAGGAACTAATATATGGAGAAATCAAACACTATTCAATACAAAAATAAAGTATTCCTGAGGTAGTGACCTGAACAAATGAAACTGCAAATTACAAAAAATGTTATTCTTTTTTCCTTAAAATAAATAATGCACGTTATCCCAAGAGAAAAACAAAATGATGTATAATACTCAACACTGGTACATATCCTGGTTAGGTTACTGAACTGAAAGGATATAAGACATAGTTCTTCAGCAATTCACATGGACAGAATAAACTGCCTGGGAGAAGTATTGGTGGCAGCAGTGGTGGTATATACATTCTGGACATTTTCACAGTACTAATCACTGGAGTGGGGAGAGAGAGGGAGAGCACAGGCAAGAGAGATCTCCAGCCAAAATGTTGCTAAGCTATGAAAGCAAGAATTAAGATTCTCAACTCCACATTTTTAAAGGCAAAATATATTGTATCTATTATCTCCAGGTGGTGGAGTGGGGGCAACTGAATTGAAGATGCTGGGAATGGAGAAGTGCTGAGTAAACAGAACTGGTGGTGGGCACTAAACTAATGTAATGCCAATATTAGACTAACGCTAAATTTAAAAAATAATAATTATAAAACAAGGTAAATTGGATAAACCTTCCCAATGTAAAACTAATGACAAAAATTACAAAAACAAGGCTAGAAAATCAGTTTGAATAAAGAATAAGAAGGCTTAAATTCATGAATATGGTCTGAAGTTCTATATTTTGTTAAACAATATATAATGGTTTGTGTGTCTTAATTTTTCTTATAATTTCTTTTTTTAAGTTTAGAGAAATGTTGTAGAACAAAATATCTGTTGTGGTGAATAAATATTCCTGATGGATTAAGCAATTCAATAACTTATTTCTTACATTAAAAATTTTTAGGCCGGGCACAGTGGCTCACACCTGTAATTCCAGCACTTCGGGAGGCCAAGGTGGGTGGATCACCTGAGGTCAGGATTTCAAGACCAGCCTGACCAATATGGCTAAACCCTGTCTCTAATAAGTGGAAAAAAAATTAGCCAGGCATGGTGGTGCATGTCTGTAATCCCTGCTACTTGGGAGGCTGAAGCAGGACAATTGATTGAACCCAGGTGGCTGAGGTTGCAATGATCCGAGATTGCACCACTGCACTCCAGGGTGGGCAACAGAGTGAGACGCCATCTAAAAAAAATTTAAATTTATTTATATTTGAATTTAACATATTTGATAAAGTATAATTAATATGATATTTTAGATAAATATATGCATTTTGTGTAAGCCTGTCTTAGCTTTGTTGAGGTATAATTGTCAAAAAATAAACTACACATATGTAAGTATACAATTTGATAATTAATGACATATACTTTGATGAACCTGTGAAGTCATCACCACAATTAGAGAACATGTCCATCAACCCCAAGTTTCTTCATGCTCCTTGGTAAATCATTCCTTCCAATCCTTCCTCCTCACCTTGTCCCCAAACAAGAAATGATCTACTCTCTCTCATTGTACATTAGTTCACATTTTCTAGAATTAATGCAACTCAAATCAGACAATATGTACTTTTTAAAAACAATCTGGCTTCTTCCATGAAGAATAACTATTTTGAGATTCATATATGTTGTTGCGTGTGTCCATGATTGAAGTTTGTTTCCTTCACCTATTTGTGGATATTTGAGTTGTTGCCAGCTTTTGACTATCACAACCCAAGATGCTATGTATATTTGTGTACAAGTTGTTAAGTAGACTTACGGCTTCATGTTTCACTGGTAAATACCTAGGTGTGGATTATAATAAGTGTTTAATACAAAAAAAAAAAACTACCACACTGTTTGCCACAGTGGTTTGTACCCTTTTACATTCCTCAACAGCAGAGTATAAGTTCCATTGCCTAGTCATATCCTCCAGCACTTAGTATGGCTCGTCTTTTTAATATGAGCCATCCTAAGAAGTGAGTAGTGGCATCTCACTGTGGTTTGAATTGCATTTCTCTGATGAGTAATAATGTTGAGTACTCATTCTGGTGATCATTTGCCATCCATATATCTTCTCTGGTGAAGTGTCTATGCTACTCCTTTTTTATAATTTTCTCATCACTGAGTTTTGAAAATTCTTTACATATTCTAAATTTGCAAATATTTTCTTCCAAACTATGGCTTGTCCTTTCATTCTTTTATCAGTATCTTTCAAACAGCAGAAGTTTATGGAGTTTATTCTGTAGTGTCTAATTTATTATTTATTTCTTTTGTGGACTGCATTTTTGGTGTTACATTTAAGATATCATGAAACCATAAAACTTGTATAAGAAAATATTTGTGATCTCAGATTAAGCAAAGATTTCTTAGATATAATACCCAAAACAGAATATATAAAAGAAAGAAATGATAAGTTAGACTGTATCAAAATAAAAAATAAAACAACTTCTGTTGAAAGACACTTAAAAGAATGAAAATACAAGCTACAGACTGTGAGAAAACATTGGCAAAGTATACATTTAATGAAAGATACATATTCAGAATACGTAAAGGTGTTTCAGAACTATACAATGAGACAATGGCTTAAAAATAGATCAAATTTGAACTGACACTTCACCAATAAAGATATATGAATAGCTAATAATTACATGAGAAGATACTCAACATTATTAGTCATCAGATAAATAAAAATTAATGATAAATTTTGTGTTAATTTTTGTATGTCAATCAATAGGTGGATCAAAGTTCACTTTTTGGTGTATAGAGATCCAATTGTGATGATATAATTTGCTTAAAACACTATCCTTTCCCAGCTAAATTGCCTTGGCATTTTTTGTAATAACCAGTTGTCCACATATATGTGGGTTTATTTATGGATCTCTATTCTGTTCCATTAATCTAAGTCCATCTATTCCAGGACCATATTCTATTTTTGTAATAAGCCATCAGATAGTGTTAGTCACCCAACTTTGTCATTCCTTTCCGAAGTTACTCTGGCCATAGTTGTTCTTTTGTATTTCCATCTAAATTTTAGAATCAACTTGTCAATTTTTGACACACCAAAATCCAAAAACACAAAGAAAACTTTAAGAATTTCAAATGAGCTTGTTTTGAAAATATAGATTCAATTGAGGAGAACTGAAAACAATATTGAATATCACAATTTATGAATACCACATATCTCTCCATTTATTTAGGACTTTGTTAATTTTTTCTCTCAGCAGTATTTTATAGCTTTTAGTGTGCAGGTCTTTCATATCTTTTCACAGATTTTTTTCCCTGACAATCATATGGCATCACATTTTAAATGTTTTTAAAATGGTATTCTTGGCTGGGCGCGGTGGCTCAAGCCTGTAATCCCAGCACTTTGGGAGGCCGAGAAGGGCGGATCACGAGGTCAGGAGTTCGAGACCATCCTGGCTAACACGGTGAAACCCCGTCTCTACTAAAAAATACAAAAAGCTAGCCGGGCAAAGTGGCTGGCGCCTGTAGTCCCAGCTACTCAGGAGGCTGAGGCAGGAGAATGGCGTAAACCCGGGAGGCGGAGCTTGCAGTGAGCTGAGATCCGGCCACTGCACTCCAGCCCGGGCGACAGAGCGAGACTCCGTCTCAAAAAAAAAAAAAAAAAAACAAATAAAATGGTATTCTTTCCTAATTCTGACTTCTGTTTATTATTTGGTCATACATAGAAGATAAACAGAAGACATGTGGTGAATTACAATTAATTATTGTATATTGATATCTTATTCTGCAACCTTGTTGAATTCATTTATTAGCTCTAGTATCTTTTGTAGATTCCATCAGATTATTTACATAGATAAGATCATCTGTGAATAAAGACAGTTTTATTTCTTTCTTTGCAATATTGATGCAATTTATGTCTTTTCCTTGTCTTATTGTAGTAGCTAGAACCTCTAGTAGGTTAATGAACAGAAATAATAAGTGACGACATCCTCGGCCTTTTCCTAACTTAGGTGAAAGCGTTCAGTCTTTTATCATAGAATATGATGTTAACTCGGATTTTGGTATCTAGTTTTATCAGTCTTAGTAAGTTCCCTTCTATGTCTAGTTATCTAAGAGGTTTTTTTTGGGTTCTCTAGGAACTGTTGCTGGATTTCAACAAATTTTTTGGCACTTATTGAAAGAAGCATATGGATTTTTTTCTTCAGTTTATTAACATGAATTATATTGCTTAACTGTTGAGTGTTAAAGCAACTTCATATTCTCAGGATAAACTCCGCATCATCATAACGTATTATTATTTTTATACATTGCTTGATTCAGCAACTAAAGTTTTGTTTAGAATTTTCATGTCCATGTTCATGAAGGATTTTGGTTGGCAGGGATTTCTTTATATTCTTGTATGGTTATTTCCTTTTTTATATATCTGAATAATGTTGGCATAATAGAATGACTTGGGAAGTATTAGCTACACTTCGGTTTTCTGAAAAAATGTGTATATTATGAACCTAATTTTGATATTAAAATTTTATACAGTTATTTTTCTATTTTTCATCTCCCTATATGCATATTGATACCAATCTAATGTTATTGATACTAACTGCTGAGTGGTAAGAATTATAGTGCTTTGTCTATATTTTTATTTGTATACTTAAACATTGATTGTATGTTTATAAGCCACGTGTAGTATTTTTAAAACTATGCAAATCTATGTGTTAACATTTTTTAAAAAATTAAAAACTATATTATAATATTCTGCAATTATAAATGGATGCTGTCAGCACTTTAAGCTGATTGTCAGAGGACTACACTTTTCAAAATGTTTTTTGAGAATCACTAGTTTATCTGGAGTCCTATGATGTGGTCATCAGTAAACATGGTTGTGGAAAATGACAGTAAGTTCAACTATTTCACCTCTGTTTACCAATTTGAAATTTATGATTAGGAACTATTTTCAAAAACATTTTGTTAATAATAATTACTTTTTTCAAGTGTTGAGCATACATTGCAAGGACTATTAGGGTCAGTTAATCTCAGGTATCTTTCAGCTGTCAAGATGCAATTCATTTCATCTCACGTTATTTTCAGAATCTTGTGGTATTAGTGCTTATAGTAGCTAAATTTGAAATAATGTTCAGTCTCCATTTCACAAAAAAAGATGCAAAAATGGTTCACTACAACATAAACTAAAAATAAAATGACAATTATTATAATTATATATTTAACTATAAATATATTCATATAATTATAAATTATATTTATAATTATATTCATATAATTATATTTTAATTATAAATATAATTTTAAAATATATAAAATATCATTAATAACATAAAGAGTGAACAGAATTCCAGTTTGAATATAAAATGTGAATTTGTGAGCACCCAGTCAACTATTCTATCGTATCAGATAACTTAAATAATATAAATCAAGTGTACAATAAGAAAAGGAAAATGTCTTTAATCCCCCATTGTTAGGGAAGCTGATGATGTCTATTATTTAGTTCTTTCTCAGAATTGACTTGCTTGGAGTATCACCTGATGAGGAAATGGACATAGAACTTTTATTTTCTATTATTTTTTAAGCTATAAGAATTCCATTTAAAATTTGCTAACTTCTTTCCTTTAAAAGACAAGATACAAACTGATCTTTAAACAGAGTTCCTGTGTCAGAAAATGACCCCTTAGGTCTCCAATTTTAGCTAGGTAGATGTAAAATAGAAAAGTATGCATGATTCTGGGAGAATAGTATTAACAGACTATTATTGTCCTGGAGCAGGCTGGAGACTTAGATGAACTCTTTGAAGGCTAATTTAAGCATTGTTCTTTCTCATTGCAACTCATTGCCTCCACAAATTTATGTATATACCAAGAAACTTTAAGGAAAGAATATTTCCTTTTAAAAGTTCCAAGTTCCAGGTAACTGATAAACTGTGATAACATCCATGGAGGACACATCGAGGACTTCATATGGAATTTGCATCATAAAAGTGATAATCTGGTCTTTTAGTTTAATCCCCACTTCTGGGTCAAGATTTTTAGAGAAAGGATGGACTAATGAACAGAGATACCTGATGGTGAGTAATATTATGTATTGAACAAGCAGAGTAATAAATATCAAATACAAATGCTTAAGGAAAAATATCCAAACATCCAGTCATAAATTGCTGCCCTACAATTTTTCACATTGATTCTACTTAATGAACTGAAGTTTGAGATTTCATGTTGGGTAAGTGCTCACCATACACCTACTCATAAAGGCTATTTTAGTATACATTAAAACTGTTTGGTATCTTCGGGTGTGAGAGGAACACAGATAACTTAATGAAGACACCCTGAACATGAGCTTGCTACTTTGAGAAGGAATAAAACTTTACGTAGCCTATTTAGAATGTAACAATCATTATAGAGGGTCAATTTGTTTTTCCTCTAAGATTAGAAAATTAAAGAAGATAGGTAGGAAAATTAAATACAGTGCAAAAGCACTGATACTTTTCAAAGATCACCCAATCATTCCTCTTGTTCCTCAATTATCTGTTTACCAACATAAATGTGTATCAGATTATTTTGCCTCTCATGTAAGTGATACTTATTTTAATGTCATAAGTTGTTTCCTTTGCTAGAATTATATTAAATTAGAGTGGAACAAATTCTAAAAGTACTCAAATATATTCATTTCCAATTATGATCTAAGAAAATAAAATCAGCACAGAGTGTATTATAATGATAAAAATTATTTTTGAAAGCATGCAATTTCCAAATGCATTTGTTTTATTTGTGACCTCTATTTGTTTCTACAATTCCAATTTTGAGTTTACTAAGCATCAAATAGCAACTAGTAGTCAACTACTGGATAGCCGTGAGTTTGAATATTCCATAATGGGTAAGTATGGACTGAGTCTCATTCTATATATAAATCATGTGGACCAGGGGACCTATGTTTTAGAAATGTGTATGTTAGAGAAACAAAAACAGTTCGGAGGTCCTCTGAATAAATATGAAGAAGGGCAAAGATACTATGAGAAAAACAAAAACATAAAGGGTAAATACAATTCCAAAGCTAAAGGTGGATAAAAAGATTCCTAACAGGTAGTGTTGGCAGAACAAGCCCATGCCTAATGTTATTGTTCTCCTAGTTGGCTCAAACAAGCAGCTAAACAATATATCTGGCATATGGAAGTAAGTCTTTGAAACCAAATATTCCCTCGACGACCTTGCTAAACAAGCTGCAGTTTCTAAGACTGATATTCCTTGGTTTCTACAGTTAAGAAGCATGATGTATTTTACATTTCTGCCCAGCAAAGCTATTTTAGACAGACTTAAATATTTAAATACTTTACGGGATTTGACAGCATGGGTGAAAAATGGCACAGGTCTAGAAATTTTGGCCCCAGTTCTGTCACTAATAAGGTGTGTGATTTAGTTCAGTCACTTAACCTCTTAAGCTATAATGTCATTGTCTATAAAATATCTGCTCTGGAAGTACAGTTAAAATAATGTGCTTGGAGGGGTTTTTAAAAATTAAAATGCTTTATAAATATAATTAACAATCATTCTATCAGATCTCACACTCCAGTATTTTTTTGCAATAATATTTATGCTATTTAAAACTAGGGAAGATCCTCATTAAAAATTCATTCAAATATTTATTTCTCCCTGAGCACATCTTAGCTGTTCAATCATTAAATCTTACTCAGCAAATTAAGTGATTATCTTTCTTTCTATTTTTAAAAAAGGGGCTTGGAAGGACAAGAAAATATTCCCAGTGCCCAACTCATAAATAAAATAATGTGTATTTGTTCCTAGTGAATATCAACAGGTTTACAATATTTAATTAAGCAATGTAATTTAATGTAGCACTCATTTGATAGATAAATAAAATGGTACAGTATAGCACTCCAAATAGTCCTATAGTTTAGTTTACATTTTCCACATAAATCAAGTTGGTACTACAATAAGTTTTTGCTTATATATAAATTTATTCTATTGTCTGGAATAAACTTTAAAGCAATAATACATGATAGAAATACTCAAATAAAGAGATTAGATTTCTAAAAAAGTTAGCCAATTTAATATGCTATAGTTTCTCCTAAGACAACTATTACGAGAATAAAACATAAATGCAGCTGATTTCAATCTGACTACTCTTTACGAATCAGACTACCTGAAACTTTTTTACCACTTTACCTAATTATGGAATCCTGACATGCTATCTGGCCTTTCTGTCCCTCTGGTTCCCAATTACTAAAATCTAATCAATATCCACTTTTCTCTAACCAAGCACATTTTAAGTTCTATCAGCAATACAAACTCAAAGGGAAAAAAGGCAGACCTACAGCAACTAGGATGTGAGAATTACTTTTTTTATGGTCAATGTGATACAATGAATGAACACTATGTATACAACATTAAATTGTCATTCTATCTTCTCCCAGTGAGGCAGTGCATTTAATTTTCTCAATTGGACATACTTACTGAATCAGATTAGATGTCGGTAAGAATTTTGAACTTTTAGTTTCTCAGGGAAAGAGGGCAGCAGTAGGAAGAGACAGACAACACTTTAGCATTCCATGACTTGATCACTACCACACCTTTTCCATCCAAGCTGTGGCTTTTCTATCTTTAATTTTCACTCTAGAAATGCTGAGCCTATCTTTGTCATCCATATACATCATGCTATTTCTAGCCCTCTGAATCTTCATGCATGCTGGTTTCTCTGCCCCTTACCTGCCTTTCCCAACCTGTTAAGTCTGATCATCTTTCAAAACTCAGTTTAGACACCACCTTAAAGAAGAGTTCTGATTACTCCTTCTACAACGTAGGATTGAATCTTCCTCCATTAATGATCTTGTAACATCAAGTCCCTGTGGCGTCTTTGCCTTTACTGACTGGCATGGAAATGATCCATGGATATTACTGACTTCCTGGCCAGTTGGAAATTGTGTAAGGATAGAAATTAGATCATAACAATCTTTGGATCCTCAGCACTTAGTCCAATTGCTGGCATGCAAATAGTCAATATATGCTTTTTGAACTGATCCAAAGAAATCTTAGAGATAATCGAAGTGCTAGCTTAAAGGTAATCAGATAAGGATTTAAGATCTTAGGAAAAATTAAATTAGATATGAAAAAATAACATAAAATTCTAGTTTACTAAAGCTGAATGTATACACTCTGAGGTAAAATATTGGGGGACTTACTGGGTTAAAATATGGGGACCTTATTTACCTTTCTGACATATTCCAATAAACTAATCATTTTTTCTTTTATTATGCCTATTATAAAACTGATTATTTAAATTCATAACTATACATTTCCCAGTGTTGTCTCCTACCCCACTTTAAATATTTGGTGGGAACATTTAAGGGAGTCTTTAACACAATGCAAAACACATACATTTTGCACTGTATTGTTGACTCCCCTAAGTGTCCCCACAAAATGTCATGAAGTTTTTGGCACTGCATTAATGACATAGGTAAGTGTCCCTACCTAAGTAATTAATACAATGTGAAATGTAAGTTTTTCTAGTCATTGAACATAAACAATTGCATAGAAATATCTTCATCTAACTCATTCAATGCTTTTGAATGTCTAGTTTCCTTTTGTTAACCAACTAAATACTGTATTAATTAAACTTGGTACCTCATTATAATTAAATAAATGTAAGTCATGGACAGATGGACATGAATTAATTAGATCAGATTTATTTTCCATTAGTATCCATTTGCAGTAAGATAATGGAGTTTTATTTTGTTAACTCATACTTCACAATATATTTATGCAGAGAGAGTATTTGAGGTTAATGATTAGAAGTTTACTTAGGAAAATAAAGAAAGTAGATAACTTTTTTGCATTATAGGGAAAAGTGAATTTGGAACTGGGCAAAGATAATCAGAAGTAGAACAATTGCAAACAAACATACAAACAAACACACAAAAACTTACTCTACTGTGGAATTAGAGCTCAGAGAAAAAAAATGACTTTCCACATAGCATGAAATTAGAACTATGACCTTGGAATAACATTGTTCTTGCCATAATTCATGAGCATTACATAAATCTGTGGTTGGCCATAGGAATGTACACACCATTTATCACATTATTTTCTATGTGAATGCATGTTCTAAAATTTAAAATTTAAATAACTGCTTTATAAGTGAACTTTTATAAGATAATCTAATGAATCTGTTTTCTGCTCATATGTTGAGAAACAAAAGTAACAAGTTCAGTTGGGTGTTTCTGTTGAACCTATACATTCTACCCATAGAATGTTTCACCAAAACATATTTCAAAGTAGTATATTGGGAGTTCTAGAAATAAATTTTTCATAAATTCCACTGATGGTATATGTACAGTCTATTAGTTTCACACTCTAGCATATATATTTTAATTTATTTAATGACATGTGGACAAAAAATGACACTGTGTTAAATGCATATTTGTAATAGGATGCTTCTTATATATACGGTTTATTTTTCACACTTCATTTCTGATACTGTATAACAATAAGGACAATCTACATTAAAAGATCCAAAGGAGAGTAGAGAATATCAGCATGTAGATAGCTCTGATATCCACTATGGAAAACAATAATATATTTTGTAGGTCATGTAAAAGTAGAAATCATGAAATTGTATACATTTTTTCTCAGATTCTCTCTTTGCTATTTTTCTCAATTTCAGTCTTCCCCAGCAAAGAAGAAACGTAATGTCAACGTGTTCATTTGAATATGTGCTATTGTCATCAGCACTTTCCTGAATTGTGTTGTCATCATTAGTTTTTAGGCATTTACATTTTTTTTTACTTTAAGATTTTGATGATTTCCTCAATCTTCATGTATGCCAGGACTATACTAATTAAAATAGTGTATGATGACAAGATCAGATAAAAAAATGCAAAAGTGAATTCATTTAAAAATCAAAGATTGGTATAAAGGATAGAGATTCACTCAAATGTCTCCTGAAAAATCTCTTCTCTATAAACTGAATATACTTGTTTGCATAAAATGATTTGACTTGTCCGTAAAATAGTCAGTTGAATCAACCTCCATGATGCAAATGGTAAATCAGTTAAAACATACACTTCAGGTGCTGCATTCTCAGAGTAACATTTTCCACTGATTTATTACATCATTTAGTAATTTTTTATGAATATTTCATTTTCAAATACAAATTTAGTGTCAACTACTGAACTGTCTATAACAGAAAATACAAAGATAAATCAATCACAACTTTAGCTTTAACAAACTTAATAAGCTTAGCTCCTAGGTTAGGAAAAGAACACAGAAGACTTAAACACAAAACCAAATAAAAATACATGTACATTTGGAGAGTGACTTAAAAGTTTAAACCAAATAGTGCATATAAAGCACTTACTATAGTGTTTAGCATAAAGTGAGTATTCCACAATATCGTTCTCATTGTTACTGATGTTATGTTGATTAACCTGGGTGTAGAGGCAGGAGGTCATATTTCAGTGGGAAGGTTCAGTACAGACATCTTGGTGGAGTTGGCATGTACAAGCATACCTCCGAGATATTGCAGTTCACTTCCAGACAACTGCAATAAGCAAATATTGCAGAAGAGCAAGCCACCAAATTTTTTGGTTTACCTGTGCACATAAAAATTACATTTACACTGCACTGCAATCTATACAGCATGCAATAGCATTGATCTAAAAAAAAAAAAATGTACTTGCCTTAATTAAAAAATCCTCTAAGGCAAAAAAAATGCTAACGATCATCCAAGCCTTCACCGAGTTGTACTCTTTTTTGCTGAAGTATCTTGCCTCGATGTTGATGGTTGCTGACTGATCAGGGTGGTGGTTGTTAACCACCACCGGCCTGTGGCGATTTCTTAAAATAAGAAAACAATGAAGTTTGCTGCATCAATGAACTCATCTTTTCATTAAGGATTCTCTGAAGCATGTCATGATGTTTGATTGCGTTTTACCCATGGTAGGAATTCCTTCAAATTGGAGTTAATCCTTTCAAACCCTACCACTACTTCATCAACAAAGTTTGTAATATTGTAAATCCTTTGTTGTCATTTCAACAATGTTCATAGCATCTTCATTAGGAGTAGATTCCACTTCAAGAAAAGACTTTCTTTGCTTATCCACAAGAAGCAACTCTTCATCCACTGAAGTTCTTTTGTGAGATTGCAGCAATTCAGTCACATCCTCAGGCTCTACTTTCTAATTCTAGCTGTCTTGCTATTTCCAGCACTTCTGTAGTTACTTTCTCCATTGAAATCTTGAATCCCTCATCCATAAGGGTTGAAATCAACTTCTTCCAAACACCTATTAATGTTTATATTTTGACCTCATCTTATGAATTATGAATGTTCTAAATGACATCTAAAATGGTGCATTCTTTCCAGAAGGTTTTTAATTTATTTTGTCCAGATTCATCAGAAGATCCCCTACCTATGTATTACTTAAATAATAAGACTTGAAAGTCAAAATGACTCCTAGATTCATGGGCTGCAGAATGGATATTGTGTTATTAGGTATGAACACATTAATTTCATTGTATCTCTCTCCTTTTTTTTTTTTGGACAGAGTTTTGCACTTTTTGCCCAGGCTGGAGTGCAATGGTGTGATCTCAGCTCACTGCACCCCCGCCTCCTGGGTTCAAGTCATTCTCCTGCCTCAGTCACCCAAGTAGGTGGGATTACAGGCCCACACCACCACGCCTAGCTAATTTTGTGTTTTGAGTACAGACGGGGTTTCACCATGTTGGCCAGACTGGTCTTGAACTCCTGACCTCAGGTGATCTGCCCACGTTGGTCTCCCAAAGTGTTGAGATTACAGGCTTGAGCCACCACCTCTGGCCCTTCTTGTATATCTTTATCAGAGTTATTGAGTGACCAGGTGCATTGTCAGTGAGCAGTAATATTTTGAAAGGATTCTGTTCCTGAACAGTAAGTCTCAGTGGGCTTAAAATATTCCATAAACTATACTGTAAAGAGATGTGCTGCCATCCAAGCTTTGTTATTCCATTTATGAAGCACAGGCAGAGTAGACTTAGCATGATTCTTAAAAGCCCTTGGATTTTTGAAATGGCAAATGAGCATTGGCTTCAACTTAAATGCACCAGCTACATTAGCCCCTAACAAGAGATTCAACCTATCCTTTGAAGTTTTGAAGCCAGGCATTGATTTCTGTCCTGCTATGAAAATCCTACTGACATTTTCTTTCAATAGAAGGCTGTTTTGTCTACATTGAAAATCTGTTGTTTAGGGCTAGTCACCTTCATTAATGATTTTAGTTAAATCTTCCAGATAGCTTGCTGCAGCTTCTACATCAGGACTCGCTGCTTCACCTTGCACTTTTTGTTATGGAGATGGCTTCTTACCTTAAACCTCATGAACCGACATTTGTTAGCTTCAAACTTTTCTTCTGCAGTTTCTTCACGCCTCTCAGCCTTCATAGAATTGAAGAGAATTTAGTTTCTTGTTCTCAGTTAAGCTTTGGTTTAACGGAATGTTGTGGCAGGTTTGATCTTCTATCCAGACCACTAAAACCTTCTCCATATCAGAAATAAAGCTGTTTTGCTTTCTTATCATCCATGTGTTCACTGGAGTAGCAGTTTTAGTTTCCTTCAAGAATTTTCCTTTGCATCCACAACTTGGCTAACTGGTGCAAGAGGCCTAACTTTTTACCCTCTCAGCTTTTGACATGCCTTCCACACTAAGCTTAATCATTTCTAGTTTTTGATTTAACATGAAAGATGCAAGACTCTTCCTTTCACTTGAACACTTAGAAGCCATTGTAGGGTTATTAATTGGCCTAATTGTAATATTGTTGTGTCTCAGAAAATAGGGAGACCCAAGGAACAGAGGAAGAAAGACATGAGAACAGCCAGTCAGTAAAGCAGTCAGAACACAGTATTTAACAGTTAAGTTTACTGTCTCTTATGGATGTGGTTCATGGCACCTCAAAATAGTTAAAATAATAACATCAAAGATCACTGCTCACAGATCACCATCACAGATATAATAATAATAAAAAAGTTTGAAATATTGCAAACTACCAAAATGTGACACAGAGACATAAAGTGAGCATATGCTGTTAAAAAAAAAAAAAAAAATGGTACCATAGATTTGCTGGAATAAAGCTTCAATTTATAAAAAACATAGTATGTGAAAAGTCAAAGAAGTAAAGGACAACAAAACAAAGTATGCCTCACTATCTTCAGGTAAAAAAAGCAAAGAAGAAATGTAAATCAAATCAACATGAACAAAAAGGTGGCAATATGAAAACATGGGGAAGTGAAAACTGAGCTATCTATGGCTGCAAGGGAGAGCACATGTGGAAGTCATGGCTGGGAAGGCTGGAGACCAATTAAGTTGTGCCAATAATCCAAGGCTAAAGGATGAGAATAACAGAATTCCAAGAAAAGAGAATATCAAAAAATGAAGCCAGGATTCAAGAAAGGGTAGGCAAGAGCCAAGGAGTGTCTGAACTAGGACTTTGGAAGTGAAAACAAGAATGTAACATATGCTTCCAAATAAGGAGTCTGAGAAACATACTGATAAAATTAGAGAGGAGAAAAAAAATAAACCCCTAAAATGCAGAATTACAGAAATCAAAGGAGCCCAGATGTAAAAAACAAAAACAAAACATGAAGAATTTGGAGAGGTATAATGACCAAGAAAAAGGTAAACCATCTGGAAGTAGTATCCCAGACTAACCACTAAGGTGGTACCAGTAAAGCATTAAATGATCTGCTTGTCTGTTTATTTGGTAGAGACATAACATTGTTGTTAGAATACAGGTAAAAACACATTTAAAAATTTTTAAACTTATTTCTTTAGTTGTATTTTTTTTACAACTATCTAGGTGGAAAGAGTCTGCAAGCTGTCCTGTGGATTCCATGTCTTTCAGTTGCTTCAATTGCCAACTCAGTTACAATATTTGCATGGTTTTTAATGGCTTAGTCATTTAAAAATTGTGGAGTAGGTATGTGTTCTTCATAGGATTGCTCTGAAGAGTAACAGTAAGTCCTTCATAACATGAGGTCCAAAGTATATTAAATCATTAATAGCACTTCAAGTATTTTCCCAAATAATGTAGTATTTGTTATTATGTTACATCCTTAAGCCTGCTAATTTTTTAAGATTTACAAAGAAAACTAGCTAAGATCATTTCTTTATCATTCACAATTTGTTCTTTATATTTCACTTTGTATAGTCAACATAAAGTTATAACTTTATATGAAAATTATTTCTAAATATATAGTTAAAAAATAAGTGCACCAAAAAGGCTATGATCATATGAAATTCCATGACTCACTCTGAATATCTACATATGAGGAAAGAGCTAAAAACCATCATTATTACTCTACTAATTTGAAATCTATGATGATGCAACTTGGACACAGCTTTTGGAATTGTGAAAATGTTTTACAAAACAAATTCACAGTGAATATAACTAACATGAGTATGTTTTAAAGCAAGGTTTATTATTTATTGTAAATATATACTCATAATCAAAAAATTAAAGAAATAAAATTAATAGTCTAAACTCTGTTTTCTTTGTTAATCCACCTCGTATAGATCCAAGGTAATAGGAAATTATGGAGCATTTACGCAACTCACCTGCAAAAGCGTCTAAAACATTTGCTCAAAATATTTTTATATCTCTTATTCATAGTCATTTTTATTGTTTTCTTCCACATTCTATCTCATTTTCTGTTTTGTTGTGCTTCCAGCTTGCAAAATACTTGCATTTTATATGTAACCTCCTTTCCTATTTAGGAAAAGTATATGATATTGCATATCTAGTTATGTCTCTATTTCTCTTGGTTTCCATTTGTGTTTATCTAGTCTGATTGACTTTTATCAAGGTGTTTTATCCTTGAAATTGACTTTTCAAGCTTATCAAAAGTAAACATTTTCCTGACTTCATGCTCTTTTGCTGTCCATAGGTTTTATTTTAGATCTAGAAAGGGAAGCATTGCTCCATAAGGGCCTCTGACCCAGAGGGTCAAAAAGAATTCATCAAGGCCCACAACAAAAAGAAGAAGAAGAAAGAAGAAGAAGAAGGAGAAGGAGAAGGAGAAGGAGAAGGAGAGGGAGGAGGAGAGGGAGGAGGAGGAGAAGGAGGAGAAGGAGGAGGAGGAGGAGGAGGAG